>NW_012149875.1:1215572-1272032 GCF_000956105.1 Propithecus coquereli
CATTTTATTTAAATGCATATGTAAGTTCACACGGAGGTTATATATTTAAGTAGTATTATTGATAAAATATTTTTTGCCCTAAAAGACTGCTTCTGAAATAAGAGAAGTTTTCACATTTCAAAAGAAATGCAAATATTTGCTATTTGCTGCTCATTTTCATATCAAGAAACACCTGAAGGGTTACTTGCCTTCAGGTTTTCTTAACAGGGCACAGTATCGGCAGTGAAAACCATCCTGCATTTTGCAGCAGATCTCAATTTTTGTGCATAGTGGTTGAGGTGCTTCTGTATCCAGTGCTGCAAATTGCTGGTATGAGACCACGACTCAAAGAGCACCTAGAAAGATCAATGACAAGCGTCCACTCCTGCATGAGCACCTCCTCCGCTGCTTTGAGGTCAGGTTACAGTGGGCGCCTGAGGTTCTCCCACTCGCTCTAGGAGATGAAGCGCATCCCTGAGACACAGTCGCCCTGACAGAGTTACTCAGGAAGCTGAGGTCCCTTTGTAACCGGTTGGCTAACAAAGTAACTGTCTGCTTTCTCAAAAGCAGTCAGCTCCTGAATGCCAAGGTGGGTAGCTAGTTGCCCTGTGTGCTTGGCCCCCGTAACGCTGGTCTGAGGATGCGGGCTCGACTTAAATGGACCCTGATGAGGCAGGTAAGAAATGCATCAGGTCTGTGTGCACAGGATGTGGCCAGCTCACATTAAGTGGCTCACTCTGTGGTTGTTCTAAAGCCGAGGTCAGTAACGATCATAAATTAATTGTATGAAGGTGCCGGGAGACAAAAGACAAGATTGCTTCACAGGCTGGAGATTGCACCTTGATGAAGTAGCTGGCGGTCCCCACACTTCCTGGACAGCTAGCTTGTTGGGAATACGTCTTTGTCATCAAATTGCAGAAAAGAACTGCAGACTCTGCTTATTGGTTTCACGAGTAAATGTCCTCAAGGGATGCTCGCGTGAATGTCTGGTAAACTCCAGGCTGGGGACTTTTTGTCTATATGGTTGGGAAGGAGTATGGTGTGAAAAAGACAGGGTGCCATGGAAAGTTAGATTTTGATAGAATAATCCAATCAGTAATGAGAATACTATTTTACAGGTTGCGTCAGTTATGATTGGGCTTAGCTGCATGGGAGAAAAACCCCAAACTAGCAGTGCTTTATCCAAAATAGGACTGTATTTGTCTCACCTGTAAAAGCAGTCCGAGGCAGTGGCATCAGTGGCACATGTGGGCCCGATCCCCTCAATCTACAGGACAGGGTTTGTCCAGCTGACACCTCCGCTAGCCCTAGAATGTATCTCATGATCTCAGTGTCCCAACAGGCTACTAGAGCTCCAGCCATCACAGCCATCATCCAGGGAGGAAGAAGGTGGCCCTCCTCCACTTAGAGTCACTTCCTGGGAATTGCAGGAAATGCTCCTGTTTCCTTTCATTGACCAAAGCACATGGCCACCTCTAGCTGCAAGTGACATGTGCAAAGAGTCATTTGGCTTGATGGTAAGGAGACTAGAATGAAGAAGTGGGGTCTTATTATTAAGGAAAGGGGGGAAGTGGATACTGGGAGGCTACGTATAATTATAACCTCTCATTGTGTAAAGCACTGTCAATTAGGGACTGCTTTTCGAGAACAAATTTTCTCTTTGAAAGCTTGCATATCCTATAACCCTAGAAACAAGGTAAATGAAGAGTGCCTGCCTGTTCATGATGATGATATACAGAATAATGTTCTGGCTAGAAATTATTTGAAACCTAATAAGCTAATTATATATTGAATCATCAAGTTTAAGAAACTTGATATTACAATGATTACTATAGAATTAAAATGGAATTCTCACTGAGCTATATGAAGATATTTTTTCACTATTGAAATTTATTTTGTTAAAAAGAGTAAAGAAAAAAAATGGCCAAAAAAGAAAGTTATATTTGCCGGTCTGAAAGTTCTGACACTCAATCACCAAAGCTTTTAATACTAGTGTTAGGACTCAGGTCCCAGGAGGATTAAACTATTCATTTTCTTGAGAAAGGGTTATCTTTATCTCTCCAGTGACCTTCCTCCAAAACACACTCAATCAAAATTTTTATTTTGAATTCTAAATCTGGTCACTATGACAACTACAAAAACAACACACACTTTCGCTGGGTTGTGCTTGGTTCCATTTGTTTTTCAAGGAAAGGGTATGTTTAAGTCCCGGGAGACAGGGATGATGGATAGAGTCTCAGACGAGAGGTCAGAAGGCTGGTTTCTATTCTCAGCTTCCAGCATTGATTTGTGTGGCCACAGGCTAGTTACTTACAGTCTTTGGTTTTAAATCCACTTTCTGTAAAGCTTAGCTCCTTCCACTTGATATCTACCCCTCCTAAGTGGTGGGTATTAATTGGGGAATTTACTATGAAAACCCTTGAGATCCCCACGTTCTGGTACTACCCATCCTCATTTCCATATGTAGGTAATTCCTGTACGTTACACAAGCACGTGTAGTCCCTGTAACCAATACATTTGGAATGTTCTTTTCTTGGCATATCTTCCTGTTCAGACATCTGAGGAATTGCAGATTCAGCAGCTTCGAGACTTCATGAAATTGTTTGGATTCAGATGTACTTAAATTATAAGAAACCTATTTATAACCCATTTGCAGACAGGGTACAGGGAAGCAGGTTTCTCTGAACACTTCGTGTGGAATTAGGCAAGACCAAGAGAGTTCAAGCAAAGCTCTGGGCGGTTCAATTCCAAACTTCAGATCCAGGGGAATGGAGAACACCTGGGACTGGGCGTCTGTGGCATAGAACAGGCTCTTTCATCCGCCACACAAATGTGCTTAATGAATTTTTTCTAATCATTCCGAGTGGATCTCCTGCCACATCTAACCATACGGTGCAGTTTTCAGTTGCTCTATTACTATGAAATTCTGAGATAAAATTCCTCATGTCAAAATAAACCAGGCTGCTGAGAAGTTTTTGGTTCACCTGGAAACTTTGAGGCCCCTATACCTTAATTTATTTCCATGACTGAAAAATCAACCCTTTAAAATATTTTAAAATATCTGCCAAAATGGGAACATGTGAAGGACCAGCATGATAACTAACTTGTACCGACCCTTAGAGCTGCTTGTGCAGCAGGCCCTAGGCTGCTTCACAGAGGTCGCAAAAATCTAAATCCTGAGGATTATTGTGATATTTGAGACTAAAATGGACATCACTTTAGATCATAGGCTTCTGAGTCAGACATACGTAGGTATAAATCTTGTCTTTGTGTTTTACTATTTGTGAGATATTTGGCAAATGATTCAACCTCTCTGAGCCTCGGTTTTCTTATCTGTAAAGTGGAAATAATGCCTGCTTCCCAGGGTAGTGGGGGTGAAAAGATATAACCGACAAAAAAGCAACTAGCAATAGCCGCAAGCATCACACACTTTCAAAGGTTATTTCCTTTCTGCTTATAAGTTGGAATGGTGGAAATGGGAAACACATTCTACGCGGGTGACAGGATTTTACGCTCCGCCTGAACAACTTCACTCCCTCCTTGCAACCTGTGTAAGACACGTAAGCGACAAAGAGCTGGAGTTCTGTGGTCAGCACGCAGTCTCACAGAGCCCAGACTAAGCCATTGTGTCTCACTCTTTGCATTCCTACTTTCTGCTTATTTGGGGGACATCTTCATCTTGTAGACATTTAAACAAAATGTTAAGGCAACGATGGCTGGTGTGGGGACACGAGACTCTACAGTGGGGAGAAAAGATTCCAGGTGTGGCTTTGGCTTCGTTCTGCCCCTTCTATAAAATAGTGTCAACAACGCCCCCATTCCTGGACAGCACTCCGCACTCAGCATTTCCGGGCTTCCCATCCTCCCAAGCATGACGCAGTTTTTGTCCTTGTTCGTTGACGTCTGCGAGTGTAAAGTTTAAGGAGGTGGAAGCCGAGCCATCCTGGTGACAATACGGGCCCATTTGCTTTCTTCCCCTGTCCCTTGGCATCCCAAAGGAGCTTGAGGATTTAAGAGTTAACTAACAGTTCTGCGAGCCACATGATCCTGAGGGAGAGGAGAGGAGAGGAGAGGTGAGGGGATGGGAGGGGAGGGGAGGGGAGGGGAGAAGAAAACGGAAGACAAGGGAAGGGAAGGGAAGGGAGAAAAGAAAAGAAAAAAGAGCCCATTGTAGCCTGCTCTGAGGACAGAACTTTATTTCCAGATATTGTTCTTCCTGGATCTAGAAACCATGCGTTCCATATTTTAGCTCCACTTCACACTCCTCTTCTACAATTGTCATTAATTTTGCTGGGGAAAATGTGCAAATACACAGTGATGACATAATGAAGCCACCAGCGGGAGAGGGCCCGCCACCCCGGCTGATCTCATCCCGTCCCTTGACAAGGCACATATGCCAGAGGCCGCAGAAGGAGCTGGAGGCTTCTTTGGCCAACACTCCTTTTAGAATATTGGCAAAGATCTCAAATGTCAGTGTGTAGGGGAGAGACGGGGAGAGATTTGTAAGCACGTGTGTGTGAGAGAGAAAGAAGATGTGTGCTGGTGAAGAAGCTGGTCCACTGTTGCTTTGGAGCCTGTTGCCGGGGTGCCCAATTCACCCTCAACCCTGCAGTCAGCCTCCATCCCCGCTACGTGAATGCTGCCCGCTGGGAACTCCCACCAGGGTCATGCAACACTGGCCCCAAACTCATGCCTCCTAGAAGCCTTGGCAACTTCCATGTGCATCACACAGCTGTTCTCTTGACATGTTCCCAAGCTTCCCTGCAAACCAGCCACTCACATCTCTCTCTTCACCTCCACATGAGGAATGGCAGTTTAATCCCCCAAAAGTTAATCTTTTTCTGAGTCTATGTTTAACCTGCTCCCTTGGAGCCTTGAGCCCTGTGGCACATGCATCCTTACAAAGGGCATAATTACAGTCAGCCTTTCCTGGCTGATGGTGGGGTCAGGGGGAAAATATGCACAGCTCCTTACGCCAGTGAGAAACCTGGTGAATAGTCAATCCTGCTGGTGAGGATGCATGATCAAAGCTACGATGACAATAGGAGGGAATGGGATGCCTAAGCCCACAATGAGAAAGCAGGTCCCCCAACCTTGTAGTTAAAGAATCGCAAATTAATATAACAACACAGTGGAAAAAGGAAGTGCATGTCTGGTACTACCTGGGTGGCTTAAATGAGTTAGGTAAGCTTCCAGAGCCTCAGTTTCCCAAGATGCAAAATGCAGAACATAAAACCAAGCATACAGACCTGTTGAGAGAATGACTAACGTAGTATTTGGTGTAGAATGGAAAAAATGGTGGGCCAATTGGATATCCCTATGAAAAAAATATTCCAACCCCTACAGCACACTAAATGCAAGATTCAACTACAGATGGAGTGCAAATCTAAATGCAAATGGTAAAACAATGAATCTTTTAGAATAAAATATAGAAGAACACATTTATGACCATGGAGTATGCACAGATTTTTTAAATAAGACCTACAAGATGATAATCATAAAGAAAAAAATGATAAATTGGAATGGCATTAAAATTAAGAACTTCTGTATACTAAGACACCATTAACAGATTGAAGAGGAAATTCATGAAATAAGAGAAATTTTTGCAAAATATGTATCTGAAAAAAAACCTTGTATGTAGAATATATGAGCTACAAATCATCAAGGAAAATGGTAGACAACCCAGTGGGCAAGTGGGCAAAAACCAGAGCAGGTACTTCATTAAAAAGAATACTTCAAATGGCAAATAAACATATGAAAAGACGCTCAAAGGCAACAGGGAAATGTGAGTAAGACCACAAGAGGATATCACTGCACACCCACTAGGATGACAAAAACAAAAAGATAGAAAGTACCCAGGGTTAGAAAGGATATGGAACAATGAAGCCCTCCCACACTGCTGGTAGTAGTATAACTACTCTGGAAACATGTTTGGCAGTAATACTAAGACTGAACATGTAAGTAAGACTGAACATGCCATGTGCCTGTGGCCCTGCAATTCCACTGTAAGGTTGACACCCGATAGGATTGTACAAGTGTGTTCATAAAAAGATATGTATAAAAATGCTCATTGTGGCACCACTTGTAATAGTCCCAAGTTAGTTACATGCCCATCAACAGCAGAATGGATAAATAAATTGCAATATATATCCATGCATGGAAGGCCATGCAGCTATGATAATGAACAAACTACAACTACATGCAACAGCACGGATGAATGTCACAAACATAGCTTTGAGAAAAAGAAACCAGATGTAGCAGACAAAGGCAATCTGCCTTAGAAGTCAGGAAAGTTGTCACTCTTAAGTAGGGGAAAGGAGATGTCAGGGGACTCTCTGGTGCTGGTAATATTGTGTTTCTTGTGAGTAGTGGTTACACTGGTGTTCATTTTCTAAAAGCTCCTTGAACTGTATCCTTATGATTTATATGATTTGTGTATCCTTGTGATTTGTGTGCATTTCTGTGTGTATAGGGTGCCTCAATAAAAGTTGACCCCCAAAATAAAAAAAGGCCAAAGACATATACACAGACACATAGACACATCCAAGCTCATTAATACCAGACTGGGGAAATAGTCCTAATGTCTCACATTAAATTTTTATGAGTTCTAGAAAGGCAATCCTACCCTAAAACTCATGCAGCCATTCTATTTAATAGCTGCAGGCCCACACAAGACTTCATTTTGGACACACTCTGCTCCACTCTATCTTGCATTTGCAATTTCTTTATTGTCTCATCAAATGAGAAATATATCAAACCTTGACATTAGCGTTTGTTTCCCATAAAATCCATTATTCATTTTCGAGTCTGAACTTGAGACCCCAATCTGGGGAAGACTGCCAACCGAACTGACCCCAGGTACTCCTGCCCCTCTTTCAGCCGAATCAGTAGGTCACTAATAGTTACTGACACCCACTGAACTTGAACGTCACCAGTTGTCATTACTCTTCCACGGAATCCAAAGAGACAGACACAGCAACATTTTCCATTGTGATTGGTAGGCATTGTATAGGATAGAAACAACCTGAACATTATCAGTGGCTAAACGATGCGGGTATTTCTTGCTCACACCATCGTTACAGGCTCTGCTCATCTTAATTACCCAGAACCCAGGCTGCCCTGGGCTTCCTCTCCCTGTCGTCACACATGGGGAAAGGGGCAGGTGCCGAGCCTCAAAGCTTCTAACAAGGACGCTCATATTTCATTGGCAAAGACAAGTGAGTTTCCCCTCAAGGACGCACCATCCTCCATGGCAGTGGCACTGAGTGCTGTGGGTGCTGGTGCAGTCTGCCACGGGGGAGCGGGGGAGAACACGAGACGCTGACAATGATCACGTCTATTTTCTTCCCAGGCATAGTTGAGAGAGAGGAGCAGTTTCAGTAACGAGGGAGAGGGTGCACACCCAGACAGAGAACCAATCCGGTCTGCAAAGGACAACATTCCGTGCAGACAATTATGTATGTATTAATTCTTGCTTAAGAACAAAAGTTATTCAATGACACTTGTTAAAGCGCGGTAAGAAAGACCTTTCCCAGGACCATATGCACAGGTGCAGGGGCCGATGCAATGGGATGTTGCAGTGGGAGAGAGAGGCTGGGCTCAAGTCTGAATACAGCCTGGGCAAGTAGGAATTCATAGCCAAGGAGCAGGGTGGGGGTAGGTGGATGGAAAATTACTAAGAGGAAAACTCAGGGGTGAGGGGGATTCTGGCTAACCTGACTTAACAGGAATCTTGCTGAAGGCAGACCGGGATGATTTGACATCCCCTGGGGTGGTGGAGGAGAAAGAACCAGATCAGATACAGAGGGTGATCGGCTATGGAGGGTTGGGAGTTCTTGCTAAACTGGACTTTACAAGGATGTTCACGTAAGGGCATAGGAGAAGGTTCCGGAGCCTGACTAAAGTTTGGTCAAGCAAAGAATCTTTGTCATTCTGCAAGTTTAGAAGGGCTCCTCGGTGATCAATAACAATTGAGTTCCATTTTCTTCTGTTTGTCCAATGTTGTACCTTAAAGAGCACCTAAAGAAAAATTACAATATGATCAAAACTTGGGGAAATAGTTTCTCTATAAGGAACAGGGGGAGAGCTGCCATTCAGTGGGTCAGTTGATGACACTCAAATAGTTTTCTCATTCCTCCTAGCGATAAGACAAAAAGAAAGCATTTCTCTAACATCAGAACTACCTCAGGCTGAGCGTTAGGAAGGATTGACTTTGCATTTTATTGTCGAAGGAGTCTGTGAGGTGTTGAGATGCTACTAACCATAATATCATTGAATTAATTTTGGGATTCCCCCCTCACCCCTCCCAATCAAATTTGGAAACATTTACTGAGGCTTTGCTCATTACATAATAAAGTCAATCTCTTTATAGGAGAAGTCTACTGAGCATAGGTATAGGACTTGCAGTTCTATAAAGTTTGACAGAAAACAAAATAAAAAGAAGTTTATACTGCAGATGGTAGGGGCTCAATATAAGCTGTTAATTTTATCGGGTGAATTATTTCACCATAATTCATAAGTTTCAGCATTTTCTAGAAGCCCTCATTTTGCATGAGGATCTGATAGAGCTGCCCTCTCAATACTCACACAGCTCAGCTTGCAAAGGGAGGAAAAAATGATTGAAAATAGCTTTGCTTTTCCTCAAACAGAGACCTCTGGGGCGTTGAAGCCTCTAATGAAAAGAGAGGACACTGGCTCCAAATGCCAGGTACAGAGCTGTTCCTGATAAGATGAAAAGGGTATTTTTCCCACCAGATACCATTCGCTTTTTAGTAACGTTTCCTAAACAAAGTGACTGCGTGCCAAATGGTGCGATTTGTCTCCTGAGAGCACAGGTCTTGCTTCTTAGTTTCTGATATAATGATTGATCCTGGATCATTCTCGGAAATTTCTGCCCCTTTGTTTCCCTCTCAATTTTAATATTCCTGCATCAGAAGATGACCTCAGAAACTATGGTTCTGCTATGGAATTAGTTTCTATTGTTAGTTTTCTTTTTTTCCAGATCATCCTAAAATAACTATTTACAATGGTGTTTTAGAAAATCGCTTCAAATTTGGTAAAATTTCATTTCATTCTTCCCATTGATTTAAAACAAAAGGTATACTGAGGCCTAATTATGGCTGTAACTTGTTTCATAATAACATTGACCAATTATATTTTTTATTGTGGTAAAATACAAATAACATGAAATTTGCCATTTTAACCCTTTCAAAGTGTACCGTCCATCTCTGCAGCCCCACAGCAAGACTCGGAGTATCCTACCCCGGAGCACAGAATTCGATGCCGAAGAAGCGACATGAGTTAACTGACTGTTCAAGCAGGTCCCACTCTCGCTGAGCTCATCTGCCATCTAGTCCAGCCCCGATATACTGGGGTAGGCTTGGCCATCCCTGTCAGAGTGGAGATGCTTGCCACTTGGATAAGAGCAGTTGCAAAAGTTAAGAACTAAGTTTCCCTCCTTTATTTAACCTGAAAGTTTTCTTAATTCCCTGCATAATAGTGCAAATGATTCTGCTTCCTGAGACTCAGCTGGATGAAGCAGACATCTGGATTTGATTTTAGAGAAAGAAAGGACTCAGAGAATGAAATGAGTGTGTTTGCAAATGTAACCTTTAAGTTCATGAGACAATTTGGTTCTATTTCTCCGCACCCCAACCCTCTGCCCCCATAACCCTCCTTGTGCAAACCCTAAATCAAATCACAAACCCATCTGGCTGCTTTCAAATATAAAAGAACATGTTAATTTACACCAAAAATATAGACTTCTCTAATAGTCTAAACTGCAACTTTAAAATTTAATCATTCCTATGGACACAAATGACTACAAAATTTGTGATAAAATAATCCTTCTTTAAAATATAAACCCTAGAATCTTATAATGAAAACAAACCATGTTTCTCATTGGCAAAAGCACTGTTTCTAAGTCTCTCACTTCGCAAAACCGAAGGCTCAGTGATGTGCCCGCAGTACCTGCAGCGGGACGCGGCAAGGCGCAGGCACCCGGCCATGTTTGCCCGTGAATGACCCTCTACCATAGTCGGTGCTGCAGTGGTCCCGGCAGCGCGTTAGAACTTGCTCCCAAGACGGCAGCAGAACTCCTGGGGGGGTTGCACTGGGCTCTCTAGGGGTCTTTTCTTACGTGCTTGCCGCTTCCCTCCTGATGCTGCAGCTTCTCTGCATTTAGCCTTTCCTCCTCCTCCTCCTCACCTAGCCTCTGCCTTTTCTTCATTTTCCTTCCAATTCCCACTTTCCCCCTTTGAGCTTCCTCCTCCTTCTTCTCATTTTCCGTTGTTCTTCTCTCCTTTCCACCTTCTCCTTTATTTGATAAAAACATGGAACTGACCTGCATTTTAAATTGATATTTTAATATATTACAAGTCCCCTATTTTAATTTTTCTCATGGAGCATAAAAATTATGCAGGTGTATGCATGGCAACAGACAGCAAACTATTTTTAATTATCTGTGGCCCTCACGAATTAAAAATTTGCTACACTGATGAGTGCCTCTCACCAACATGGATGCATTTGGGGAGTAACCCCAGCCGCCCCCGCTGTCTGCAGATTACCCAGGCACCTGGCGGTTTTCTAACCTTTCTAATGCTGGCGGGTGCCCACGGTGAGGGCAGTAAGTCATCCTGTTGCCCTCCCCGCTCCTACTTTACGAAGAAAACAGAACACAGAGCTCAACGGGAAAAAACCGTTTTGAAGACAAAAGATAATTTTGCACTTTTAATCAGAATCCTTAAAGTGATGCATCTCACCCCCCCCAGGCTTTACTGAAGTACAATTGACTAACAAAAGTTGTGTATACTTAATGGTGTACAATGTGCTGTTTCGATATACGCATATATTGTGAAATGGTCACCACAGTCAAGCTAATGCCACCACTTCACATAGTTACGTGTGTGTGTGTGTGTGCGTGTGTGTGTGTGTGTGTGTGTGTGTTAACGTTTAACTCTTCACAATTTTCAAGTACACAATGCAGTGTCGTACCCTTAAGTAGGGGATGAGGTGGCCTTGTGAGGACTGAATACCACTTATTATCCAGTCTCTGCTTTCTCACTTCCAGTTTTCCGTTCAGTTAACATTGGCCCAACATACATGAAATTGAGTGTGTGGACAGCAGAGTGCAATTCCCTAATTAGTCGAATATGAGAAATCTATGACATATATCTTAAATTAATCATCTGTACCACGGGAAGGGCGGCGGGAGGAGGGGGGAGGAGGGAGGAGGGGAGGGGTATTTGTATACACAAGGGGTGCAATGCGCACTACCCGAAGGATGGACATATTTGAAACACGGACTTCGGTGGGGGGGGGAACCAAGGGCAACACACGTAACCTAAACATATGTACACCCATAATTTGCTGAAATAAAAAAATAAAAAAATAAAAAATAAATGTGAGAATTATTTCTGGTATTTTCTATAGTACAATCAATATCTATCTGTTTTCATCGAATATTTTCCTCCTTAATTTGGAGGAACAGCTGACAAAAGTTAATCAACAATGCCAACAAGACCCCTATCACACCGTCCTGCTCTGACTTCATTTAAAAAAAAAATTACCTAATGTCAGAGGGTTGAGGAAGAACACCAGAAAGTCCAATGCGCCTGTTTTCAAACACCCGAGTTTTGAAGTTCTCCAGATAGGTTAATTGAAATGAATTTTCATAGACTGAAATGAATTTTCATAGAGAAAAACCTTTTTTGCCTACTAACATCATTATCAATTTGTACTGTTTCTTTTTGAAAACTCATACAAAACGTGGAGAGGAAGCAATATTTAGCCCGTTTTCTTGATCAGTGGATTAATTTGCCTCCACCGTCATTCAACTCACACCTTCCCCGGCGCGGAGCTTTCCTCTACCAGATGCTCGGGGAATGATGTGATGATAAGCTTGCCTGTGCTTTTCAGATGCTTCGTTCCCTTCTGCTGATTCCTAAGCTCGTCGTGCCAGGGACAGGTGAGCTAGCGCTTACCTTAGTCAGTGGGCGAGGTCGCTTCAGTATGTGTGGGTGGATCAGGGAGGGTTGAATAGCTAGAGAACAAAAAGGGAAGAAAATAACATACTTTGCCATTTCTATAACCTCTACTAAAAATTTTCTTTTGAGGCTATAAATTCATTTCTTTGAAATAAGAGAAGCTTTGTTGAATAAAAATATTCTTAAAATTGCTATTAAGTGTACCATTTTGTTTGAGATAAACCTGTTGAACATTTTCTTTACTATAATTAAGCCTGATAACACAGCAGTTGGAAACATTTTTCCAAATGCTAAAGATTAGCTATCAGCTTAGTATGAACCAGGAAGCCAAAGAATAGATGCCTATTCAGTAAGCCGCAAAAGAGCTTGTTTTTGTTTTGTATCACGTGAAGAAAAGGCAGGTAGCTCAAACACAGGGTGGTTTCTTTGTCTCCTCAGAACAAGCCTATTTAACTTGGCTTTGTTTACATCTACAGATGCAATCCCTGCTGGACCAGCAACCCACGGAATCCTAGGACCAGACAGACACCTGGAGAGGAGAGCAGAGGACCAGGGGAAGGTCAAGGTTGGTGTGAGCTAGGGGAGGGGCTCTGAAAGGAACACACCTGGTTAATGGGCCTTCATGTAAGGAAAGCAAGGAAAGCCAGTCCCCAGCACCCAGGCCTGGCCACGAGAACCTGGACTGCAGTTTTCAATTACACTGCACGCCATTTAGGTGTTTATCTGCAATGCTACCCAAGGGGTTCTTTAACTTGTGACTTTTTAAGACAACACGAGGATAGACTGATAAATGAACATTCGTGCAGAATGAAAACTACTGGCCGTTTACTAAGCAATAAACTTAAGTCTGACTCTAGATCCGACAGACTGTGAATACTATGCAAGTGCAGGATAACCTGCTTGGGAACATTAATATTTTCCTGTCGTCTAATTATGAAAGGAAGATGAGCTTATTTCCTTGTCTCTTTTCAAACGGAAAAGGGGCTCTTGGGAGGAAAGCGTTGGATTCTTGCAGATGAAGAGGTATGAAGAAGGAGTAGAGAGAGATGGACCTGCCCACTGGGAGGGGGGTCACGGGGCTGGGGAGGGCCTGTGACGGGGAGTTCTGTTGAGGGGGAGACCTGGACTCCCAGTCGGCCCCCCGTTTGGTGGTGACCTAGGAAGGGAGCTTGTGGCGGCTCGAAGGCTTATCCCTTGGAGCTGTGACCACAACAAAGATCCAAGTTATCAAATTAGTGACAGGAGAGGGGACGTTGTGAGGCACAGATCTGCCTATTTTTAGGAGGGCTGCGGAAAAGTCAGCAAACATGGTGGGTGGGCCAGATCCAGCCGCCCCCTGTTTGGGTTTTATTGGCACAGAGCCGCACGCATTTGCTTACGTATTATCTACGGCGGCTTTCACGCTACAAAGGCGGAGTTGAGTAGTCGTGACAGAGACCGCACATATAGTCCACAAGGCCCAGAATGTTTGCTAGCTGGTTCCTCACTAACACAGCTTGCTGACTTTGAGACTGTTAGCTTGGGCTGTGGGCTGAGGTCGAGCATGTCAGCTGTTCTCAATGTAGCCTGAGTTCAGGAGATGCTTTGGAAACTTTCCACGTTACCTAAGTCCTCCAGAATACTGGGGCGGGATCAGTAATGACTCATGGTATACATCTCCTCATCTTCCTAACTCCCGCCAGCTCAGTTCCAGACTGAAGTATGAGATAATATTTTATATTTATGTTATGATAAACATACTAGAAATTAAGTAACGTGCTGTTTCTTGGGCTGAAGCACGATAACACAGATTTTTATGTGCCATATACCGCTCCGGTGTCCCATTGCTGCTGTAAAAGATTAGCACGAACTTAGTGGCTTAAAACAACACAAATTGATTTTCTCAGAGTTTGGAGGTCAGAAGCCTAAAATCCGTCTAAATGAACTAGAATCAAAGTGTCGGCAGGGCTGCGCTCCCTTGGATGTTCTGAGGAGAGACTGACCTTTGCCTTCGAGAAGCTGTCTGTATTTTTTGGCTTGTGGCCCCTTTGTCTGTCTCTGACGCCAGCAGGATGGTCGTCTTCTCTCCTCCCTGGTCTCTGCTTCTGTCGTCACGTCTTATTTGCCCCTGATCCTCCTGCCTCCCTCTTATACAGACCCTTGTGAGTACATTGGACTCACCTGGATAATCTCATCTTGGATCTTTAAGGTAATCGCACCTGCAAAGCCTCCTTCATGGTGTAAAGTCACCTTCACAGGTGCTGGGGATCAGAACATGGACATCTTGGGGGGCTGCTATTCAGCCGACCAGGACCATGAGGCTTTGATAGTAACTGCAGCCCTATAAATAATTCCTGAAAAGCCAGGGGTGACTAAGGGCCATGGGATTATTCTGGTCCTGTCTGGAGTTTCCACTTCCTATTCATCCTCAACCCTCATCCAGGAAAGGGTGAGTGGGGAACCGCATGGGCGGTCACTGGTTCACAGCTCTTGTCACCACCACCTGCTGGGTGACAGTGGCCCGAGGTCCCACCTGGCCATGGATTGGGCACTTGACAACCTCATTCTGCAACCCCGGAGAATCCCTCTCAACCTCTGCTTCCCTGGCTTGTGTTTCTGCTCCTGGGAGAGGCTTCCTTGTCCACATCATGTTCCCTCATGGCCACATCCTAGGTGGGTGTTGGGGAGAATGTCCTTTCTGGGAAAGCAGGTGGCTTTTTGGTTGTGCAGTTCTTGTTGTTGCAGGTTTAGGGGCCAGGACGTTGCTGTGAGGGATAGAATATTCAGAGGCTATTAATGACCAGACTCTAAATAGCTTTAGAATTTCCTTTTAAAAAAAAAAGACTTCTGGTCTGTTACGGGCTGAATTGTGTTCCCTCGAAATTCCTGTGTTGAAGTCCTTACCCCTGTACCTCTGAGTGCAACTGCATTTGGAGATAGTCTTTAAAGAGGTAATTCTGTTAACGTGTGATCATAGGAGCGTGCCCTGATCCGGCATGACTGACATCCTTATAAGAAGAGGAGATTAAGACACATGTGCAGAGAGATGACCATATGGAGACATCAGAGAAGGATGACCACCTACAAGCCAAGGAGAGAGGCCTCAGAAGAATCCAACCCTGCCGACACCTTGATCTCAGACTTCCAGGCTCCAGAACTGTGAGACTATAAATTTCTGTTATTAAAGCCACAAAGTGTGTAGTACTTTATTGTGACAACCCTCACAAACTAGCACATATTCTAAGCAATGGAAGCTCTGGAAAGTGTGTGGCGGCGGGGGGACATTGGTGAATTGTTAGCAGCCAACACTCACAGCAGTGGGGGGCACCGGCCCAGGAAAGGGCTTCTGGGCCAGCCACCAAGGCAGCGTCCAGCCCCGCAGGCATGGCCCCAGCCACAGTAAGGCAGGGAAGATGCTGGAAAGTCTAAAAGAATAGAGCTTTTCACTGCTCTGAGCTATGAAACACAAAACTGGGACACTACCCAGACCTTTTGAAGTCAGAGCTTAAAGCCTCTTCGTAGGCAGAATATCTCTTGCCTTAAAAAATAACACCCAATGACAAATAAGCCTTAACAACAGCCGCATCTGCATTGTTTTGTGGTGGTGGATAACAGGCTTCCCTCAGGGATCATATAGGTGTCATTTCCCCCTTTGCCCAACTGTAGCTGGGAAAAGTTATTAACTCATAAAGCAGGATGGAGAACTAGGTCATGTTTTCTTCTCCCTAAACCTAGAAGCTTGTAAGGGTAGATGCTGTCTAGATACAAAATATATTTGCTTTGTACCTTAACCCACTCAAACCCGGTTGCAGTCACCTAGCTATTGCTCACTGCATACCAGATAGATGGATTTCCATGGCCCCGGTAGGGGTGCAGAGAACACCGCCTGTCTCTGTTCCTTCCAGGGTTCTGTCCTGTGACAAAGTTCCTCATCAATGTTCTAACACAAAACACACCATCTAGCCCTACTCATGACTTCCCTGACCACAAATTCTTTGTGACATAGATTCTTATTTCCCATTTTCCCTGTGTCAAGCACAGAATGAATAATGGAAACTACATTCAACTTCACTTTCCATGCTTGACAGAACTGTAGTGCTGTGCAGCAAGCAGCTGGCATGAAAAGGTGAAGGTACAACAAGACATTCGATTTAGTCATCAGAGAGGTGGGTGAAACAGGATGGAACACCAAGTGTTGGCCTAATGTTTACACAGTGGTATAGCCCAACGGTGACGCAGGGTATGTTTTTTAAAAGCCTACAGGTTTTCTGCTGCATATATCAAAGAAATACAAAGATGTGGGAGCTTTTTGTTACAATCAAAGCTGGAAATCTTTGAGGTGTTTTCTTAGTGAAGAGTTTTGGTGTGGTCAGCAAGAGGTCTGCAGGCCCATGAATAGTTTTTCTACAGGAATTTTACACGGTGTTGCTCTTTCTTCTGACAACTGCTGAATTTAGTTTTCAGAAACTGAATGCATATAAACCAAATGGACATGCATAAAAAGGATTCAGTCAGTACAAAATTCTGGACCTTTCTTTGGTGCTGATCTGAGAACCACTGCATCTAAAAGTAGAATACAATTGAAAGTACAGATCCGGCCGTGGAACACAACTGCAGGCTGTGAGGGACTGTTTTAAGCACTACGTGGGCAAGCTGATCCCAAGGAGGCAGATCACGAGGGTTGGGCCACCGACAATGCTGTGCAAAGATGTCCAGAGCCACTTATGAGAGGCCTGCACGGCCAGGCATTCTCCGCAGGTTTGTGAGTGCGGTGGGGCCCTGGGAGTTCCCAGTTCAGTGGAGGAGGCAAGAAGAGAGAAGAGGGTCTCTGTTATTCACAGGACCAGCATTGAAATAGGCTTTCAGACCTGTCTGAGTAGTAATAGTTCAACAAGAGGTGGATTCCATGGGAAAGAAGCGGGCAAAAGATTTCCAAGGGAAGCAAGTCTATTCAACACTCAATCAGGAGGTAGTCTCAGGAACTAATGCTACGGGTAGTCTCTTAAATCAGGATTTACTGAGAAGCTGCTATGTGCAGCCACCCAGTCACTGCATGAATGGGTCAGCATCCCTTCCCTCATGGAGCTGATGCTCTGGCAGGAGAGCAGATGGTGACCCTGCCATAAAGCAGGTGAGGGACAAAAGAAAAGAAGGGAAGGAGGCAGGATTTTCTCTAATGTATTCATAGAAGTCTTCACTCAGTGGACAGTCTTTGAGCATAGAGTGGA
Source organism: Propithecus coquereli (assembly GCF_000956105.1). Classification (NCBI taxonomy): domain Eukaryota; kingdom Metazoa; phylum Chordata; class Mammalia; order Primates; family Indriidae; genus Propithecus; species Propithecus coquereli. The sequence goes on from NW_012149875.1 coordinate 1,232,743, forward strand.
ATGAGATGAAGAAATGAGCTGTGCAGAGATCTTGGGGTGAGATGCGAGGAAGAGGGGGCATTCCAGGCAAAGAGACTGTGATGGTTAATTTTAGGGGTTGACTTGACTGGATTAAGTCATGCCTAGAAGCTGGTAAAGCATTGCTTTTGGGTGTGTCTGGCAGGGTGTCTGCAGAGGAGATTGGCATGTGAATTCGTGGACAGAGTGGGGAAGATCCACCCTCTATGTGGGTGGGCACCGTCCAATCAGCTAGGGGCTTTGCAGAGCAAAAAGGCAGAGGAAAGGCGAATTTCCTCTCTCACTCCTAGAGCTGGGACACCCTTCTTCCACCCTTAGACGTAAGACCTCCTGGTTCTCTAGCCTTTGGACTCTGCACCTTACAAGAGCATCTCCACCTCCCTGGGTCCTCAGGCCTTCCAGCTCAGGTTGAGAGTCACACTGTCAGCCTCCCTGGCTCTCCAGCTTGCAGCAGACGACCTGTCCTGGGACTTCTCAGACTTCGTAGCTGCAGGAGCCAATTCCCCTAATCAATTCCTTCTTATCTATCTATCATCTATCTATCTATCTATCTATCTATCTATCTATCTATCTATCATCTATCTATCATCATCCATCTCATATTGGTTCTGTCACTCTGGAGAACGCTAACACAGAGACCAAGTGCAAAGGTCCTGAGGTGACATCGAGGTTGGCAAGCTTCGGGAACAAGAAGGTTGGAGAAGCTGAGGTGGGGATGGTGAAAGAGAGTGTCAGAGAGACAGACAGTGGCCGGACATGTGCGGCGCTTTAAGGAACTGGGATTCCACCCTTCGTGTGATGAATTCCATCCTTCATTGTGGGTTTTGCTAAAAGAAGTGACATAATTTTGATTTATTTAGTTAGAAGGTGACTATGGCTGCTCATAAAATCCATTCCGTGATCACTACGTGTAAAATCCAGTGCTTTCTTGCAGTGTTTAACTTGCTGCTCGCAGCAACGCAGTAAGAGCAGCACAGTTATTATTAATATATTCTTCTGAGGGTCACACATAGATGCAAAGCGGCTGAATTTGGAATCAAACCCAGACTTGTAGGAACAGAATAGCCACAATACTGCATGGTGCCACAAGGGAACATGGGTGACAGAGGGAGATTAATTCAGCACAAGAACAATTGGAAAGTCCCATGGTTTGTGTCAGCTGCCATCACCAGAGAGCACCAGGGTGGGACTAGGGAATCCGAAATCCCAGAGTGGGCTCTGCCACATGCTGGTTTGTTGGCCGAGGCAAACCATTTAAATCCATCTGGGACCAGCTGCTTCCCAAATAAGGTTGTTGAACTTCAAGACCCCAAGGCACTGTTGGCTCTCAGTGATTTGTGTACTGTATAAATGAAATATGATCTTATCTAAAGATTTTACATTACACTTTATCATGTTTTATTAGGTTCTGGTAGAATTAAGAAATATATAGGATTAGAAGGATCCTAATGAGCTTATTTTATTTTTAGCTTTGTATATGAAAAATAATGAAAAGCACAACTGAATAAAAATAACACCATAACAAACACATATTCATGTACATTACATACACATACATGTTGCATATACATATACACTCATACACATATATTCCCCAAGCCACCAGTACTCACATGTTGTAAATTCCCCGCAGTGTGATCAGTGCTCTTTGGTGTCCCACCAGAGAATTCCAGCCACAAAGTTCTGATTTGACTGTCCAGGGACAATCGCCGTCTAACTAGGTTGGAGCTTATCTCTTGCCACATTTTCTGGCGTTTCAGCATCTTTGAACACCTTAGTATGTCTGGGGAATTTCTAGCCTTGTGAGTCCCACCTCTGCAAGGTAGACCCCAGAGGGCTTGGAGTCGCGACTGTTGGCAGCTGGGTCCCAGGAGCTTCCAGGCTCCCCCAAGCTGATCCTCACACACCAGATCAGCCTGACGAGGAGGCTCCACTGGAATCCACTTCTGGTAGAGGCATCTGACTCCTGGAGGTGACAGCTTGCCGTCCTAGACCCTGGAGTAGATGTGGGATCTGGGACGAACACTGTGGCCAAGCCTGATGGCACTGCAAACGGTAGCAGCCCAGGCTTGGTGGCAGCGAAGGCCCCACGGTCACTGTCAGGCTGATTCCTGGAAGTGGTGAGCTGATTTCTCCAGGAATCTCAAGGACGCCATGAGCTCCCATCTACTCTCTTTCTGTTGAATCCACCATAATGAGCTATTGTTTCTTGTAACTAGTAAAATGGTCTGATCCTGACTGTCCTATGCTTCTTGAAACATGTCCCCCAGCCTCTGAGTCTATATATACATATAAGTAACAATATATTTTTACATGTAAGAATGGAACTCTGCTATGTACACTAGTAATCTTAGACCCATTCTTTCCCTTTGATTGCTGCATGGTATTCGATGGCGTTGTATTGGTGCATCATAATTTTCTTAACAAGCCCCCTATTGATCTACATTTAAGAGATTTCCCTATTTTTTCTGTTCTATACAATGTAGCAGTGAAAACTGCGACACATGTATCATTATCAACACACACTGTGGCTTTTGTATAGATTCCATTCAGTAAGATTGCTGGAAGATCATATATGCATACTAAAGATTTTAATATATGAAAACAAAATTTATTTTAAAAGGTTATACTAATTCATACCTGTACTAAGATGTATGAATACATCAATTTTTCCCATGTACTCTCTAATATTCGATGCTATTAGCCCTTTTAAATGTTGTAATTTGGAAAGGCAAAACTTCATCTCATTTTAACTTATATTTTAAAAATGATTAGTGAGACTGAGCGTATTTTTACATATTTATTGGACCTTTATATTTTTCTTCTGTTTTTCCTATGTATACTTTTTGCCTGTTTTCTATTTTTTTTATTAATAGGTAGAGATCACATTATTTATTGTATATGTACAATACATGTGACATATATTGCATGTAATTTGTATTATATTGCAAACCTTTTCTCCAAGTCTCCCATTTATCTTTTAATTTCATTTAGAGTATCTTCTACTACACGAAATCTCTGTTCCACACTTGCTGGGATTGTTAGGTCTGTCTCGGTGTTCCCTGGTCCTGGGTCCCCAGTGTCAAGAGTGAGGACTAGTACTGAGTTGAGCTGGTGATGGAGTGATCACAAATACAAAGCAATCCCACACAAACAGTTTTTTACAGAAAAGAAAGAAACTGTACAAAGTGAAAGTGAAGAAGGAAGCTACCTAAAGTGAAAATACATTCCAGGGAGAGGAACAAGTCAGTCTCCTCAATGGAGAAAGACATTGAGGATTTCCAGGTGGTTTCCTTTCATTGGCCTGGTTTGGGGGAGGGCCCACAGGAGGTGTGGGATAGTGACAAAAGATGATCGGGTGTTCTGCATTTTCCTGCAGTCCCTTCCCCTGATTGGTCCCCGGCTTCTCCACCCCTGGGAAGCACCCTCCTGGCCTACACCCACCACCTGCAGATATGATCCCTACCTAACAGGATGGTTCAACTTTAGACAATCTAGCAATATAATTAAGTACATTAATAAATAACTTGAGTGAAGAATAATCACATCAGATCCAGGAAAAAAACGTATCTAATTGAGAAAAAATTTTTGATTAAAGGTTTAAGTAAAATAAAATATCTGATTAAATACTTCAGGTATAATCGAAAGAAGACTTCTTAAATGATTTTTTAAATGCTATCAGAAGTCATTATAAAATATTTTATTAAATTGTGAAATCCTAAATGCGTTCTTACTGCATTTGGAAGCAGGACAAGATGTAGAGTATCTCCTCACTATAACTCAATCTTGTTTGGGAGGTTTTAGGTAATGGAATCAGACAGAATCAAGTGATGGTGTAAACTGAAAAAGATGCGAAAGCACTCTGTCTCTTTGCAGATAATATAATTTTATGTCTAGAAAATTCAGGAAGTATAACTAAAAGCAAACCTTTTAGAACTAATTTTCTTTTTTTTAAAAAAATCACTATGTAAGTATTTGAAACACTCAACAGCTTTCCTCTATACTCGCAATAACCATTTCGAAATTGAAATAGTAAAAGAATCTATTCATGACAGCTCGTGAAACTACAAAAGGCTAAAAATAGATTTATCAAGGAAGTCATAAGAGCAGAATGTGTATTTCAATATTAATATTTTACTGAAGACATAAAACAAGACTTCAGTAAATGGAGACATGTCATATCCCTGAATGGGAAGACTCAACATTATAAAAGCTTCTCAAATCAATGTATAAATTTGATGCAATTCCAATCAGAATTCTAATGGATTGTTTATGTGTTCTGTTCTTGCTTTTGAAACTGGATAAATTGATTGTAAATTTCATATGGATGAATAACCCTGATAATTTCTGAGAATGTTTTGGAAAACACCAAAAAATAGGAATTATTTTCCAGACATTTAAAGGTATGTTAGAGCTATTTTAATCAAAACAATATGATACTGGCATAGGAATAGACAAGTTGATGAGCAAAACAGAACAGAGAGTGCAGTAACCAATCCAAAAACACTTGGGTTTTTAACATATAGTAAATGATACTTGGGCAAATAGCTAACAGTTTAGAAGAAAAATATGCATTTATAACAAATTACAAAATAATTTTAGATGGATTAAAGATCCATAGGAAAGGTGTAATGCATTTACTGTTATAATAAAATATAGGAGTTATGTTTTTGTGTTCTAAGTATTGAGTGGGGAAAGTACTTCTAGGCACATCTGGTAACCTGGATACCATGCAAAAATCAAAACTAAATAAAACCACCTCCCCTCACCCCAATTTCTTTGATTATATATTAGCCCTACCACATTACAGGTTAGAATATAAAACCTATACATGAGAATAAGTAACTCATCCAAGATCACTCAACCTGGCGGAGATAGAGAATAAATGGTTACTTAGAAATGATCAGAATATTTCACTGGTGTAAATTATAAACTTTTTTCCCCAGTGTTTTTTAAATTTTAATGAGTATAAAAATCACCTGGAGTGCTTGTTAAAGAAGTTACCAGAGCCCCACCGTTAGTTTCTGATTTAATAGTTCAAGTTAGGAACTGAGAATTTGCACAGGTAATGTACATGCTGCTGGTTATAGCCTCACTTAGAGTAATGATTTGCTATACATCTTCTCTGTATAAAAAAACATGGTGCTAATATATATACTAATTTGAATGCTATCAAGACACATTGACCTTCAACTTATTTCAGGTGTGCATCCATGTTATGAGCCAGTGAAAATTAGGCTGGAGGGATAAACAGGTACCAGGAGTCAGGGTCAAACTCCTTCAGGAACAGAGCTACCAGGTCAGGTTGAGATTACATAAAAGCAGCATAATTAAGATATTCCATTTATCTAAAGAAGGTTATATGATGTCAGTGAAAATGGCAGAGCAATGACCTTCAAAAATTCTCTTCTCAATAAAAGCAAAGAGAAAACTGGCAAAAGTTGTCAGAATCAAAATTTTCAGAACTCTGGAAATTAACCAAAGTCTTGGAGTAACCTGGGGTGTGTTTATTCAAGAATAAATGGCTGAATTTCAGGAAGATCAGTGAGCTTAGGGCATTTTAATAGTCCCACCCCCTGCTTTCCAGTTGCACAGTAATCTTGTAAAACAAAAGCCTGCAAACTGGCAACCCCTGGAGATTACAGATAGGAGTTGGAACTCTTGCAAAGCCCCACTTCCAAAAAATTGTCATTATTTGACCTGTTTTATGGTTCCCACTTGCAACGCTCTCTGTATTTGACCTGACTCAGAGGTTGCCCAGCACAAAAAGCCTTCTTCCTAAGGAAAAATCGTTGAGAACAATTACAGGCACACGTTTTAACTTTGTAGCAGCCTGAGGTGGTGAATAACAGTTGGCACAAACAGTTAAACTAACCAAAAAACTGAAAAAGAAAATTTGAGTAATGAGATATTGATAGGAGCTTAGAAAAGCTCTGTCATATTCACAGGACTCTAGAAGGTCATGTATATGTTGGTACTGAGCACCTGAGAAGGTCCTAAGCTCTCACCTCTGGATGACCTTGAGGCTCTGTGCAAGCAGAAAGGAAAGGCTAGGTAATATTGTCAACTGCCTGGCTGAGTGTTGAAGGACTGTACCAACACACATACCATATACAGAGCTGCTTGGTGAAAACAGGGAGACTTATTGATTCCAGACATTTAAGGAAATTTCTATCTAACCATTAGCTGAACCACTAAGCTAACAGAGTAGAGACTTCAGTGGCCACACATGAAAAAAAAAATATTTTGCAAAATTAGTTCAGAAAAGTCACTAAATAAACAGACAATAATTGCCAACAGCTATAACAAGAAGTAATAAGAATAAATCTAGAGTGAGGAGGATCTAATTTTCATAGTTGCCACAATATTTTATTTTAAATGTCTAGTTTTCAACAACAAAAAAAGATATGAGATATGCAAAGAAGTATGAAAGGTTCATCCATATGTAGGGGGGAAAAGCAATCAGTAAAAATTGTCTCTGAGGAAGCCCAGGCATTGAATTTACTAGACAGAGATTCAGAATAAGCTATTTTAAATATATTCAAAGAGCTAAAAAAAGACCATGTCTACAGAATTAAAGTGAAGTAAGATGTCTCACCAAATAGAGAATATCAATGAAAGAATAAAAATTTTAAAAGATCAAATAGAAATTCTGTGATTCAGAACTACAATGGCTGATATGAAAAAAATTACTCGAGAGCTCAATAGCAGATGTGAACAGGTGGAAGATAGAATAAGTGAACTTGAAGATTGTCAATTGAGATTATGAAGTCTGAAGAACAGAAAGAAAAAAGAATGAAGAAAAATGAACAGAGCCTCAAAGACCTGTGGGATACCATTAAGAGGACCAACATATGAATAATGGGGATCTCAGAAGAATTAAGGAGAAATAAAGGGACAGAAAGAATATTTCAAGAAATAAAGGTTGAAAACCTCCCAAATTTGATGGAAAACCTTACACTAAACATCTAGGTATCCCAATGAATTCCAAGAAAGATAAACTCAAAGAGATCCCCAGGTACATGTCATAATCACACTGTCAGAATTCAAAGACAAAGGGAGAGAAAGTTGAAAGCATCAAGAGAAGAGCAATTGATCATGTACAAGAGATTCTCATTAAGATTTACAGCTGATTTCTGAACAGAAATGATGCAGACCAGAAGGCAATGTGATGACATATCCAAAGTGCTGAGGGAAAAAATGTCAACTAAGAGTTCTATGTCTGGCAAAACTATCCTCCAAAAATGAAGGAGCAATTCATATACTCACATATTTTAAGAAATTGAGATAATTTGTTGTTAGCAGAACTATTCTACTATTCTACTATAAATACTAAGAGGAGCCCTTCAGGCTGAAATGAAGGCACACTAGACAGTAACTTGAATCCATCAGGAGGAAAAAGTGTAGCAGTGAAGGTGACAACAAAGATAAATATACAAGACAATATTAATATAAGTTTTGTTTATAATGCTTTTTCTCTTATCTAATTTAAAAGACAATTGCATAAAGACATAATTACAAATTTTTGTTGATATATAACCAATGTATAAAGGGGGGAGGGGAGCTGCATAAGTGCAAAGCTTTGTAAACTCTTGAAATTCAATTGGTATTAACCTGAATGAGGTTGTTATAAATTAGGATGTGAATTGTGACTCCCATGAGCAACCACTATGAAAATAACTCAACAATGTATAGTGAAAGAAATGAAAAAGGAATTAAAATAGTACACTAGAATATATATATTTAACATAAAAGAAGGAAGAAATAGAGGAACAAAAAAGATATAAAACATATAAGAAACAAATAGCAAAATGGCGAATGTAAAGACAATGTGAACATTTTAGTCTCTAGTACAAGGTCTGAGATGGGACTGATACAAACAACAGATGGCCAATACCAGGAGATCAATAGCAGTGAGAAAGAATTAGAAATAAAACAGAGACATGATTATTAGAGAGGTGCATCAGGCCGTCAATGACAACGACTACCAACAAACGCTTAGAAGCAAAACCATGGTGGTGAGTCCTGTGCACCTTGCCCCATTTGTCCCTGCAGGCTCTCGAGCTTTTTCTATTTGCCCCAAGTTGGTTTCCACTCAGTGGTGGGTTTGCCATGGAGAGAATGAGGCTTACACCATGTGTGTTCTCCTCCAGGGATGCGGGGAGGATGCAGTAGCTTCATCCCTTGCCCAGATACATGGAGCTCTGGCTCAGCCCACAAGTCACTATAATACTTTGTTGGTGTGGACTACAGGAATGACTAGAACACTGCCCACACCATCTTCCACCCTGTGGCCCCAGTCACTGCCTGCCCCTTGTGGACCTATGGAGCATCCTGCCCCTATTGTCGACCTCACGGAGATGGATCTGAAGGATGCTGCTCTGCTCCCTGCTTGGGGTGGGCCAGTCCTGTGAGAGTGGGAAGGTTAGGGAAGGGAAAGGGAAACCGGACCTGCCACTGAGGCCGTGGCTGTCTGTGGCCATATCCAGGGAGATTGGAGGATTAGAGACCTGAGACCTCTGAGGGCTTGGCCTTGTTCTGCAGCCACCCTGGTCCCCAAAGAAGGACCCATTGAACAAAAAATGATGCAGAAAGTCACCCTGGTTGCAGTACCAATTATGAGAGTGATGCTGAAAGTAGCTTTTCTAAACTATCAATAATAATAAAAATTTCTGTCAACCTTGCTGGAGGAAAGAGAGAATTAGTTTTCTATTCCCTCTACAGAAAATGATGTTACAAAATGATTGTCATAGGAAGAAGCAACAAAGAAGTGTTCAGGGGAAAAACCCAGAGAAATGAGTAGTACAGAGGTGTCTCAGGCAGTCAGTGACAACTAACAACAATGTCTGTTATTTTTCTGGATTTAAGATGTTAGTGATATTTGATAGCTTTTTAATATTTAACTTTAAGTGATTTTTTTCTAAGTCATTATCTAATTCTGTATTAGTTTTTTCTAAGGTGGCTCTCGAATTGTACAAGCTTCAGACCCCATACATCTGGAGCTATCCCTGCTCCCACTGTTTGTAGAAGGGGTCAGGGCAAAGCGGAATCTCCCAATTTCTTGTTATGAAGTTGAGCAGGGTAGTCACTTACAATTTTTAAAACATTTTACCTTGTCTGTTTTGTCTCCTTTGTCAACACTAATACAATTTGTTTGTGTCTTCCTCTTTTTATTTAATCGGCCTTGACAGTAGATTATTTATTTCATGATATCCTCTAAAAAATTGGCTTTTGTAGATTTTGTATCTTTGTTTTCTAATTCAGTTGTGACCATTATTTCCTTTCACTCTTTCTGCTGGTAAATACAGACCAGATTTTCTTTTTAGAACTGTGGATACAGCAAGGATCAAGCCAAAGTTTCCACTCTTGTGGAGCTTTTGTTCTAGCTGGGCAGAGGTAAAACACAAATGAATATCTGAATGCATAATTTATTGTCAGGTGGTAATTGGTGCTATGATGAAAAATAAACATAGGTAAGTGGATATGGAATAGCGGGGGAGGCATCTGCTTTAGACGGGATGATCAGGGAAGGACTTTGAGCAAAGATGATAACTAAGCAGAGACCTGAATAAGTGGAGGACAGAGCCAGACCATGCATGTACTGGGAAAAGGGAAATCCAGTGCAAAGGCCCTGAGGTAGAAGTGGGCTTGACGTGTTCCAGGAAGAGCAAGAAGGCCGCTGTGTGCTGTACAGATCGCATAAGGAAAAGAGAAACTGGGAAAGAATTCAGAGAGGTTTTAGGGCTGGGGTCTCTTGGGATATTATAAACTAAGAGAAGAGTATGATTTTTATTTTGAATATGAAAGCAAGACAACAGAGGGTTTTTTGCTGGAGAGCGATGAGCCAGATTTGCACATAAATCTGCAACAACCACTGTAGGAGACAGCCTCCCTTACATTCGATTCTGCTTCTCAGAACTTGTTCTTCTGTGGTCCCAGAAGCACAAAGACACCGTATGCCCCCAGGTACAGCTGGGCGGGAGTGAACACTGGATTTGAGCCCTGATAAAAATGAGAGAGGAACAGAGAGATGGACAAGGGTTCCAAGGAATCCTCCGGAGAGTCTAGGTTTGAAGGTAAGGCAGAAAATGCGAAGGCAAGTGGAGAGTCACAGACGCAGGGATGAGCTCCAGGAGTGGGAATAGGAGCAGAAAAGACCCGTTGAAAGGTACAGGGTCACTCTCCTTTGCTTGTATTACTAGTTTGTCACACAAGTAATACACTATATTTGTCAAAATATAGAAAATGCAGATAAGAGAAGAAAAAATTAAGTCATTTTAATTTGCAAATCTAAAGATGACTATTGTGAATATTTTGGTGTGTATTCAACTTTTCTGTACCTTTATATATAAGTACATGTAAATGTAACTATTTTCACATAATAAAATTATATTGCATTATAATTTAATTTATGCATTTAATGTTTCATAAACACCCTCATGTCAATAAACGTAGGTCGACATCAATATTTTTAATGAGTGAAGAAATATTCCTTCGTATGGTTTTACTATAGTTTATTTAAACACTTTCTTGGTCATTTAGATTTTTCCACATTTTGCCTTCATAAACCATCATGTAGTGAAGTTCTCTAAATTTACATTTTGGCCACTTAGCTCATTATTTCTCGATACTAAATATTTAGATGGGTTATCGCCGGGCTGCAGAATTCAAGCTTTCAAACCTCTAGACATGCTGGCATCCAGTTCTCCAAAGCGCATTTATTTAAATCCCCTCAGCATGGTGTTCCTGCTGCCCCCACTGCCACCCCTGCTGGCTCCTTCATTCCTTTCAATTTTTGTTCTCTAGCAGCTAAACTCTGTGCTACCTGACTGTGGTATTAGTTCGCATCTTTGTTACTAATTGTCACGTACTTGTTGGCCTTTTTCAAATTGCCTAGTTCCTGTCTCCTTGGGTCCTCAGCTGAGCACGCTTGGGTTTTTCTCATTACTTTTGAAAGTTCTCCCTATGTTAACGGTAATTCTGCTACATACGCTGTGATAGTTTCCCCTGATTATTATTATTGCGAGAATTTATTTTCCTGTAGAGATAGTTTTAAACTGTTATGTAATCAGATCTATGAAGTTCCTGATTTTAATGTCCAGCTCAGAAAGATCTCCCCAACCCCAAATTTCGTAAATACTCGGTTTATCTTCCTGTAGGTAGTAGATTCGTGTTTACATTTTAACCCAGCTTGCAACCCTCATCCTACTAGTATTATGGCGAGAAAAAAATTTGAATCAAAGTCGCCCCATTACACTAGCACCCCCCTTACACTCGCACTCCCCATTACCCTAGCACTCCCTGTTATACCAGCTCTGCCCCTTACACTGGCACTGCCCCTACCCTGGCAGTCCTCACTGGGTCAGAGAGTCTCCTGAGGGTGATCAATCTCTGGCTCTGGGAACAGGGAAGATTCAGCAGGTTCTCATCAGATAAGGCATAGCCCTTAAACCCCCTATGCTGCTGTGCCTCCTGGGGAGGGCTGTCCAAGCTCTGAGTGGCCCCATGCAGCTTGTCACACAGGGAGGAAGCAGACGAAGGAATGACGCTGCTCTCGGGACAGCCCTGCCTGTGCGCGTGACCTTCCCTGCACGTGTCTGGTAATGACGGATGGTGATGCCGGTGCCGCTGGGATGCTCTTCAGAAGGCTGTGTGGGCCACCAGTGACCTATCGCAGACAAGCACACGCTGTGGGAGAGGAGCTCCCAGCCTTTTCTTCTTTCTCCGCACTCACCCCCATTTGGACTGTGTGCCCAGAAAGCCACTCAAATAACACTCTCTGAGCTTTAAAAAGAGTGCTCTCTTTAGGTGTAACTACAAATAAAAGGAAGAGGTGCACTTCTTAGTCCCCAGAGAACTTTGATCTTCTCTAGAGATTTCTGTCCAAATGTCACTGTGAATTTTCTACCCCATAAATTTATTAAACCCAACATTTCCAGAACACATGTACATACTCAGTACCATTGAAATACCATCACTGCAGGGACACGGCAGCTGTTTCTTAGAGGGAATAAACGGTGGTTTAGATCAGGAAGCAGGAGAGAACATGTCTTGTTGGGAAAGCTTTCTGGGAGAAAGGCAAAAAAATTGAAAGAGCTTGATTTTGGTCAAATGACACAATTTTGTTTTTTATCTTGAAGGTGATATTCACAGAAACTCTATGTTCTATTATTTAATTGTATGATTAATACCATGGTCACAGATTACTTTTAAATTACAAAATCATTAGTCTGCATGTGTATTAGTCCATTTGCAGAGTAAAATGCATGAGTTCCTCTCCCACAGTTGTTCTCAAGGGTGGGGGCTGGGGGCGGACGAGCAATTTTGTCTCCCAGAGATGTTTGGCAACGTCTGGAGGCCTTTTTTTGTTGTCACCACTGGGAGGGGTGCTACTGGCATCTGGCGGCTAAAGACCAGAGATGTTGCTCAACATCCTATGGCGTTCAGGACAGCCCCTGGCACCAGCCCCCTCAAAGCATCATCCAGCCCCCAAAGTGAGTGCTGTGGAAGTTGGGAAACATGATCTAAAACAATGTGGAAAAGGGTCTCCTCCACACCCCCTTAGATTCTCTCTCACTTTAATCCAAGGACAAAACCATTGACCTATGTCCAGAAAGACAAGAGTGATCGGGACAAGCAGTGCTTGCGGAGGCAGGAACCACTGCAATGTTTGTGAGGGGCTGCACTGGCTGGTCTTGTCACCCCCACATTGTGATTTCAGTGTCCTCCACGCTGTAAAAATTCACCAGCAAACCCTGCGTGGGCCTTTCCATGCTGTCTGCAGTCCGAGAGCTGGCCACGTCCTGAGTGCTGGGCAGCTGAAGCTCAGGCTCGGGGCGGCTCAGCCCGGCTGCTGTTCCCACGGCTCCAGCTCCAGCTCCAGCTCCTCCTCCCTCACTCCTTCCTCCCAACTCCGCCCTTCTGTCCTTCTCCTGGGCAAGGGAACCCAGCCCTGGGCACCCAGTCCCGTCTGTCCCTGCTCCTCCGGGAAGGCCTCAGCAGCACTGATCTGGTCTGCTCCATCCCTCCCTTCCCACAGCCCGTCTCCTCCCATCTCTGGTTCCCAAGGAAGCGAACGTTGCCCATCTCCGCTCCTCTCCCCAAGCTTCTATCTCACCTTGCAAAGCAGTTTCCGCGTGCTGTCTCCGCTGTCACTGATGACAATATGTGCCACACACTGTGGTAAGCACTCGGTCCCCAGAGAGGTCAGAGTGGCTATTCAGGCCATTGTACAGGTGAGTTAGAAGACCCGGTCCAAATTGTGCCTGCACCCGTCACTCAATCTCTTGAGTCTCAGATTCACCATTTTGTAATGGGATCAACAATACCTGCCGTGGGTCTCACGTTTTTAAAATACAAGGATCAAGTCAATGAACGCACATCATCATCACCATCATCACGGGCACGTCAAGGTATTGTTGATTTGATTTTAATTTCTAAAGAAACCAAAGGAGACAAGGTGTAGTCACTTAACATATTCCTGACCTTCTATCTGTGTCAAGCCTTTGAAGGAATCACACTTGGCCCAGGGTCTGTCTCCCTGCACCCCAGCCCAGCCAGGACAAGCCTCATAGCAGGGACTGTGCGGCTGGATCACCGGAGCCCAAATCTTCGCAGCCGAGTGATCACAGGCAAATGACAACATCCCCCAGTGCCCCTGCTGCCTTATCTGGAAACTGAGGACGAAAAAAAGGATGCCATCCATGATGTTGTGAGGATTTATAATAAATTAACCGTTATGACTTACTGAAGACAGAGCCCAGCCCATCTGACACATGAGGCACATTGCCCACCTCACCACAGCTCCAGACAGGACTCGCAGTAACAACATCCCTGCCCGCCCTGTACCTGCCACCTGTGAGCAGCCCCAGAGTGAGTTTCAGCCTCTGCTCTGCCACCTGGAGCATTCGTGTCTCCTTCCGCGGCCGCCCTGCCCGGCGGCACTGGCAGCCACCGCGTGCCAAGCTCGGTGCCAAGCCCAGTTCAGGAGGGTCCAGTGACTCGGGGACTCTTGGCAGGACAGATCTGTTGCGGAATTCTCCACGTGCTCATTTTGAAGTTCTCTAACTTGCTGAAGTGAGGTTTATTGAGAAAGCTTAAAAGCTAATTAGGTTCTGTGTCAGACCATAAGGAAAAGGCTTATAAAATGAAGATGAAAAGCAGAAGTTACTCAATAACTATTTTAAGAGAGAGATTTGCAAATTAAAGTCTCTCTCCTTGCACCTATTAAATTAGCAAATTTTTTTTTAAAGACATTAACCAGCCGTGCTGGCCAAGATATAAAACCCCAGCACACGGGTGCATTGCTGGTAGAAACGCGAATCCATGCAATCCCGACGAAAAGGAATTTGCCAGTGCATTTCACAGCCGCTGACCCAGTAATCCTAATTCTCAGAACTTTTCCTAATAAAATTGTGAAGAGTAGAAAAAAATACACGAAGGTGCCCGTTAAACATTATTTACAATACTAAAAATGGAAGCAAACTCAATACCCCCAAACAGAGAAGTAGATAAATAAATACACTAATTCATCTTTTCAATGAATCTTTACTAAATGCCTCTATTTCTGGGTACTGTGCTACATCAGCTCAATAAGCTATTTTGTAGTCATTAAAATGATCAACAAGAAAAGTACTTCACACGAGAAAGGAAATGAAAGTTATGAAAATATACTTTTTGCCATGATTATAAGGATGCAAAAATTAAATATTTTCATTTGCAGCATTTGAATGGGAATGTGGACAAAGCAAAATTGATGATTTATTAGGATGGTGAATTCTGGATGATTTTCTTCTCCATTTGTTATTCATTATTACATGATGTGCAATGAAGAAAAATCTAATTAAAAATGTAAAAATCCCCTCAATTGCAGCCCGGCATGAGCACCCACTTGACCTGCTCTGGGACTCGCTCTCCCGATGACGATGAGGACTCTGCACATGAGAGGAAGAAACCACCGGGGCTTGCTTGACCTCGGCCATCAGGGGGCTCAGCCCCGTGGACCTGCGGCCACTTTCCCAGGGAGTCCCCGTTTGTTTGTCCGGGCTTTCTGCTTTATTTTATTTTTGCTCTTTCAAATATGATTTAAAACCTGAAAGAGAACACGTCGGAGACTTATTTCACAAGAAGTCCATTCATTCTCCTCCTGTAAAAACAGGGAGACAGAGAGCTATTCATACTTGGGGTCCCTCTGGGAATTCTTTAGTAGCAGCGGCAGTCGGCCCATAGCTGACAAGCTCACCAAGAAACACATTCCAGCGGACCTGAGTGCAAAGGCTGACAGAGTGGCTGCGATTTGCAAGGGTAGAAACCTGGAGTGTAACAAAACACAAAGCATAGCAAAAAAAATTAAAAGTGCTGCATTTTCAAATGAAATCGCCCAGCTCAGCTAGCTGAAGTAAGCCCTGGTTAAACTCAGATTTGAGCAAGGACAGCTATGCCCAAAGATAAGGCATCAGAGAGCTCCTTTAGAGGGTTTATATCCATAGACATGGAACCTGGTCCCACCCATGGAGACATTTTTATTTTTAACATTCTGGAAGCATGCCATCTGTAATCAGAGTTTGTTCACCCTGAATTAGCTGCAAATGATTAAATCAGTCTTTAAAATTCTTTGCTGCAGGCAATCAATCAATCACAACTTTAATGCCCCGAGGGGTTAGAATTTCTATTCCCTGACCATTTGCCCCATGCACCTTCTGTCCATTAAAAAAAAAAAAAAGACAAAAGAAATATGCTTTTTAGGTTTCTTTGGGTTTGACACTTAGAATGAGTTTCAAATTCACCTCTTTTTAAGATGACGTCCGGGGACACGCTTTTTTTCTTGCTATATTTTAAACAACCACTGCTCATTCTTGTGTTCAATGGCCTGTAAAATGTCTGTGTACTCTGAAAGGAGGAGGAGTTCATCCTAAAATGGCAATTGTCTGTTTAGATTCTAAGAGTATCTACGTTCACAATATTTATCTATTAGCCTGAACTACGCACAACCGGATTCTAACGGGGAAGGCTAATTGAGCTTTGACTGTGAGTTAATTCACAATGGAGACTCAGTCCCCTGTATTTGTCCATGAACGGCACTGAAACATAATGACAGGAGCACACCCAGCCCTGCTGCTTTTCTTTTTGGTAGAATTATATATTGTGGTGTTTTTATACATATATATGTGTGTGTGTGTGCATATATATATATATATGTTTTATATATCTAACATTTACATTTTAATTATTTTAGTGTACAATCCAGTGGCATTAAGTTGTGAAACTATTACCGCTATTTCCAGAACTTTTTCATCATCCCAAACAAACTCTGCACCCATTAAACAATAACTCCCGATTTCCCCTTCCCACTAGCACCTCGTTACCTCTATTCTACTTTCTGTCTCTCAGTGTATCTGCCCTCTCTGGGTTTCTCATATAAATCAAATCGCACAATATTTGTCCTTTGTGTCTGGCTTTTTTTTTTTTTTTTCCAGCATAGTGTCCTCAAGGTTCATCCATGTCATGGCATCTCTCCAAACTTCATTCCTTTCTAAGGCTGAACGACATTCCACCGTATGACTACACCACGCTTCGTCCATTTATCTGTGGATGGACACTTGGGTTGTTCCCACCTTCTGACTCTTGAGAATAATGCTGCTCTCTGTCTATTCAAATTCCTGTTTTCAGTTCTCCTGGGTATATACCCAGGAGTGAAATTGCTAAGTCTTATGCTAATTCTATATTGACCTTTTTGAGGAACCACCATGCTGCTTTCCACGGCGGTTGCACCATTTTGCATTCTCGTACGGCAGACTTATTTCATTCCCAAATATCTGCTGCCTTCTCTAGGGGGGGCCATGTCTCTCCCCGCCTTTGTGTAGGACTTGGCTGCCTGATGTGTGTGAGGAGACAGCAAAAGCTCAGACCCACGCTACCCTGCCCGTCCTCTTCACTCTTTTCCCAAGCCTGGAGAACACCCCGTCCCGAACGGGAGCTGCTCCTCCAGGACTGGGAACGGCACCCGGGCCGCTGCACACCCGCCACGGCCACGCAGCGTGAGAAGGAACCGGGTCCGAGGCATTGCAGCATTGGCAGTTATTGCTGCAGCGCAGCCGCTCGATACATCCTCTGTTCTTCCTTTCACCGCTCCTCCCTTCATTTTTGCACAATTCTTTGTTTTTTTTTTTCATCTTTTCTTTGCCAGATACCTTTACATACGCTGTTTTCTTTTCTAGAATTAGCTGTCCTCCCAAACCTGTGACTGATTGGTTGATTGATTAGGGGGAATCATACAAAACTGTCATTGCTGCAGATCAAAGGTCATCAAAGTTCGGCAGTTTCACGTGGTTAACACAACTGAAAAAGCAATGGTGCCAGCCAGGTATTGTTCTAAGGACTTGGTTCCACTAGCCGCTCAATGCCTCTCATTAAGCTTGGAATTATCCGTATCCCCATTTCAAAGATGAGGAGATGTGAGGCTTGGGCTCCTCAAGTCACTCAGCTCGTTAGTGCTGGATCTAGATACCAAATCAGCCTCTTACTTAAGACCCTCCATTGTTCAACATGTCCCTTCCTGGGCACTCTCCTCCCTCCAGAGGGGCTGCTGGGATTACCTGTGACAGTACTTACTATTATCACACGCTCCAATGAATGTAGCTGGAGGTTACATTCATTTGTGCTCACAATTATGGAGAAGCTTTGCCAAGTGTGTGGTGTGTATCATTCTTAACCCCCACGTACAGATCAAGAAACTGAGGCTCAGCTCATTGCAGTGCTCACTGCATTGCACAAAAGCTGCTGAAGTCGCCAAAATAAGCAGGTGCAGGTCTAGTGAGGAGAGCTGAGACAAGGCTTTGTGAGCACAGGGCTTGCCCGTGGCGTAATGACCTACGTTTCTACAGTACCTCCCATTCTGAAATGCTATGCGCAAGATTCCCTCTCTGATCCCACAGAGCAATTCTCCAGACCTATCATCAACCAGTGTGGCCAAGAGCATCACGCCTCATGATCAAAGGCACAAACGCTTAGTTCAAGAATTTCGAGTATTTTAGCAGAGGAGCAGCAGTGATTATTTTGGAGATATTAATCATGAAACTGAGCTTCCAGACCAAGTACTATATCTGGTCAATGTTTCTAGAAGCCAATGGACTAGGTTTCAAGTGAAGTAACACTTACTCATTTACAATCACAAGTGCAGCATCTGCTGTGCAAATGAGTGGGCTTATGGCCAAAGGACATTCCATATATTTAGTACTATAAGTTCCTAGCCCATTGTTAGCCACTTATTTATTTTCTACACCCTTTTTCACCTGCCCATATTCCGAGGAATCTGAACTTTTCTCAGCAGTTCTGGAATTTGGGTCATTCATGGGTGCTCACCAAGCACAGAGTCCTATCTAGTTAAAGGACGTTGTCCCTGTGTGCTCCCAAATTCAAATACTACCCGGTAAACATGTGTATGCCTATGTTGTGTTACTTACACAAATCCATAGGAAGAAGAGTTTAATTAATGGAAGCTAATGCTCCCTCTTAAGAACATACATCCCAACCTCAAAAGTAGAAACAGAGTTACAAGGTATCTTTTTATCAGGATTGTTGAAGTTTAAACAAAATGAATCTTCAGTCATTTAAAAAATGGATATGTCTTCAGGGATGTAAGTAGATATTTGATTTGATGTTATGTTGAAAGCTAACCCACAATTCATTGATATGTTTTAAATTTTAGGATAAAATTGCCCACTCCTGATCCTCAGTAAAATATTAAGTAGATCCAGATGGCACAGTTATGAATTCAAATGTTTATATCACATATTAAAAACAATCATTGTTTAATCCTGCAAAAGTATGGATAGTATCAGGTAGTCTAATATATCAAGGAGAAAGAGAGATGCTAGTTTTGTTTAGAAAGATAGCAGTGAAACAAATACCCACAAGTTATCTTAAATTTACATTGCTTCTCCCCCAAAGCTTAATATTTCTAGCTCATTGAGGAGATTTTCCTAGTACCTACAACTTTCCCTGGCATAGAAGTTTCTTACAAGAGTCTACAATTATTTAGTAGTAAATAATAAAAAAGGTATACACCACTGATCTTAAGTTTATGTTAGTACAATGCCTATCCTAACTCCAAACTCATTCGCTAGCAAGACTCTCTTTAAAACATGTGGTTCTCCTTGCCCTGGTCATTTGGATTTTTCTCCAATATTGCTGCCATCTGTCTGTAACATCTGTCATCCCAGAGGTTGCCAAAGTCAATTTGGATGATCTGGCTAGTTTCTTTCTCTCTTGGATATTTCTGACTACATTTCTCTTTTCTCACTCAAAGAAGTATAGCTCTGTGTGGACAAAAGTTGTGGAACCCCAATTTTTAAAGCTTAAAATGAGAATGTACACAGCCTGAGAAGCATGACCGTACTTAGACATGCAACAGAGTGAAGTATCTCGGATGGGTGTTCATTAGCCTGAAGACCAACCACAGACACCGAGTGTCTTCCTAGCACGTTCAGGTCCGGAGTATTCTATGTTCAAGTGGTGGTTACATTTGAATGAATGATTGAGCATTTAAAAGACATTTATAACTTGTGAGACTTTTGAGATTGTGTTTTTTCTTAATATTCAAATTGTTATAACATTTATATTATTAAAAGTCTATTTCTCCCAGCACATGGATTGAGCCTTCTCAGTTGGAGTCCCATCTTTAGCCACTAGAGAGAGTAGACAACCCCTGGGATTGGGGGCTGAAGGAGCCACTTCAGAGTGGAGAGTGGGACACAGTTAGGCAGTGCTTGTCTCCTGGTTTGGGGCTGTTCATCGAACCTCCACCTGAAGTGGAATATTACTGCCGGGTCCCATTTCAGTAAGAGTCTGCCGCACAGCCCAGACTCTCTACCCAGCCTTCGCTGAGCTGTGTGTGCTGGATCTTCTCGGGGAGCCACAGGATGTGGAGAAAGGGCGTGCAGCACCATGTCCCTGGTCAGCAGTCCTCTGGCCTGACCCACATGCCTGCGATCCCACAGCCAAGGCTCCCAGGGGCCCCAGTGCCCACCCCGCCATCGCTCAAAGTACAGGGGTGGGGAAAGGAGGATGCTGCACCACGACAGAGGTCAACCCACTGCTAGATGAGGACAAAAGCAATTTGGCAAGGCTGGCAAGTGCAGGTAAGGGCAGCTTCAGAGAGACAAAGGCTCAGTCTGTTTTGCTTCTAAAATTGAGCAATTAGTGTCCTACGCAATGCTCATGAACATGCTAGCTAGACAACATTTCTGGAAGAAATATATTTCTAGGAAAGTAGAAAATGGTTTTAGAATAGTTTGCTTTATTATGCATTCTTTTTTTTTTTTTTTACAACTTTTGGTGACAGTGTACAAACTTAGTCATACCTTAATATTCATCTCATTAACTAGCACTATTGAAGCAGGAGCTACATGAAATAGGATGAGAAAAAAAAATCTCAAGAGAGTTGTATAATGACAAATTTCTCCACGAATGTTTGAAATTGCTCCAACCCTGCCTCTATCTACCTGCAGGTGCACACCTCATGAATTCAAGAAACAGGTATTCTCTGAATTTGAGATATGCGAAAAATAAAAGTGATTCTTCATTGTTACTTCCCCAGGCAGAAGCAATAATTATATCTAGGACACAACTGCTCTTCCCAGAGCTGGTTTCCTGAGCACACAACTATAAACCCTTCCACCTAGTGGGGCGTGGGAAAAGGAAATAGCAGGAAGATGGAAGCTGTTATTTTGCTCCTTGGGGAATGAAGTATGAAACCTGTGGGAAGTTGAAGAGCTTAATTCCCACGTCCAAGAAGATAAATACAGCTCTGTATCTTCTGGAGCAACGTCTTCCATTGGTTTATGACAACCAAGCCTGCCTGTCTTGGGCTCGAAAACCAGTATTTGAGTCCATATTACTGGAGATTGGCATATCTAAATCTAAACACACTTTGCATTATCACAACTGAACTACAAATTATAACTAAACTTAAGACCATCTTTTGCTTTATTTTCTTGCAAAAGGGGTTCTGAGGCTGTTTTAGAAATATACATACATACCTTAGCATTCAAAATCATCAACCAAACAGAAAATGCATTTGTGACTTCAAGCAGATGAAGCCACCCCCAACCCCACCCACCTACCGATGTTGCTTTACTGGGAAGACTCGCCATGTGGGAGGAGTTCCAAATTGCCACCTGCAGTTGAATGGGTCCCAAAGTCAAGCATGCAAATGCAAAATGAAAAGAACATCTTTGCAAGCTATCGTCTGTTCAGGGTAACCAATTAGGGGAAATGGAAAAGGAGCATTCAGCCCTTGATGCTACACAGCCACACTGCCCCTTCCTCTTCCTCCTCTTTCTGTTCCTCCTCCTCCTCCTCCTCCTCTTCCATCTGTCTACCTTTCTTCAGTGGATGGACATGACACCATAGCATCTAGGCTGTCTGCAAGATGGAGGAAGCTAACATGCTTACAAGGACAGAGAAGGGCTGCCTTTCCTCAGCTTCCTTTCTGATCTGAGGAGGAAGAATAGCTCCATTGTCTGTGACTTCAACAAAGACAGTAGAAATAATATCCAGGTAGACAAGAGATGAGCAGTCAGGTCAGGATAAACCATCTAAGATCAGGCATCAGACACACAGGAACCTGGTGGCATTCTTGTGTCCTTCTGACATCACAAGTTCAAACAAGTTCAATGTGCTTTTCTGTTTCAACTTTTTATTTTGAAATAATTGTAGATTTGCATGCATTTGTAAGAAATAATACCGAAAGACCCCTATCCTATTTACTCAGTTTTCCCTAATGTGTAACAATGTGCAAGATTATAATACAACATCACAACCAGGATATTGACGTTGATGTAATCCACTGACACATGTTGTGCTTTGAAAATCAATTCAACTCTTTGGAAAAGCAGCAAATCCATAAAAATGCCTCAGGCTGGATAAACAGTCTTAAGATGGTGTTTTATATACTTATAAACAGGCTGCTTTGCTTGGCTGAGGGAGGTGTGGTAGGCACTGGTAAATCATTGAACCGATCAAAGTTCTCTGTCACAGACAGCACTTATTGTGGAGGAGGAACTTCTTTGCATTTTGTTTTAGTTTAGGATTTCCTAAAATTAAGATGGTAGAGTGTATAGAGGGGTACATACCAAGTACAGACATGACGAACAGAAAGTTGAGTCTTCTGAACTGAAGAGTTTGAAAAGAGATCAACAATTCCATCGTGTAGTGGAAGCAGAAGAGGATTAGGAAGGACAGGATGGAGAGCACGGCATGGATGTGGGCACTCATGCGAGGGTCCCTGGTGCCGGCCGTCATGTTTCTCATCTGCCGTGTGTGTCTCCCCAAGGAAAAAACCAGGAGTAGAGTAGCAACAAGGAAGATAAATAATGGAATGGGGAACCCCAGGACAAGAAAGAAATAATCCAAAGCAAGACTTTCTTTCTTTTGAGTCCTCATATTTTCGGAGGAAAAGCCTACTGAGAGGTTTTGGGAAATAGGCCATATATATTTGCTGTGGAAAACCCAAGAGGTAGATGCATATAGCAGAGACCCCAGGATCAGCCATGGCACCAGCTTGGATATCCTCATCTTCAGCCAGAAGAAGAGTGGGTGAGAAATGTTGGCAATCTTGGCACAGTAGAAAACACCCAGCCATGTGGCAAACCAAAGTTCCGATTGATTTATGAACGAGCTGATTCCAAAACCGTCAGAAGGTATGAGGATTTCTACCAAGGAGAGAGCATCCATGTGATTTAAAAAGATGAACAACTGCATAAAAATTCTAGAAACTGCCAGGCAGGAAAGAAGGAGGCCCAGTGGCGTCATTTTTCTCTGCTTGATCACGCCAATGCCATTCACCACCACGATGATGCTATTTGCAAAAATCCCGATAAGAAATTGTATCACCACAAAAAGAAAAGAGATAATGAGGTGAGACTCTAGCATTTTAAGAAGAAAAAAAAATGAGTTACTTTAAGAAATGATGTACCTATAGATTTTTGGACAGTTTGAGTTTTAGCTTATTCATGCTTTTCTTCAATGAGATCAGGACTCCTCTGTTAACAAGACTTAACCATGAAGGCAATGGGATAGGAAGGTGGGGTACATTGGTTTATGTCACTGCTTTCTCGATTAGTTCTGAGACAGTCAAATAAGAAAGAGATACTCTATCAACAATTTGCTTCTTAGTCATGGCCTTTGCATTTTCCAGGTATACCTGGCTTTCAAAGTCATCATAAGCAAATGGTGGAATCAGGCACCTTCAGATGGCTGGGGGAAGGGCTCGCCACGAGTTAATTAGCCAGAGCTACTCAATCGTTCATCTCTACCATGAATAACTAATTTTTTCTATAGCTGTGATTCTACTTAATGTTGTTGATGCATTCATTAAAAAAAAAAAACTCATTTTTTTAAAAATTATCACTTCTGTTGTAATGATGTAGTACAACCAGCAACATAAGGCTCCCAAGTGGTAGTTCTCTGATATGCAATGGTCGAGCAATTCAGAACCTCCTAAAATTTAAAATAGTTATGTAATAAAACAAAAACGGCTCTTAAATATAAAGGCAAAGTGCCTTACGTGTGTGTATACTCTAGGTCAAAAGCCTAAAGGAAAGTAACATGCAATGAAATGAAGAAACTCACTCAGCATCACTCATCCTGGTAATTATCCACAGGTTAATTCAAGGATTGAAAATTTTTCCCTGTTATTCTTCCAAAACTATGAGAATTCTATGATATGAAATTATACGTGAAAAGTAAAGATAAAATAGTACATGATTCATTTTTTGCCATAACTAACAGATTATTTAGGGAAAAATTAAGTTAGTATTTATTAACATGGATACTGCTCTACATGTTATGCTAAACCAGGTTTTCTCAACCTCAACACCATTGACTTTTTGGGCCAAATAATTCTTTGTTGGGGGGCCGCTCTATGCAGTGTGGGAAATGTAGGATGTCTCCCATATTCCTGGCCTCTACCCACTAGATGCCATTAGCATACCCTCCTCCCCAGGCTGTCACACCAAAAATGTTTCCAGACATTGCCGAATGTCCCGAGTGGCAGAACCACTCTCCTAAACACTGGGTGGAATCAAGGTGGATAGAATATAGTTTCTGTCCTCAAGGCATTCCGAGACTAAAGGCAGAGCCAGCCACATGTATAATGTGATGTAAAATTAAGTTAATTCTTTAGACAATTCACCACCAGAGCACAAGGTGGGGAATAATTTATCAAACATTGAGGGGACTGAAGCTTCCTACTTAGCACTTGATCAAAATGTGCCGGTCACCCAGTAAGGAGGCACACGTCCTTATGGATGTGTGTTATACTTCGTCTAAACATGTCATAAAGGATATTTGGAATGAATCGGATTCATAGAAAACTGGAAGGGAGACCATGTGAAAAAATTAGTGGTGAGAGTAAATCTCTTGATTATCATTCTCTGAATATGCAATGTCTGTGCCACGTAGAACTCTACTTCATTCTTCCTGTCACAACAACAATGAGATGAAGGGAACAGACAGGAGTGTCTTCAAGGAGGCAAGGAAGGAGGCAATTCACAAGCAGATATCATCAAAATAGATCCAAATTCAAGCCTGACAATTAGAATGAGGTGTTCTTCTCCCTCTGGTAGAAAGAAGAAAATACTACAAAAACTTTCCAATTTTACATTCCACAGGCTGGAAAAGCAAAAATGGAAGGGCATCCACCTATGAAATACAGGCACATCTTTGAGATATTGCAGGTTCCCTTCCAGATCACCCCCACAAAACAAATATCACAATAATGTCAGTCACGCAAAAGTTTTTACTTCCTCAGTGCATACAAAAGTGATGTTTACACTACAGTAGTAACCTATTAGGGATGCAATAGCATTATGTCTAAAAAAACAATGTACATTCCTTAATTAAAAGATACTTTCTCGCTAAAAAATGCTAACAATCATCTGAGCCTTCAGCGAGTCATCCTCTTTTTGTTGGTGAAGGGTCTTGCCTCGATGCTGATGGCTGCTGACTGATCAGGGTAGTGGTTGCTAAAGGTTGGGATGACTGTGGCAATTCTTAAACTAAGATAAAAGTAAATTTGCCACATCAATTGATTGTTCCTTTCACGAAAGATTTCTCTGTACCGTGTGACGCTGTTCGATAGCTTTTTACCCACAGTAGAACTTTCAGAATTGAAGTTGACCCTCTCAGAACCTGGTGCTCAGTTGAGTTTATGTAATATCCTAAATCTTTTGTTGTCATTTCAATAACATCCACAATATCTTTACTAGGAGTAGATTCCATCTCAAGAGATCACTTTCATTGCTCATCCATAAGAAGCAACTCCTCATCTGTTCACATTTTATCATGAGATTGCAGCAATTCATTCACATCTTCAGGTTCTGCTTCTAATTCTAGTTCTCTTGCTGTTTCTACCAAATCTGCAGTTACTCCTTCCCATGAAGTCTTGCACCCCTCAAATTCACCCATGGGGGCTGGAATCAACTTCTGCCAAACTCCTGTTCATGTTGATATTAATACTTTGACATCCTCCCATGAATCATGAATATTCTTAATGGCATTTCAGAATGGCGAATCTGTTCTAGAAGGTTTTCGATCTACTTTTCCCAGATCCATCGGAGGAATCGCTACCTATGGCAGCTGTAAGACTTATGAAATGTGTTCTTTAAATAATAAGATTTGAATGTTGAAATGACTCCTTGATCCATAGGATGCAGAATTAATGTGTAAGCAGGCATGAAAATAACATTGTACATCTCCATCAGAGCTCTTGTGTGACCAGGTGCATTGTCAATGAGCAGTAATATTTTGAAAGACATTTTTATTCTGAGCAGTAGGTCTTAACAGTAGGCTTAAAATATTCAGTAAACCATGCTTTAAACAAATGTGTTGTCATCCAGGTTCTGCTGTTCCATACAGAGGACAGACAGAGTAGATTTAGCATTATTCTTAAAGACCTTGAAATTTTTGGAATGGTAAATGAACATTGGATTCAGCTTAAAGTCACCAGCTGCATTCGCCCCTAACAAGAGAATCAGCCTGTCCTCTGAAGCTGTAAATCCTCTCCTCTCTAGCTATGAAAGTCCTAGATGGCATCTTCTTCTAATGGGAGGCCATTTTGTCTACACCGAAAATCTGTTGTTTAGTGTACCCACTTTCGTCAATGATCTTAGCTAGATCTTCTAGATGACTTGCTGAAGCTTCTCCATCAGCACTTACTGCCTCACCTTGCACTTTTATATTATGGAGATGGCTTCTTTCCTTAAACATCAGGAATCAACCTCTGATAGCTTCAAACTTTTCTTCTACAGCTTCTTCACCTCTCTCAGCCTTCATAGAATTGAAGACAGTGTGGGTCTTGCTTTGGATTAGGCTTTGGCTTCAGGGAATGTGATGACTGGTTTGATCTATCAAGACCACTAAAACTTTCTCCATGTCAGGAATAAGGCTGTTTTTCTTTTTTATCATTCATGTATTCACTGGAGTAGCACTTCTAATTTCCTTCGGGGACTTTTCTTTTGCATTCACACCTTGGCTAACTGTTGAAAGAGGCCCAGTCTTTGGTCTATCTCAGCTTTCAACATGCCTTCCTCATTAAGATTAATCATTTCTAACTTGATACAAAGTGAGAGGCTTGTGACTCTTCCTTTCTCTTGAACACGTAGAGGCCACTGCAGGGACTTAATTGGTCTAACTTCAATATTATTGTGTTTTAGCAAATAGTGAGGCCCAAGGAGAGGGAGAGAGATGGGGAATGGCTTGTCACTGGAGCAGTAAGAAAGCATACAACATTCATCAATTAACTTTCCTGTCTTACATGGGCACAGTTTGTGGTGCCCCCAAACAACTACAATAGTAATATCAGAGATTGCTGATCACAGATCACTATAACAGGTATAAAAACAACAAAAACATTTTAAGTACTATGAGAACTACCAAAATGTGACACAGAGATACAAAGTGAGCATGTTCTGTTGGAAAAAAAAATGGCACCAATAGATTTGATCAATGTAGGGTTGCCACAAAGCTTCAATTTGTAAAAAACACAATCTCTGCGACGTTCAATGAAGTGAAGCATAATAAAATGATGTGTGCCCATAAGGAAACCGAGAACTCTCAAAAGAGCAGTTACCACTGCTTCCTTGGTTTCTCAATCAAACTTCTATCATTCCACCTGTCCTTTTGATTGCAAAGCTTAGTAATCTGCCTGTGCCCCGTAAGACTCAGCTCTGTGATGGCAGGTCTGGGCTTTCTTCTCATCAGCACTCTTTAATCGTTCATTCATTTGGTGTTTGGCATATGGCAGGTTTGTTAAGTAGAACCAAACTCAATTATACAAGGGTTTTTCTACCAGAGGACAAGAAAAACAAGGATTACAAAATCACTTTGAAAGAGAGACTTTGTTTTCTAACTCTCTGTGTTCCTAGAGAACTCAGGTCATAACACCAGCATGGAGCCCGTTCCTGTTTGCTCCAACATTGCCATGACGTTTACGAACTGAGCCTTTGGTGAGCCTTCAGTATGGTCTGGGCAAGTCAGTATTGCAAGAAAGCAACAGAAACACTAAGGCAGAAAAGTGAAAAAAGAAAAAGTTCACATCCTGAGTCTAGAATAGCAATATAATCTCTCAGGACTCACAGAAAACTAGCAGAGATAATGTATAGTGTACCAAAGACTTAAAAGAAATAAGTATATCCAATTCTATTTATTAGCATGCTATTTGTCTTTTGGATTCTAGCATCTGGAGAAGGCATTTGGTTCTCGGATATTATATTATAACTCTTTTTAGAACTAGCTTGGGGAGCAGAGGCAATTCTTCATGGAGAACTTTATTTTGTGTAGAACAGGTCTTCTGATGCGGGAACCCCATGGAATAAAAAATAAAAATTCATGAGATTTAAGCTACCTTTTTTAATTAAATAATTTCTGTCACTGTCTCTTCCCTGAGCACACACAAAGGCTGCTGAAGGCACACTGTTCCAGGACAAGTGTCACCAACTTGCCTGAAACTTGCACTTCTTACACTGAAGGATGGCAGAGTAAGAGACATCTGGCGTGGGAGCACAGCATTTGCCTGACTGCTAAACTATCAGCCCCGCAGCCCGAGAGGCAGCTGCCTTTCAGTGCTGGGGGGAAGACCCCAGGGACACGTTCTTCCGCCTGCCTCCTAGGGTCTACCACATCCATCAAGGTGGCCAAGGACATTTGTCACCTCTTGTGTTAAGGAAGAGAGTGCACTAAATATTTTAATGATCAACACAACAAACAAAATAAAGAAAAATGGTCATAAGTATAGAAATTTTAGATCTTTAAACTGTTTGTGTTAGTGAGAAGGACGCCTCAGACAATTTCTGGCTCTGAGATGAAAAACATGCATGTCTGGCCTCACCTGTCAGTCGGTAGCTCGGAACGTTGACAGTTTTACATGGACAAATGGCTTGGAACAGATGGAACAAGACCTGGTGTGGAGAAATTCACATGATTATTACCCCATATTACCCTGATTAAATCCGTTCACTTGCACTCATCTATAATGAGCAATCATTAAAGGAGACAACACTAAATATTCTTGAGGTAAGTGACAGGCGGAAAGAGTTGCTTATTTATATTCAAATCGTTTAGCGCCTCAATAGAAAGTGCAATTTTTTTTCACGAGCAGTTAGATTGACATTGGCAAGCTCTCACCAGATAAAAGCTATAATGCACATCTTTCTCTCTCCAGTAGCACACGGACAGACATTTACTCTGGTATTAGAGTCATCATGAAAGTGAGCGATAGTTTTAATACCCTTCCCAAGTGGGTCCTCCCACTTGCTTATCAAGGGAACAATTCCTACTTTAAGAAACATGCACATGTATTAACATTATTGTATATTTAATAACATCATTCAAATAAGAAAGAAATAGACCCAGGGCAAACCAATGCAGACATTTCTTTCCTGAATCTTCCCTGTAGCAGAGCTCGGCCCTTGTAAAGCCTGGATGGAATTTATCCCATTTAAAATTCACATCTTGGTTAAAAAGCACTAGACTCTTTCAGACTAATCATTCTTTAAATTCATTCATTTTCTTCTCTCCATTTGAATTTGCAGTTGATCTTTGGGACTAAAATTGTTGTCTTTAGTATTCAGGTCACTTTCTATACTTGTCCTTCTCTTCTTCCATTTATTCTAGTAACACATTTCTGTGCTTTTTCTTACTCCACTCAATATTCTGGAAGGTATTTGCATTGCGGCAAATAGAATAATGGAGCAATGCAATACATTGAATTTAAGCCTTACACATAGAGGACTCAAAGTGCTTTACAAACAAGAATCCCTGGTTCGTTACAGTGAGGAAACAGAAGCTACAGATGCTGCACTTGAGGCGCAGGAATAGTCTCTAGTCCTCGCCATTTTGTCATCAGTTCTAAGCTGAGCTACTCTGTAGCATTTCAAACCCTTCCTTGCTTCTTCCCTCCCTCCCTTCTTCTTTCTTTTCTTTCCTCCCTCTCTCATTCTCCTTTCCTTCTTCCTCCTTGCCTCCCATACTTTAACACACATCTGTGTGTCTTATGAACTTGGCACTGTTCTAGCAGAGAGCATATACAGTCCACGATACTTGATGGGGACAGGGGATATTTTCTGAGAGCTGCATCGTTAGGCGATTTGGTTATTTTGTGAACATGCTGGAGCGCACTTACACAAACTTGGATGGTACAGCCCACTACACACCTAGGCCATATGGTGCAGCCTATTACTCCTGGGCTATGAACCTATAGAGCATGTTCCTGTGCTGAATACTGTGGCCAACTGTGACACAATGGTAAACATTTGCATATCTAAACATAGAAAAGGTACAGAAAAATTTGGAATAAAAGATTTTTAAGAATGGTACACTTGTATAGGGCACTTACCATGAATAGAAGCTGCTCTGGCTGAGCCGGTGAGTGGTGAGTGAATGTGAAGGTCCTGTACGCTGCTGTAGGCTTTATAAACACTGTACACTTAGCCTACACTAAATTTATATAACAAAAAAGTACAATGCTACGATGGTTACCACGTCACTAGGTGATAGGAATTTTTCAGCTCCGTTATAATATGGGACCCATTTTATATATATTCTACCATTGGCTGAAATGTCACGTGACACGTGACTGTAGTAATGAATAAGACAAAGTCTCTGTCATCTTGGAAATTATTAATACATTGTAGTGGGGAAGATGAGATGTAAGTGAAGAAATAAATAATTCCAAGTAGAGTAGAAAGAGGTGCTATTTTACAGAGTGTAGGCAGGGAAGGCTGACCCCTCCAGAAAGGAAGTGATAAGAGACCTGGATGGGAGATTTGGGATGAAATTCCAGGCAGAGAAAGCAGGAGATAAAAGAGCTTAAAGTGTTTCCAAAAAACACAGCCCAAAATCTGCAATGCCTGGGGCAGTGTGAGCCAGGGGAACACCCCTGGGGAAGAAGTTAGCGAGGCAGGCATGGCGACTGGGTCTCATGAGAACCCACTGCAGAGTCTGGGTGAGGGGACGTTTTATCCTAAGCATATCTGTGTTCTAAAACATTTACTCACTTACCTCTGTTTTACGAAAGGCATTTACTCTTGATAAAATTCTTGGAGTTCAGGACAGGACAAGGGTGGAAGCAGAAAGAACAATGTGAGGCTGTTGGGACAGGCTAGGCAAGGGATGTTGTTGGTTTAAATTAGATTGGTGGTGGATTTGGGAAGAAGTGTCTGAATTTGGAATAGATTTTAAATATAAAATCAACAAGAATTTCAGATGGCTTCAATAGGGGAATGAAGAGAGGAGAGAAATCAAGAACCATTCTTGGGTCATTGGCATGATTCACCAGTGAATGAGCAATGGAGTCATTTTTCAAGAAGGGGAAGATTGGAGGAAGGTTAAAATCAGGAGCTCCGTCTGGACGTGACCCATCTGGACCCTGCTTTCAGGTGAAGGTGTTATTAAGCAGTGGATGGTAACTTTGGAGTTTGTGGGCACCACAAGTGTTGCAAATACGTGTTTGGAATTTATGAGCATATACATGATATTTAAAACCACGAGATTGGATAAGCTTATGTAGGGAAGTATCTGAACACTGTAAATAAGAAATGGAACGTTTTGTGCATTCACATCACCTTGACTGCCCTGTGTGATTCCATCTCTTTGTGGAAGGAAGTCCCGATGAGAGCTGAGTGAGTCAACACCAGCTTTCCTGAAAGCAACCCAACTAGTCATGGTATCCTAATCTCTTTATGTGTGGCTGATTCTGTTTGCCATTTCATTTAGAAATTTTGCTCCTTTATTCATAAAGAAGATTGGTCTGTAGATTTTTGTGGTGCTATATTTGATAAATTTGATTATCCACGTTATACTGAATTTATCAAAAAACTGTTAAGCTTTTCTTACTTTCTATGCACCAGAACAATTTAAATAGCATGGGAATTATCTGTTTCTTGCCGGATGGAAAGAATTCATAGTGCAAAAATCTGGGGCCAGAGGCTTTTGGAAAAAGGCAGAACACTTGCCATTTATTTAGTGCTTAAAATGCTAAACAATTGAAACACATAGTATCAATTTGCCCTGTTGACAACTGCATGAAATCAGTATTCTCTCCTCTTTGGATACTGTTAAATTCAGGTGCACAAAGGTCTGGAAATTACCCTCAGTCATGCAGTTACAAAGCAGCATTTCCAGGTTGTGGACCATAATCTGACCTCAAACCCTATGTGTGTGCTTAACCATGAGGCATCACTGCCTCCCGTGTTAGTACCCGCAATGATAATGAAGATTCCTTCCAAGGGTTACTGCATATAGGTTGGACAGCTGCCATGTTTTGTCTATGCAGCATTCATTCTCCTGTCTTCACCTGACTTTCTTTGGAAGAACCACTTCTCTTCCGTCCTTGTTTATGGGCCTTATTTGGGGCTGCTTCCATCCCTGAATCCAAGAGTAGGCACGCAACCCAGAGTGGAAGTTAACACATCCGCTCACCGATCAGGGGAAACCCAGTCAGGGACGAATATGAGGCCCAAATTTGTCAAGTCAGAACTGATCCCTGAACTTCTGATTGAGCAGATTCTCTGAAAAGATTGGATGCTAGCCTGGAGAAGCTGGCAGCCTTCTTGTCACCCTGAGAGAAGGACTTGAACCTGCCCAAGAATGGAGACCACCCAGAGGACAGAAGTGCCCAGAAACGAGAGCAAGACCAGGTTCTGCTCAGGACAAGTCAGCCCCAGAACCAGCCCTCACTTACTGTTGGTCTTGATATTTAAATGAACCCCCAAATTCCCAAGGGTTACTAAAGCGAGCTTGGGGTGGGTTTTTTTCATGTTGGGTATACTATAATAGCTGTGGGCTATACAGAAAAGCAGTGATGTGCTTTCTACTTTTCTTATTTAGGAATTGGAACTAGAGAAGTTATCTGCTTAAAGTCATTTAGTAATACACCTTATGGCCCAAATCTGTGATCACTAAATTAGAGTTCGGTGCTCTATTCACTAAACTCATAGAGTTTTCTCAAACATATCTACAGAAGATTTATTTGGAAAAAAAGAAATACAAATTTCTTTTTTGGAGTCTTTCCCTAGGCATTTAGTTATTCTTTTCCCATCACATACGTACTTTGACAGCTCAGATTTTTATTGTGCTATAGAAGAGTTCTCAAAGCATAAGGTTACCATATGGGCATCAGAAGTTTTATTCATTCTAAACTGCACAGAGTATCTTTGGCATTGATGGCTCCATTTTACCAGAAGACACACAGTCAAAAAGAACCTAATATACATCTGCATGTATGTTGGTTGCCACTGTTGGATTGGACACATGGAAGAAGATAACATACATGAGATCTTGAAACCTATAGCATAATTTCCACCCTAGTCCAAAATCAAATTGCTCTCTTTTGTCCTAGGAGTCAAATTTATTTTTTTCTGCCCCCCCAAAGATACAATAATTATTTCAGGACTATGGTCAAATGATAGGACTGGGCATTCCAGGTTTTCAGGCACAGTGGCTGCCTGGGTCTTGCGTCTTCTTCTCCCCTCAAAGCAGCCTTCTCAAGATACAATTTTGTCAATTCTTAGGACACTCAGGTTGTTGCTCTTTGTTTCCCCAGAAGCTGGGACCAGACTTTGTGGTTTCTCAGTTCATGTGGTTTGGGGACACTGACCCATCCCTTGCATCCAGGAATAGGCATATATGTGTGGGTAAAAATAAGAATGCTCGGGGGGGGAGGGGGCCAAGGGCAACATACGTAACCTAAACATCTGTACCCCTATAATATGCTGAAATTAAAAAAAAATAAGAATGCTCTAAAAACAGCTGATGAAGAAACAATGAAGAAAAGTGAATAAAGCTTCTCGTCTTTAGAAAGGCACTCCTAGTCAAACTTTATTATTACCTAAACTTTGTAATGTTTCTCATAGGGTATAAAATATTATGTCATCTATCCACCTTTTGTGGACATTTGTTGCAAATAAGTGGAATGAAGGATAAGAACTGTGACCAAGATATAGCATGAATCCCACTGATTTGGAGGGAATGAAAAACCATGAACTTGGCTTTTTGAATTCAGTACAGTAAACTTCATACAGAACCACGTCACATCAGATCTGTAAAGATATTAGTGATTATTCATGCCAACTCTTGCTGTATGTGAAAAGAGAAAATAAAACTCCAGAAAAGATACTTCGTACCCTGTATCTTGGTCCAGGGAGTATTCAAATGCCTGGTATTCTAGCAAAGGGATTGCTGTGGATTTATTTCACTTAGTCATGGCTGGTGCATCCTCCAGAGAAGCATGCTGCAACACAGAGGGTGGCTGCAACGACGGTGCCTGTTATCCCCCCAAGGCAAGACTAATGACCATGCTGTTGAGGAGAGCTGTGCAAACCCCAAATACGTGCATCTGAATATCACCACTGTGGACTGCAAAGCCTGGACAGAAGACTCTGCAACCCTTGCTTAAAATGTATGAAAAATAAAGAACACTTAACAATGGTACCCAAGGCCTTTTAGCCATTTATATAAGGTAAAACTGGTCCAATATATTTTAAATTGTGATAGTAACATATTAGAAAAGGAAATATAAAGGAAACCTTTAATTATAATTTTCTGTAGACATTAATATTTATTTGTGTATATTTCAGGATCCCTACATATATATGACATGATAATATAGAAGTTTCATATTGTGAAATATTTTTTCTCGATTCTTCAAAAATCTGAATTTTGTCTTGTTATACTTAAAAAGGTAATACCAATTTATTATCTATTCTTCCTGCCTGGCATGAAACGTAATTTACACAATCCTAAATGCTACTGTAGAGGAGAAAATTTGAATAATGCTAACAATTAAGCCATCAGTAGTGGGGTTTTTGCTGGGTTTAGTCTACTCTTTTTTTTCTAGTTTTGACTTAACATAGTGATTCACAAAGTTTATGTTCTCTTAAGAATTCACACAACCATGAAATAAGTACTTTTGTCCATAAAAACAGGATGAGACCAAAGGTATTTCAAAAGTAATTGTCATCAGATACATTGAAAGTGCATCATTCTTTGATCTAAAACAGAGAAAGCAAATGTGACCGTGGCTACACAGCCGTGTGGAGTGGGGAACGTATAGTCTTACATGCCAGAGAAAAACGCGATGACTTATAGTTGACCCAGCTCAAGCCTCTTGTGTTGACCCAGATTGACAGGAACAGACATTTAAGTCCCATTTTAGTTTCTAATGACTTTTAAACCTGATTTAACAAATCTATTTCTATGCCTTTAATTTTTCCAACTAATCTATTAGAACTACAAGATAACCTATCTGCATTGTTCCCAAGTCATTTCAGGTGGCTGGAAGTTTACCAGAAAGAGGACACACACGTGCTTTCTGAAGGGTTAGATGAAGATCCCAGTGCACTGAGCCAAGGTGTCTGAATCTCGGGGAACATGAGAGAGCCACCCCGAGCAGGAGCAGAGGTCACATCGCTCAGCTAGGTTTCCGTGGCCCTGTTCTCACATTGAGAAGACAGCAGCCAGGAATGACACAGTCTTTGCAAAAAAAGTGTCCTATCAAAATGAAAAAGTCAATTTCTTATAGCATCTCTGTCCTTTTTTTCCTGCTAGGGGCTTATAAAAAGATACTAACAATCTTTGTCCTTAACTGGAAACAATGGCTGGCCAGTGACATCTTGGATACATTTCGATCTCAAGCCAAATTCAGCTTTAGCAAGGCCACACTCTCACGCAGAGGGAGGGTGCAGGTCGGCACCCAGGCATCCTTGAAGAAGCTCTGTCTCCAGTGTTTCCCATCTGGAAAGCCTCTCTTCCTTTCATTTGCTGCAAATTTGATTTAATTCTCTTTTATCTGGCAGGTCTTACAGTGAGCTTGACCTGAGGTCCACAATTCCTAGTTGTTAAAAAGAAAACTAGAAATACTTGCTTAATTCTGAGGGTCAACATTAAAAGTAGATGTGACCAAAGTAGTATGGGAACTATTTTACAACTAAAAACAACCTTAACCTTACTTCATTTAGCAAACGTGCTAAGTATACGGCACACCCAGGTCTTTAGCGTTGCTTTCATTTATTTGTCCATTGAACAAACACTTACTGGGCACCCGCCAAAGGCCATGCGTGGAATTCATGGGCATCACCAGCAATGTCTGGTAGCAGCAGAATGATTCAGAAAGAACTGATCACAGTTGTTGCATTTGAAATAAATTATCTACAATTATTCTTCTGGCCATAATATGACAAATGTTATATAGAGAAGTGTAATGTTTAGTAAGAGTTGGGAATATGTGCAAAAGATTTGTGCAGAGGTCTGCTGACTCTAATTGTATGACCTCAGTATATTTTCTCAACCATATCTTATCTTTTTCCAAAATCCTCCTGAGTGATGGCTTCCCTGCAACCTCTTTGGAATATAACCTTATAGGTTTCTATTTTCCCAATTTCCTATAATTCAATCAAAAGTCCCCAGTAACATGTCCAAAGTCAAGCTCTATCTCAAATATGGATTTTAATGAAACACAAATATGCTCATGCATGTTCCAGTAAGTTGTTCTGTACCATGCAAAAGTGTATTAAAAGTGGATCCACATTTACATTTGTTTTGCATTTGTTATTTAAGAGGTTAAAATATGCAAACTGTATCCACTCTTGTTAATACCCTCAAGCAAAAGAAAAATTTTTTTAAAGTAAAGCTGGATTCATGACCAACAGAACAGCTAATATTCCTCATTTTGGGGAAAAGGTTTTGAGAGGCTGTACTTTTTTTTTTTTAATAATAGGCATTTATTTCTTACCTAAAACTGGGAATACTTAACAAATATGGCTGTTTTAAACCAGATATAATAGCCTGCACATAAATTTACAATTAAAAAGCAAACTTAATTATAAGCAGTTTACAGCCCAAATGGAGATAGTTATACCCTCTGCAATTGCCTCTGGCAATTTTTATATGAAAAATAAAATTAATAATACAGGAATAGACATTTGGTGATTCCTAAGAAGAGGTTTTTGATACAGCCAATTCTTGCTCACAATGTATAAATGAAGAGTACAACAATAGGAAAATTTGTATTTTCTAAAATGATAGGAACAGAAGCCTGTTCTAACATTGCTTAAGAGTAACAATCTTACATACCGGCTAGGCTCGTTTATGGCTTTCTTTACCAAACTTTTTCCCAAATTAAAGAAGTTGATTTTTTTTCTAAATCAGCATCTGCATTTGCCCCTAAAAACACTAAGCAAAAAATGAGAGGGAAAAGGCAAAATAAAAATTGCATATGTGTGGCATATTTTCCACACACTCCCAGGCACGGAGGATGGTGGGACCCATTTCTACGGTGTTGCCTAGATTCTCTGTGTAGCTCCAGATATCACATTAGGGCTCACGCAACTCAAAGCCTCTGGTTTTGCATCAGGCTTTGTTGGGTGCAGCGCACTGAATGCCAGGGTGGAGCCCACGGTGTGCACATCTGCCATCTGTGAGACCTGAAGTCTAACATGCTCAGGACATTCCTTCCTCCATAGACACAGGATTTGTGTCCTCTCTGAATTCAGATCTCTACTCACACATCACCTCATCAAAGAGACCCCATGTGATGACCCCACCCCATGTCACCAGCACTTTGTACCCCTTTTTCCTGTTTTATTCTCCTGTTTTATTGGTACTTCTATCCAACATATTTTGAATTATCTGTACCTCTTCCTATAATGTAAAATTCCATTAGAACAGAAATGATTTTTGTTCACTGCTGTATCCCCAGTAACCTGGCACATAGTAAGGTACTCACAAATTTTTGTTAAATGAACAAATAATTAGATGTTTAAAATAAAAATATACCTGCTCATCAATGACACTGCAGAAAGGTCTGCTAGAGGATGCAGCCTGAAGACTGGCGGGGAAATGATTGGTATAATGGCTATGGTTTTTAACACTTAGGGAATATGAAAATTTCCTCTATGTGCTTCTGATGGACTTGGAGTACAAAAAGTATCAGAAGACAGGGCTGCGGTGCGGAGAAATTCCAAATGGAAAACCTGAACATACTCTGTCATCAGATCCTTTCAGACGGACACTCTCGAGATGACGAATTAGGCAGCCCTGGGGAGGGACGGTGCTTCCAGTCTCACATGGACATCGCTGAGTTAATCCTCATGTGTCTATCAAATCTAACTTATATTTTAAAGAACAGGGTCAGTTACTGCTTAAATAGGTTGTGCTACAGAGGGAGATAAGGACTTGTGTTGGGGGGGGACAGCCAAACCAGAAATAGGCAATGAAGGAATTTCCAGAGTAAACTGTGACATATTTTAAGAATGTGAGCATTA
Source organism: Propithecus coquereli (assembly GCF_000956105.1). Lineage (NCBI taxonomy): Eukaryota > Metazoa > Chordata > Mammalia > Primates > Indriidae > Propithecus > Propithecus coquereli. The sequence goes on from NW_012149875.1 coordinate 1,270,578, forward strand.
CTTAAGAACACCCAACATGCTGAATTCTTATCCAACAAAGAAGATAAATTGAGAAGTGATGATTCACATTCCTAAAGATATTTTATGTTCATGTAAGCATATTTAATGGAGAAATCTGTAACCAATTTTAAAACTTTCATTTTTTAAGATTACAACTCAAACTCAAGTTTATGAATATATGTATAATATGAAATATCAATAGAGGTGAGTCTACATCTCAAGTGAGTGTAGATCCAGCCCTGTGTAGATGGGGCTCCTTCTCAAGCATCCCCGGTGCGGGTTTGAGGATGATGAACACCCCAGAGGCCAGAAGCCACTCATGGCTCACTAAAGCTTTGGCTATGATTCAGGAGCTCCCTAAGCTCCTCCACCCATTCTCATTCCACTTAATTACCAGAGCAACCGAGATAGGAAAGTCATCTAGAGCCTGGCAACGAGCCCCGAGTGGCCAGATTTCCATATTTTCATCTAATACCAGTGGAACACATCACCTTTCTATACTATCTGGTCTATGAACTTGACCTGATCTTAAGTGTGACTATCACCGTAAGTCCCTCTGCCTGAATGTCAGGAGGACATTTAGTGATCTGTTGCTGAGGCAATATATTTTCAGATCAAAATGTGGGTTAATTAAAAAATGACATGTATGTTCACATGACTACATATTATCATGTTGGGAGGTAGGATTGATCATGTAGGCATAATATCTCTCTGCTCCCCATAAGAAATACCTCTCCTACAGGATTCTAACTGCTAGGAAGATCACTGATCTTTCCAGAAATACGTTGATCAAATATGCTCTCATAGCGGCACTCAACCATACAATGCCTGTAGCAGAGACCCACAGTTCCCCGAAGTATCTGACACTCCTTCCTCCTGGACACACAGCTGTTCCTCCCCTGATACCACACCTCATGTCTCCCTGTGTCCCTTGCATTAGGTGTGTCCCTGAAACAAAGTCCAGCCAGTGGAACAAGACCAGGACCAACGTGGGCCACCCTGAGGCCTGGCCCATAAAAAGTACCCAAGTGCCATCCTCCCCTCCATCCTCCTCCCCTGGCTGACTAGAGAGGATTCCAAGGAGCTGGAGGAAGGTAGGGCCATAAGAGGGAGAGATGTCGCTCCCAGAATGATTGTATGGAGCAGACTCAACACCTCCACCTCTCCCGAGCAAACCTCCAGTGGACTGAAAGAATGAGAAATAAACTTTTATTGTATTGACTCATTCAAATTTTGGGCTTTTTTGGTTTTACTCTTAACACACCCATGGTTAACATAACACAAAGATCCTGAATGGTTTTTCAGAATCTGGACTTTTGTTTATTTGTTCATTTACTTTTGAAAAAATTGTTTTAACTGTGATAAAATACGCATAACAAAATTTATCACTTTAATCATTTTAAATGAAAAATTCAGTGGCATTAAGTATATTCACATTTTTGTGTAACGTTTTCC
>NW_012149875.1:1273442-1281489 GCF_000956105.1 Propithecus coquereli
ATGAATGCATGGTCCAGAAAAAGAAAAATGTATATAAAACCATTCCAGTATATAGAGCGATGGGCAATATGGACTATTTGATGAAGACTGTATTATTAGGATAAGTGGCTAAGCCACTAGAGAAAGATAAAGTTAGATTCCCGTTGTCTCAGAATTTACATAGAAATTAATTGAAAGAAGAAATAAATGCGGGTGAAGATATAGAATAATTAGAACTCTCATTCCTTGCTGGTGAGGCTGAAAGTAACATAGCTATTCTGGAAAACAGTCTGTCAGCTTATTCTAAAGTTAAACACACACTTTGTCTGTGATCCAGCAATTCCACTCCTAGCTGTTTCCCCAGAAGAAATGAAAGCACGTGCCCACAAAGACGGGGACAAGATGTTCACAGCAGCTAGACGTCCTACGTCTAGATTCTAGTCATGGTTACAGGAGGCATATATTGGCCAAAATCTGTCAAAGTACGAACCTTATCATATGTTGTATGTATATCTCAATAAAAATTAATTGGGGAAGGATTCAATATTTAAAGGAAGAGACTGACAAATATCATGACTTAAAAATTTAAATTTTATCAAATCAAAAAAGCCACAAACAATATTAAAAGAAGAGTAATAATCACAAAAATGATCAATGAATATAAGAGACTGACTTCATATACTTAATGTACAGAGAAATCTCAAAACTGAAAAACACGAAAAACCATTGAACACTTCAAAAGAAAAATGAACAAAAGTTATAAATTTCCTATAAACCATCATGACAGCACAACATGGTCTTCTAATCACGAGGGCATCATTTCAGAGGTCCAGCAAGATTCAGTGTAACCAGAGCATTTCCCGACCCCCTCACTCCCTTTGCTCCCAGCCCGCACTCTGCCCGTGCAGGACAGGTTGCCCTGGAGACACATATCATCACACCGGCAAAATCTGTCCCCTGTGGCAAATTAGCAAACTGGTGTCCAGGTTTAATAAATATGTATGTTATTAATTTTCTAGCAAGGCTCCTGTCCCCGAAGTTTGGTAACCCCTGAGAAAACTGACAAAATCCGTTCCTAGACTCTGAAAGTGGGCAATTTGAATCACAGACCCATGTGACCCAGGGAAGCTCAGGGGCCCCATGAATTCTGCCCCCGGAGAATGAGGGACTGCAGTGGGTGAGGCTGGGTTCTGAAAACCCACTTTAACATCCCAACTATGGGGTCTTACCACACAAGGCCTGGCCCAGCTGCCCTCAGGAGGAGAATGGCAGCACCACGTTTAAAGACAGATCTCAGGCTCAACCTCGCTCTCACTAGGAAAAATCCGCCCAGCCCGGTAGCTCGGGAGCTGTTTCCTCACACCCTGCGATCTTCCATCGGCAGGAGCGCACCTAGAGATCCACCATGCTGGTGGCCAGGGGATGTTGGGAGTCACGTGCCATCACTCAGCTCCTCAGTCAGGTCTGCTGCAGCATGAAAACTCGATTTGGGGTGCATATCAATTATCTAAAAATATTAGAAGGAAAAACGCATGTTGCAAACGTTTTTATTAGGTCATAGGGATCACGCTCAACAGAAGATAGTCATTTTATTACTCATTTCCTTTTTATATCGCCCTGCCTCTCAACAAGACTGAGCCACAGCCCTGCAGGGTTGGAGCTTCAAGAATTCTCCTGCCCTTTGTCTCTACACTCGCCTATGTTTACTGTGATTGAGGAGACATTCTCTTGGGTCAGGACCACTCCCCACAGACTCTGGAAACAGGCAGTGGGGGCAACTGGCTCAGATCTCCTTTTCCATTCGCCATTTGCTGTCTACTGCAATATCCCAGCTCTGGAGGCTCCATCACCAGCCTCTGCTATGCTTCCCGCTGAGGCCCCAGCGGGACAGGAGACAAGGTGATGTTTAGGTACACAACTGAAGGCAAGCCACCCTCAAAACAGACAGAAGTGGTCCATAGGATGGAATATCACTCAGCCTCAAAAGGAAGAAAAATCTGACACATGCTACAACGCGGATGAACCTCAGACACTATGAGGAGTGAATAAGCCAGACGCACAAACATGAGCACTGTGTGATTCAATACTGTGAAGTGCCTGGCGTAGTCGGATTCTCAGAGACAGAGAGTAGAGTGGGGGTTCCCAGGGGCTGGGGAGTCACGATTTAATCAGTACAGAGTTTCAGCTTTGCAAAATGAAGAGAGTCCTGGAGATCGTTGCACAACAATGTGGAAGTACTTAACGCTACTGAACTGTACACTTAAAAATGATTAAAATGGTAAATTTTATATCATGTGTATTTTACCATAACTTAAAAATCCCGGGGGCACACAGACTCGACTTGTTCAAGGATGTGGAAGTGAAGAGTGTGTGGCCAAATGCTCACCCAGCCTTCCCGGTGCCGAGTGTGGGGCTTCTCCCTCCATCCCACCGCCGCCCCCTCCCTGGGCTCCAGCAAGTAAGTAAGACAGCAAGTAAGACAGCTCTACATTCTCGCTCTCTCACCTGGAGTGAAAGCAACACTAATAGCAAACACTTAGAGGGTACTTACTATTTGCGAGGTACTGTTCAGAACACACTTTACATGCACTGACTCAATTAATCCTCTCAAAGACTCTGGGAGGTAGGAATTATTATTAATCTCATTTCACAGATGCAGAACCCGAGTCTCCCAGAGGCTGAGTACTGTTCCTCAGGGCATCCAGCCTGCAGTGGAATAGCCAGAATATAAACGCAGGCAGTCTGGCCCTAGAATCCAGGCTCTCAACCATCACAGCTACGGTTCTCACACCTCATTTGCAGAAGGATCACCAGAAAGATTTGTTAATGCTGTTTCCTGGACTCCACCCCCAGAGAGTCTCTGATTCAGGAGTTGGTGGTAGAGCCATGAACGCACATCTCAGACAAGCTCATAGGTGGTGCCAGCGCTACTGGGCTGAGACCCGACGCCGTGTAGCGCTGCAGTGCACTGTAAGTGTCGCAATAAAGTACCCCCGTTACTTTCTGGAATTAAATCTAGCAAACAATCAATAATGGATGAGTTACCTGAAGATCAAATTAATTTACCCCAAATGACTTGCTATTGATATGCAAGTAATTGGTGACAACGTTGGTTGATAATCCAATTTAAAAGCTGCTACTTTTTCAACGGGATTGCAGCAAGTATGAGAAAATGTGTTCTCATGCAAGCCTGGCTGGGGATCCAGAGAAATGGAAAACCAAGGAGTATCAACACAATAGGATCTGAGAGAGGCTCGTGGGGCTAAGGGCAGCTTCTAGCTGACAGCCAGTAAGAACATGGAGACCTCAGTCCTACAACCACTGGGAACTAAATTTTGCCAACACCTGAATGAGCAAGGAAATAGTTTTCCACTGGAGTCTCAAGAAAGGAACCCGGCCCAGCCAACACCTTGATTTCTGCCTGGAGAGATCTGTAGCAGACTTCCGACCTATAGAACTATAGGATAAATTTGTGTTGTTTTAACACATTATGGTTTTGTCCATTTGTTATAACAGCAACACAAAAGTAATGCAAACTTTTATCCAAGTTTCCCTTTTAATTAAAACCTTTCCACCTTAACCAATTGTATTCTTTCTAGCCACACACACCAATCAGCATGAATTATGGTTTCTTCTTGTAAAGCAGCCCGCATCCTCAGATAAAATAAGTTGAAAGTTTTTTGGTAACCTTTTATGCTAGACTTTCTATATTAAAAGCATCAGTGAATTTCCTTGTTGCATTTCAGCCCAAATGAGTTGGGCTTAACTAATCACAGCAGGCTTAGTTAGGAGTGATGTAATCCTAACCTCCTAAGGGCGAATGGATGCTATCTTTTCTGACCCCGAAGGTGGTCACAATCACATCTGGCACTGACTGCATAATGTTTTCTGGAATGCATCAGGATGAAGGGAAAAAAACCAAAGATACTTATCTTCCAGCCTCACAATCTGGTTTTAATATCATTTGTCTACAGAAGAATCAGCGATTTGAGGATGATTTCCGCAAGTCCATTTTGTAAGACCCCTTTAATCTAGCCATCTGCTAAATTATCTTGATACAAATGAGGAAAATTTCAGCGAACATCTTAATTTCCTTGTTTATAAAACGAAAACTGGATCACATTCCTTATCTCGCCTGCTGAAAGAATTTATATATACATATAACGTGTGTGCATACAAAGAGTATACACAGATGTATATGACATACACACATGTATCAATCAGGATAAGCTGGTTTATGCTGCATTGCTATCTACTGCCACAAACAAACCACCCAAACTTAGTGGCTCAAAACAGTCCAATTTCATTCCTTCACAGTTCTGTGGCCAGCAGTTTGGACTGGGCAAAAATCCAGCCTAGTTTCAAGGGGGTAGAGAAAGAGAATCTACTCCTTGATAAGAAAAGCAACAAATCACATTGCAAAGGGGCGCTCACATAATGAAGGGAGGAATTTGTGGCTGCTCTTATAATCCATCATAACCCCTGAGTCTCATATGTGCACACACCCACACCCACACCCACACACATCAATCTGTTAGTTCAACACAGACACCTCAAATATTTGCAACTACTCAGAACACTATCATGTTCTGGAAATTATATTCTCTAACTATTAATAAATCTAAGCTAAGAATGAAGAACAACAAAATTGGCAGTGTTTTTGTCATTTTCATGAGAAATTTTGATAAGGATATTCTATACTCTTTCTTGTTTTTTCCAGAGATAATGATGTAAATAGAATTTACTTGTCAATACCGATTACTTTTGATCAGACTTGGAGGGATTTTATCTACAAACTGAAGCCAAAAATCAATTGCTATTTCATAGTTAGTACGTGATCATTTCTTTGCATATAGAGTTTGGAATTCTAAGCTCTGGTAGTTAGGGCTGTTCACAAATAGTCTAGCATTTTTCTTCTGAGTCCTGGTTATACCTCCATGCACTTAAAATTAAATGTAGCAATGTGACCTGCTTTGGCCAGTGAAATTCTACTGTATATCTGCATGCTACTCTACGTTATAAAGCACTATTACATATGTTAACTCATAAGGAAGTTATTAAGACAATAATTAGAAGTCAGCTTAATCTCATGCAAACCTTGCTGAATAAAGATGATTCTATAAAAAACATGCGATAAAAGAAAAAAAGGTAAAACAAACAATGCCGAATAACTACAATCACCAATTGAAATTGTGGGACCCAACAACGGCAATATTGTCTAAAAATGGAAATCAAAGTTGAAAAATGACATATTTTAGTTGTACTATATTTCTTAATGTTTTCCTATTTTTAAGGTTAGAATTTTTGAAAGTCTGCAATGGAGGAGGAAAGGTTTATGAATTCCAGCTGCCTATAATGGCTCAACTTTGTCAGGGATATAAACTTTTTTCCTTCTAAGAATAAGCTTTTCTCCTCGAGTAGAAGATTATACTAATATTTACCTGAAATCCTAATTAGAGAAGATTTACGTTGTTGTTTAACTTCATATACCATCCACATAAATTAGCCACACTGAGCTTGCTTTCTTATTTTCATTTTCTTTTATTATTCTGCATTTATAAAGGTGTGTGCTATTTTTCAATAAGTTTTAGGTAAAAATCCCTGTGATAAGTTGAATGGTGACACCTAGAAAAGACACATCGAGGTCCTAACCTCTGGAACCTATGAATGTGACCTTATTTGGATAAAGAGTTTGCAAATATAGTTAAGAATTTTGAGATAAGATGATCCTGGATTAGCTGGCGGGGGGATGTGGGCCCCAACATCCAGTGACCCGTGTCCTTGTAAGAGACAGAAGGGACCAACAGGGGGCTACGTGAAGACAGAGGCAGAGACGGGAGCAGGAATGCCGAGGAATGCCAGCAGCTCCCAGAAGCTAGGAAGAGGCATGGAACATAGTTCCCTGAGAGCCTCCAAAAGGTACCTGCCAACACCTTGCTTTTGGACTATGTGCTCCAGAACTGAGAGAAACCGTTTCTGTTGTTTTAGGACACCCACTTTGTTGTGGCAGCCTTAGGAAGCCAAACCTCCCACACCATCCATCCGCCATCGCCTCAGGATTACCTTCCCTGCTCCCTCCTCTTTACTGGCATTTCCCAACAAGCCAGAGCGCTGTGATTTCTGAATTAACACTATGGAAAATCTTGGTGGCTTCATTTCACAGTCGGGCTTCCTTTGCGTTCTGTAGAGAAGCAGAGATTCTCTTGTTACATTCAATACATCAGATGTCAATTACAAATGTGCATTTGTAATCACACTTTCCTTTAGGTGCAGTGATGTGCTTCACATGGCAACATTTTAGCTCTCAGCTGCACATACAGAGTATAGGGGACAAGCTGAAAGAAAAGTGAGCCACGCAGTGGTCCTGCCCCAGCCAGGCAGCTGTATGAACCACAGTATATATTCTACATTGACTTCCGTTTTCTTTGCTCCTGTTCTGTTTTCCAGAATTGAAAGTTGCCTCTTGAAGATGCCAAAGTCTGGTATCAGTTGTTTTCTTCCACGTGTTAAAACACAAATTGATACTTCTATGCAACATGTGATAGATTTAGATAAACCATGGAGTGTTCTCTCAATTTTTTACTGGTTGAATTTTAATCTGAATTGGACATCAAAACTCAGCCTATTCCTTGAAATTCAGATAAAGCATCACTTCCATCATTCAGGGTTTCCCTGTTACCCTTTTCTCCACTTTTATAATGTACTTTTTATACCTGAGAAATGTGGCCACGTGTACGGAACTCTTAACTGTACTTCAGGCGCTGGGCTGGAACCATCCTGTGGATTTTGTTTCATCTTCAGGGAACACACCTCCCATTAGCCCCTCTCTACAGATGAGGAAACAAACTCGGCAGCTTTCAGAGACTTGTCTAAAGTCATTGCATTAGTACACTATTGATGCATAGCCAAGTCCCACAGATCTAGCAGCTTAAAACACCAATTTATTATCTCGCAGTTCTGCAGGTCAGAAGTCCAATATAAAATGACTGGATTCTCTGCTCACGGTCTCATAAGGTGTCAGCTGAGTTATGTTCTTTCCTGGAGGGTCTCCGGAGGAAAGTGCTTCCAAGCTCATTCTTCCTGTTGGCAGGATGCAGTTCCTTGCAGTTGTAGGACTGAGGTCCCATTTCTCAACACAAGACCACCTGGAACCCAGCACGTGCACATCAAATGCTTCTCGTGCTTTGGATCGCTCTGGCTTCCTCTCCTGCCTCTGCTTTTAAGGGCTCCGCTGATGACATTGGGCCCATATGGATAATCCAGGATAATCTCCTCGTCTTACAATTAACTGATTAGTAAGCCTAATTGCATCTGCAAAGTTCCTTTTGCCATGCAAGGTAACATATCCTTGGGTGTGGCAACTCATCATCTTCCACACTCCCAGTGACTAGGGTGTGGAATGTTCCTGGGCCATACTTCTGTCTATCACAGTCATTCACAATTAGTGAGGGACAGACCAAGGCTTTAAGCCCAAATGTTAGTGTTTGCGCCATGTCTTGCTTCCTCCCCAAGACCCACCTTAACCTAAAGCTGTAGGTGCTGGGGAGGCAGTAGAGTGTGATGTCTGAGAATATCGACTCTGGGCAGCCCTGCCTGCGGGCAACCCCTGGTCCTCCCATCTGTGCAATAGGTATAATATCAACGCCTACCTCTAGGTTGTTATGAGAAATAAATGACTTAATATTTGTAAAGGGCTTGTAGGCCACATTGCCTGGCATATGGTAAGCATTTCAGAAGAGATTTTAAATAAATAAAAATACATGAACATAAGGCAGGAAAGAAAGATCTCAGCAGTGGGGAAGGCATTTTGCCCATTTTATTACACCATGATAATCCATAATTCTTTTAAAAGGTAAAATCTTTATGATTATAACATTGCTCTGTTTTTGAAGTAATAATGTAAAATGTATCCTCACTAGGTTTCAACCTACTTTGGGGCAGGGAATATGATTTATATGCATTGGATACTCACTAATTAATCAGGGAGTGGAACTGGATTCAGGGAAATTATATACTGGAAACTTCATGATTCTTTTTTTTTTTTTTTTTTTTTTGATGTTGCCTATTT
>NW_012149875.1:1283239-1283918 GCF_000956105.1 Propithecus coquereli
CGGGGGACCCTGCTGGGATTTCTTCATGCATTCTGAGGAGAGGTGGTCCTTCCCAAATTATGACAACACCAATAGGGTCTTCTCAATGTTTTTGGCATCTAGATGGCTTTCCTCCCTAGTTTTCAGTGCTGATAGAGAGATTGGGTGCAGACACACACATAACAAAAATATGGAGCAGTCTAATAACTGTAGTTTACATGCCAGCTATGTCAAGACCAACTGGAGAGTCAATACTTTCACACCATTTAATCTTGAATAAAATAGTATATTATGAAACATCTCAAATGCTCAAAAAGGTATAATGAAAATTATGATAAACAGCAGTATATCAACCACATGGCTTAAGAAACAAAGTATATCCCACATGTTCCTGGAATACCATATGACAAAATTGGAATTTATCTTTCCCTGGTACAGTGTATATGTAAGAATTATATATGGTTAGGAGCAATGACCCTGGGGCCAAATGGTCTGGGCTTAAAGCTAGTCACCACCACACAACTAGTTAACCTTAAATAAGGTGAACCCTTTACTTAATGTCTCCCTGCTCTCTTCTTCATCCACAATATGAGGCTGATACCAGTATCTACCTCACACAGACGTATGAATATTAAGTGGGTTTAATATATGCAACTGCATTCAGAATGACTCTTAACATTCCTAAGAATTTCCCTCTTTC
>NW_012149875.1:1283968-1284989 GCF_000956105.1 Propithecus coquereli
CAACAGAGGGATGACCCTGATGTACGAAATGAAGGAATCTACAAAACTGGCATCTGCCCCTAAAACGCCATTTCCCTGGCTGACCAGAGCTATGCTCTTAATGTCTACAGAATATCTTCATTAACATTCATGACATCTGGGAGGAGCAGGGGGCCTCATCCAGGAACCAGCACCCAGGAATTTATCAGATGATTGAAGGGAACGCAAGACCAATTCCTTTCTTGGTGCCAATACTTATAGAAAATAGATTCAAATATGCTGGTAAAATCATGGCACTAAGTAATAGCAAAATAAAACAGGTTGTGTTTCTTCATAGCACAAGGCAAGGTGGGAGCAAAGGAAACAAAATCTAGGTCAGCAGATGATAGAGACATGGGGAAAAAAGGAAACAGAATGCAAGAAACAAGAGAGCAGAATAAGAGGTAACATCGGTTACAACAATAAATATAAACATTGAATTCAATTACAAAACAAAAGATTTACAGTGTCATAAAGCAAATTCTACTATATACTATTCAAAGAGCAGCCCACCTAAAATAAAATAACATATGGTTCAAACATAAAACAATGGGAAAAATATATTAGGCAAATGAAACCAAAGAAAAGTAGCGATAGCAATATCAACTAAAAAGTCAAGTTCGAGGCAAAAATTTTAAAAATGATCAAAAATGCATAAGATATGAAATATCTTTATTGATTTCTTGAGTCTATTTCTTTCTACAAATGTTAATGCATGCATACTATTGCCTAGGATTGTATTAGAAATTAGAAACAAACATTTAAAATAGACATAAGCACAGTCAGTGCTTTAAAAATTTAGGTTTAAAACAGTAAATTATATGCTTATAACTTAACTATACATGCAGAAGAAAGTGATCAGAAGGAGATACCACAAAGGTTAACTGTGTAGGCACTATGGTTTCTTTTTCTTATTTATGCTTTGACTTGTGCTTTTATCTACTTCACAATTTTCTACACAATTAATAATGAGAAATCATTATATGATACTTGTGGCTGTTAT
>NW_012149875.1:1286834-1295957 GCF_000956105.1 Propithecus coquereli
ATATATATATATATATGAACAATTGGAATTTGATATTAAAAACATAATCCCATCTATAATAGCACCAAAGAATGAAATAGTCACATATACAGCTAATGTGTACATATATTATATATTTATGATCTGTACACAGAAAATGCTGATGAAAGAAATAAAAGCAGCTCTAAATAAATGTAGAGCTATTCCATGGATTGAAAGACTCAATATTGTTAAGATGCCAGTATTTCCAAACTTGATCTATAGATTCACTCTAATCCCAGACAAAAATCCCAGCAGGCTATTTTGTGGATACCAATAAACTTATTCTACTATATATATGTATAGAAACACAACTGATTTTTGTGTGTTGATTTATGCCCCATAACTTCACAGAATTCATTATTTCTGTTTGTGTGTGTGTGTATGTGTGTGTGTGTGTAGAGTCTTTTGAATTTTCCACATGTAAGATCATGCCATCTTCAAACAAACCATTTACTTCTTCCTTTTATATTTGTATGCCTTTTAATTCTTTTTCTTGTCTAATTTCTCTGGCTAGGACTTCCAGTATAATGTTGAATAGAAGTGGTAAGAGTGGGCATCTTAGCCTTGTTTATGATCTTAGAGGAAAAGCTTTCAATTTTTCACCATTGAGTATTATGTTAGCTATGGGATTTCATATTTATATATGGCCTTTTTTATATTGAGGTAAATTCCTTTTATGCCTAGTTTTTTTAGAGTTTTTACAATAAAAAGTTGTGAAATTTTGCCAAATACCTTTTCTTCATCTATTGAGATTTTTGTGTGATTTTTACACTTCATTCTGTTAATGTGTTATGTCACATTAATTGATTTGCATATGTTGAATCATTCTTGCATCCCAGGGATAAATCCCACCTGATCATGATTGAATTCAGTTTCAGACACTTTGTTAAGGAAAAATAAAAACCTATATATGGAAATGTCAAAGACCCAGAATATCCAACACAATACTAAAGAAGAACAAAGTTGAAGAACTGACACTACTTGACTTCAGAACTTAGTAAAAAAAACTAACAAAAACCCCTGCAGCAATCAAGATAGAGTGGTATTAGTGAAAGAAGATACACAAATCAATGGAACATAATAAAGTCCAGAAATAATCCTATACAAAAATATTCAGCTATGACTATGAGGCAAAGATAATTCAATGAAGAAAGGATTGTCTTTTCAACAAATGGCTCTGGAACAGTTAGGTTTTCATATACCAAAAAAAAAATAGACACAGACCTTGTAACTTTTATAAAAATTAACATGAAAGAGATTATAAACACAATTATAAAATACAGTAGTATAAAACTTCAAAAAGAAAACATAGAAGAAAAATCTGTGATTTTGGATTACTTTGGATCTAGCAATAAGATTTTAGGCACGATATCAAAAGTATAACCCATGAGAAAAAAATTGATAAATTAGACTTCATTAAAATTAAAAACTTCGGCCTTGTGAAAAACACAGTTAAGAGAATCAAAAGACAAGCCATTTGCTTGCCTCTTATAAAGCATTTGTATGCCAAATATACAAAGAATTGAACCAATACCTCACCAAACAAGGTAAGACAAACAGAAGGTAGACAAGCACATGAAAAGATACTCAACACCATACATCATTATGAAAATGCAAATTAAAACAATAAGATACCACTACACACCTACTAGAATGGCTAAAATCCAAAACACTGAAAACACCAAATACTGGCAAAGAATGTTTAGCAAAAAACCTCCCATTTGTTGCTGGCGAGAACACAAAATGGTACAGCCATTTTGGAAGACAGTTTGGCAGTTTCCTACAAAGCGAAATATCATCTGTTCATGTGATCCAGCATTGGTGCTCCTAGGTATGCTCTCAATTGATAGAAAACGTATGTCCATACAAAACATTCATGTGAATATTCACAGCCACTTTATTCGTAATCATTAACAAATGGAAGCAATCAAGGTGTCGTTTAACAGGTGTGTTATATCTAGACAATGGAATATTATCCAACAATCAAAGTAAGTGAGCTATCAAGCCACAGAAAGACATGGAGTGACCTTAAATGTAAATTACTAAGTGAAAGAAGCCAATCTGAAAAAGCTACATATATTGTATGATCCCAAATTTATGACATTCTGTAAAAGGCAAAACTGTAAACACAATAAAATGACAATGATTGTCAGGGGTCAGAGGGAGGCAAGGAGGGATGAATGGGTGAAGCACAGGGGATTTTTGGGACAGTAAAACTATGCTAAATAATACTGTGATGGCCACCTGCAGCCTTAAGGTCACATGTGGCCTTCTAAGTACTTAAGTGCAGTCTTTTGACTGAATCCAAATTTTACAGAACAAATCTTTAATTTTATTTTTAAATTTCAGAATATTATCGTGGTACAAACATTTTGGTTACATTTATTGCCTTTGCACCACCCAAGCCAGAACTACAAGTGCATCGCACCCATATGTTGTGAATTTATCCATCTCCTCCACCTCCTCCCACCTGCCCAGCACCTGATGAATATTACTTCCATGTGTGCGCCTAAGCATTGATCAGTTAGTACCAATTTGATGATGCGCACATGTGGTGCTTGTTTTTCCATTCTTGTGATACTTCACTTTAAAGAATTGGCTCCAGTTCCATCCAGGATAACACAAGAGGTGCTAGTTCACCATTGTTTTTTGTGGTTGAGTAGTATTCCATGGTATACATATACCCCATTTCATTAATCCACTCATGTATTGATGAGCACTTGGGATGTTTCCACATCTTTGCAATTGTGACTTGTGCTGCCATAAACATCCTAGTGCAGATGTCTTTATGATAAAATGACTTTTTTTCCTTTGAGTAGATGCCTAGTAGTGGGATTGCTGAATCAAATGGTATTTCTATTTTTAGTCCTTTAAGGTATCTCCATATTACTTTCCATATAAGTTGTACTAATTTGCAGTCCCACCAGCAGTGTAAGAGTGTTCCTATCTCTCTGCATTCACGCCAGCATTTGTTGTTTTGGGATTTTTTGATAAAAGTTATTCTCATTGGAGTTAAGTGATATCTCATTGTGGCTTTGATTTGCATTTCCTTGATGATTAGCATTGTTGAGCAATTTTTTATGTTTGCTGGCCAGTATTCTGTCTTCTTTTGAAAAGTTTCTGTTCATGTCCTTTGTGTACTTTTTAATGGGTTGTTTGATTTTTTCTTGTTAATTTTCCTAAGTTCTACATAGATTCTTATTATCAAATGCATAGTATGCAAATATGTTCTCCCATTCTGTAGGTTGTCTATTTGTTCTAATGATAGTTTCCTTGGCTGTGCAGAAGCTTTTTAACTTGATCAGGTCCCATTTATTTATTTTTGTTGTTGCCATGATTGCTTTTGGGGTCTTCTTCATAAATTCTTCACCCCAGGTTGATGTATATAAGAGTTTCCCCAACATTTTCTTCCAGAATTCTTATGGTTTCATGTCTTAGGTTTAAGTCTGTTATCCATCGTTGGTTTATATTTTTGTTTGTCTTTTATATTTTTGTTTTATTTTTTAAATGAATGCATTTAAAATACCAAAGAATAAAGTAAGTTTCAACAAAATAATCCTCCCAGATTGACTGGCACAATTAGAACATTAGTAAGCCACAGGGCTAAGTTGATGGCTGCTACACTCAAGATTTAGTTCTAATTTCCCCCACCTGACTGGGACCACTACCACATGAGTCTGGTTAGCGAGAGTTTATGGAGGTTGAGTACACCAGTCTGTTATCAGCTTTTGACAATGATGCACTGTGTTTCTGTTTGAAGTGGAATTTGTCAGAGTTGCTTAGCTCAACAGTATTTTTAATTCTGTCTGCTTTAACAGCCCCTCATGTCAAAGAAGAGCAAGAGAATGCTGAAACAAGAAAAAAGCTTTTTAAATGAGGATTAGGAATTGCAATATTATCTTGTTTCTGCTAAAGAAAGGATAATTTGCTTGCTTTGTGATACTGTAATATCAACACTAAAGAAATTCAGTGTTCATCAGCATTATAACACTCAGAAGGACCACAAATATTTTAAATTAGAGGGAGAGGCACAAAATGTTGTATTGAAGAAATTAAAAGATGAAAAGCAAAAGCAAAGACAATTCTTTCAAGCAGTGATAAGACCTGGAAATAATTCCAGTGAAGTAACTTATAAAGTAGCTCATATATTCAGGAAAAAAAGGGAAGCCATCCAGTGATGTAGAAATTGTGAAAGAATGCATTGTCAAAGTTGTAGGATGCTTAGACCCTGATAACATTTCAAAGTACAAACAACTGCCTCTATCAAGTAGAACCATAAGTGATCAGCAGCATGAATTGGCCATCAACTTAACAGAACAACTTCACGCAATACTTCAAAAGGAAAGTATATACTATTCAATCGCTTTGGATGAATCAACTGATACTGCTGACTCTGCAGTTTTATACTTCATTCGAGTCATAACAGAAGATTTTCTTTGCTAGGAAGGGTTACTCGCTTTGGGCACTCTTGCAAACAGAGCACAGAGAATAGATATCTCAACAAATTTCAAGATAAATGTTGTGAAGTTGGACTGAATTTGGTAAATTTAGTGAGTGTATGTATAGACAGTGCACCTTCCATGACAGGAAAATATGAAGGGTTTATTGCACAGATAAAAAAAGTATTAACAGATCTAGACACTCCCATTTCTGTTTATGGTATCTTACGTCAGCAAAATCTCTGTGCTAAAGCTATTATTTTAAGTGACACTTTGCAAAAAGTTATAAGTATTGTTAACTATATTCGTGTGAACACAACATGGCTTCATCAGTTTCATAACATGCTAAAATTGAATGATGAGGTATTCAGTGTGGATTTGCTGTACCATTCTAAAGTGTGTTAGCTATCGTGGGGACAGGAGATAGCCGAAATTTTATCTCTGTGAGAACAGATAATTAAATTTTATGGAGAACAGAATCGGCAATGTGAATTATTGGAAGAAGATTTCTATAGGAATGCAGTATTTCTGTGTGATATCACGTCTAATCAAAATGACTCGAATATTTCTTTGCAAGATAAAACTAAGTCTATATATGATACGTGGCAAAAAATCCAAGCATCTCGAAAAAGCTAGCTTTTTTCAAAATTCTTCAAAAGGAAATTTTGGATGAACGTTTTCCCCAGTTAGTAAAGGTCATTGATGAGCAGGATGATATATGTGAATCATTGTAATATGCAGCTGTTATAGACCTATTAATTAGAGAATACAATGAAAGGTTCACTGACTTTGACAATCATGACAGCACACTCAAATTAGCATTTAAGCCTCACCCAGTTGATATCATCAATGTACCTAAAGAACTACAGATGGAATTAATTGAGCTCTGAGTAGATGACATTTAACATCATTGTTTGATGCCAAGAAAGATCCCATTGAAATATGGAAAAATGCAGAATACCCACGTCTTCAGCAACATGCCCAAAAAATGCTTTCTTGCTTTTCAACCACTTATTGTTGTGAATCTACATTCTTCTACTTAACCCGAATCAGGATGCCCCTAAGGTCACAAATGACTGATACCCATCTAGAGGATCACCGAAACTGTGG
This sequence comes from Propithecus coquereli, assembly GCF_000956105.1. Taxonomy (NCBI): domain Eukaryota; kingdom Metazoa; phylum Chordata; class Mammalia; order Primates; family Indriidae; genus Propithecus; species Propithecus coquereli. The sequence continues at coordinate 1,292,405 of NW_012149875.1, forward strand.
ACCTCGATGCTGCAACCAAATATTCAAATGCTTTCCAACAAAAAGCAGACACAGCGAAATCATTAAAAGGTTAGTTAACTTTAAAATTAACAAATAGTTTTCAGTTTTGGGAATTATTAAGTATATAGTAGTTAGATTTTTATAAAATAATGCACATTTTTAAGTATATCTAATTGAAGTTTCTTGAATGTGGTCTTATATAATTACAGCTAAATTAATGCAGGCTTCCAACATGAAAAGGTTCCCCACCCCTGGTAATGGAAAATACATGACATTATACATTTTCAAAACTCAGAATTTTACAGTACAAAGAATGAACTTTAGTAAATGCAAATTTAAAAGATAATTTTTAAGGTTGAGAAATCCCAGGAAAGACTTCAAATAATGACTAGGGAATCTAACTATATTACAAATGTATAATATTAACCTCCTTGATGAAAGGAAGAAGAAAAGTTTCTGACTTAAGTGATTTTGGACGTGAATAAAGTCTGTAAAACTAAAGGCAGTATGTACTGCACATAAACACTGTACTTTTGTTGATACAGTTATTTCCTAAAGAGTATGGGTCACCAGTGCTAATACTATTATGCATATACATTGAAATTGAACAGATAAATGAGTAGCAGGTAGAACCCAGGTTTCTCACTATAAATGGGAATTTACAGACACGTACGAACAATACATGTGGAAATGAATTAGATGCATCCGTATGGACTCATGTTTAGCTCAAAATAGACACAAATAGTTACATATAGAAATATTTATACATATACACATAAAAGGTTAGTATATGCCCCTATATTTCCTTGCTCTGTCAGCTGAGACATTCTAAAGAAACAACACCCCAGTAGCAATGAGCACATCTAGCACCCAGATCTTAGGTTTAAAGTCATTCTCCAATGAAAGAAACCACGGCTCCTCGGAGAAATGACTAATTCTTGCACTGGGGCAAGAAATATATGATGAGTCTGGAGCATCTTCTAGAGCCAGTGGTAAGGAAGTACTAAAAGGGAAACCCCACATTGATGGGAGTCTGTTAAAGAGTCCCAGGAGCTGCTGAATGAGTTCCCAATGACCAAAAGTTTTTAAAGATTGCATACACCAAAAGAGTTCTCAATGACCAATTTGAAAAAAAGTAAATAAATGAAATGGTATTATGTTATAACCCAAGGTATAAAATAAATATCCATGAGTCCATACTGGTATAAATAAATGATTAAATAAAGTTATAAATGAGGAGAAGAGGCAATCTTCCATGTAGAAGCATTACTAATGATTTTTGTATTAATAGATATTCTTTCCTCAAGGCGAGGGAGCATAAGTCTCTTAAACTGCGAGTTGTGCATAGTAACTATCTTCCAAGAACTGCAGTTTGGGAAGGAGGGAAAAGAAGAGTAACTTTACAGAGGAGAAACCTGGCAAACACGACCTCAGCCAGGTCTTCAAGGTCAACATCAACAGCCATAAATCATGTTGATAGTGTGTTCCTTTGAAAAAGTGCAACGAAAAGGGCACTTTACCTCTGTGGTCATTCTCCCATTAACCCATAGCTCCAGTCCTATCGTGAGAAAACTGTCAGACAAATCCCAAAGAGGGGCATCCTGCAAAAGACCCGATCAGTATTTCTCAAACTGCCAATGTCATCAAAAACACGCAAAGGATCAGAAACTGCCACAGTCGGGAGTAACCTAAGCAGACAGGACGACTAAATCTAATGTGGTATTCTGGATGGGATCCCGGACCAGAACAAAGCACATTAGGTATAAGTGAAGGAAATCTGAATAAAGTATGGATTTTAATAAATAATAATGTATCATATTGGTTCATTGATTATAACGAATGTACTATATCAACAAAAAATGACAATAATAGGGAAAAATGAGGTGTGGGTATATGAGGACCCTCTGTAATATCTTTCGAATTCTTCAGGAAGCCTGAAACTGTTCTAAAAAAATAAAAGTCTATTAAAAATTTAAATTAGATAATGAAAATTCCCTTTAAGTTCTTTAATGCTTCCCATTACTTGCAGGATAAAATGGAAACTCTACCCTTAAGCACCAAATACCAAATCTCTTATCTTTCTCCCCTTTCCAGCTCACACTCTGTTCAACACTTGTAGGGGACTTCTAATGTTTCCTCAAAAACAAAAACGAAACAAAGAAAAAAACATGATGCTGTCCCACAATTCTTCACTCTGGACATATTTCCTCTGCATGATTTTGCATTATCCCACATCCTTCCTGGCAAACAGCTCATCTTTGAAGACACAGTTTGGCTGTCCTCTCCTCAGACCCCTCCAAAGTGGATTGATTAGGTACCTCCTCTCTGCAGTTTGGCTGCTGTGGAGTGCAATTTAGTCAGCTGCCTCCCTCCTCAATGTGGTCCACGGACCAACAGCGTCGCATCGCCTGGGAGCTTGTTAGAAATGCTGAATCTCACCCCACCCCGAACCAACAGAATAGAAAGTGGCATTTTAACAAGATCTCCAGATTATTTATAGCCATATTACAGTCTAAAATGCCTTCAGTATCTAGAATTTAGTTCACCCCAAGCCCTTAGCACATGGTTCTCTGGGTTTTTTAATTGTCCGTGTCCTTGCCAAGTTATGAACTCACTGAGGACAAAGGCTACGTTTTATTTTTTTTTCCTTTATCTTCAGTATGATCACAGTATCTGGAACATTCATGGGAATCAAACTGAATTAGTAACTGGCTCAAGGACACATCACATGAGAGGCTGCATTATAAAGTTTTACAGTTTTTAGACGTTAATACCTAACATTCTATTTTTCTTTGCCAAAGTTTGTGAACAACTGAGAGATAGGCTAGGGTCAGACAGACGATGTACAGAACATCAAATTTATTGCTTACAAAGCTGGTTTGGCAGAACAGGGCTTTGCTGTACAGCTAAGCAGTTGTTTTATACTTTGCCCAGAATAGGCAGACAACAAGCTTACCAGAGAGGTTTCCCCTGGAGGGTGGGGATCTGCTCTTGTAAAACGCAAGGCATGAAGGAACAGCTCTGTCTTGTGCTTTCTGCACACAGAGTCCAAAGAGAGCAGAACAGAAGTGCCTGTCACCCTGCTCAGCTTCCTCTCCCAAGCTCACAGTCAGCCCTGCACACTTCCTTCTGTGCTGTACTCTGAGGAGGAAAGAAGCACTCCCTACACACAGTGGGAAGTCTAGAGGTGAAAAGGAGCAAGTAGGAACAAAAGGAGAAAAGAGAAATACAACACATCAGCTATGATTGCGAAGAACTAACCATTTCATGGGAAGATCACGCAACCGACACTAAGATAGAACACTGCACTGCTGTAAACCAAACTAGACCTGCCCATGGTTTCCAGGTGGTCAAAATGCCTACCTTGACCTATGGCCCCAATTAGGCCGCCCCAAACTGAAGGGTGTGGGAACAATCATCATGTTTTAGTTCTTCCAGCCGGCTCGGGGTTTTCCAACAAGCTCTTCCTCTATTGACTAGAAAATTACATAATATGAAATATAATGGCATCCTTAATCTATTCAATAAATATAAACTCCAAGCAACCAACAGT
>NW_012149875.1:1307227-1309202 GCF_000956105.1 Propithecus coquereli
CTGGTTAGCGAGAGTTTATGGAGGTTGAGTACACCAGTCTGTTATCAGCTTTTGACAATGATGCACTGTGTTTCTGTTTGAAGTGGAATTTGTCAGAGTTGCTTAGCTCAACAGTATTTTTAATTCTGTCTGCTTTAACAGCCCCTCATGTCAAAGAAGAGCAAGAGAATGCTGAAACAAGAAAAAAGCTTTTTAAATGAGGATTAGGAATTGCAATATTATCTTGTTTCTGCTAAAGAAAGGATAATTTGCTTGCTTTGTGATACTGTAATATCAACACTAAAGAAATTCAGTGTTCATCAGCATTATAACACTCAGAAGGACCACAAATATTTTAAATTAGAGGGAGAGGCACAAAATGTTGTATTGAAGAAATTAAAAGATGAAAAGCAAAAGCAAAGACAATTCTTTCAAGCAGTGATAAGACCTGGAAATAATTCCAGTGAAGTAACTTATAAAGTAGCTCATATATTCAGGAAAAAAAGGGAAGCCATCCAGTGATGTAGAAATTGTGAAAGAATGCATTGTCAAAGTTGTAGGATGCTTAGACCCTGATAACATTTCAAAGTACAAACAACTGCCTCTATCAAGTAGAACCATAAGTGATCAGCAGCATGAATTGGCCATCAACTTAACAGAACAACTTCACGCAATACTTCAAAAGGAAAGTATATACTATTCAATCGCTTTGGATGAATCAACTGATACTGCTGACTCTGCAGTTTTATACTTCATTCGAGTCATAACAGAAGATTTTCTTTGCTAGGAAGGGTTACTCGCTTTGGGCACTCTTGCAAACAGAGCACAGAGAATAGATATCTCAACAAATTTCAAGATAAATGTTGTGAAGTTGGACTGAATTTGGTAAATTTAGTGAGTGTATGTATAGACAGTGCACCTTCCATGACAGGAAAATATGAAGGGTTTATTGCACAGATAAAAAAAGTATTAACAGATCTAGACACTCCCATTTCTGTTTATGGTATCTTACATCAGCAAAATCTCTGTGCTAAAGCTATTATTTTAAGTGACACTTTGCAAAAAGTTATAAGTATTGTTAACTATATTCGTGTGAACACAACATGGCTTCATCAGTTTCATAACATGCTAAAATTGAATGATGAGGTATTCAGTGTGGATTTGCTGTACCATTCTAAAGTGTGTTAGCTATCATGGGGACAGGAGATAGCCGAAATTTTATCTCTGTGAGAACAGATAATTAAATTTTATGGAGAACAGAATCGGCAATGTGAATTATTGGAAGAAGATTTCTATAGGAATGCAGTATTTCTGTGTGATATCACGTCTAATCAAAATGACTCGAATATTTCTTTGCAAGATAAAACTAAGTCTATATATGATACGTGGCAAAAAATCCAAGCATCTCGAAAAAGCTAGCTTTTTTCAAAATTCTTCAAAAGGAAATTTTGGATGAACGTTTTCCCCAGTTAGTAAAGGTCATTGATGAGCAGGATGATATATGTGAATCATTGTAATATGCAGCTGTTATAGACCTATTAATTAGAGAATACAATGAAAGGTTCACTGACTTTGACAATCATGACAGCACACTCAAATTAGCATTTAAGCCTCACCCAGTTGATATCATCAATGTACCTAAAGAACTACAGATGGAATTAATTGAGCTCTGAGTAGATGACATTTAACATCATTGTTTGATGCCAAGAAAGATCCCATTGAAATATGGAAAAATGCAGAATACCCACGTCTTCAGCAACATGCCCAAAAAATGCTTTCTTGCTTTTCAACCACTTATTGTTGTGAATCTACATTCTTCTACTTAACCCGAATCAGGATGCCCCTAAGGTCACAAATGACTGATACCCATCTAGAGGATCACCGAAACTGTGGACCTCGATGCTGCAACCAAATATTCAAATGCTTTCCAACAAAAAGCAGACACAGCGAAATCATTAAAAGGTTAGTTAACTTTAAAATTAACAAATAGTTTTCA
>NW_012149875.1:1313077-1314845 GCF_000956105.1 Propithecus coquereli
GCTCGGGCAGACATCCAGAGTTTGTTTCCCCTGGTCCTTTGGAAAAAGACCCGTGTTAGCAATGTAGGATGCAAAATACTTAGCATGCAAGGCCATATACCTCCAGCTCTGCCATTGGCAGACATTATTAATTGATCACAGCAGACTTCTGCCTTGACCTAGGTGTAGCACTCTCAATCCAGAGCTCAGGGCAGCCACTATTAATTGATTGGAGTTTGCACGTGAGGTGAAAACTATCTGATACCCCATGGGCCTGAATGAGCCGGAAACTTCCTCTCTCATCCTACTTCCCCCTACATCACCAAGCACATAGCTGTGTGTGGATGTCTCAGCAGCCTCTGTTTTTGCTGTGTGTGATCTTTTCTGAATGTCAGCTCAAAGCCTATATTCTTCACAGGTTGCCAGCATCTAAACAAGTGTGTGGCACATTTTTGTTACAAAAAAATGTAGACATAGGTGAAGGGAGGTGTCAAAAACACACACAGGGACTATGAGAGAGGACCAGGTCTGGGCAAAGCAAATAATAAGTTCAGGTTTGAGCCATCCTGCTGCTGGGTACACAGCCAAAGAAATGAAATCTGTATGTGAAAGAGACATCTGCACCTCCACATCTATTACAGCACTGCTCACAAAAGCCAAAACACGCAGCCAGCCTAACCGCCCACCAACGGGTGGATAAAGAAAACGTGGTATATATACACAATGGAACACTGTTCGGCCTTTAAAAAGAATGAAATCCTGTCTTTTTGCGGCAACACGGATGAGGCAGAGAACGTGGCATTATGGGAAATAAGTCAGGCACAGAGAGCTGAATACTGCGTGTTCTCATGCATACGTGGAAGCTATAATAAGAAAGCGGATCTCATGGAAGTAGAGAGTAGAACAGTGGTTACCAGAGGCTGAGATGGGTAAGGGAGGAAAGATGGGAAGGGGGTGGTCAATGGGTACAAAATTACAGCCAGATGGAGGAATGCGTTCTAGTGCTCTGTAGCACTGCAGGGTGGCTATAGTTAACAATAATTTATTGTATATTTTCAAAGAGCTAGAAGAGAGGATTTTGAATGTTCCCAACACAAAAACGACAAATATTTAAGGTGATGGATATGCTAATTACTCTGATTTGATCATTACACATTGTGTAAGTGTATCGAAATATCACTCTATAGGCCATAAATATGTACAATTATTATGTGTCAACTAAAAACAAAAGGAAAAAAAAGAAGGCAAGTTATAAAGCCAAAATAACAACAACAAGAAAAGTTGAGGTTCAAACTGAGTGAGCCTGAGGTATCCGTGAAGCATCTTCCTCCCCACCAGGGAGCACAGGGGCTCCGTGTGGCGCAGAGCAGGGGCTGGCAGCGCCCCAGGCCGGTCAGTATTTGCTGCCGGAGGATGAATTCACAGGGGACGTGCACGAGTCCATGGTGCGAATGTGTTCAGAGAGCAGAAGGGGGCTGGATCAGCACCACAGATATGAGGGGCACCAAGAAAAAGTCAATAGGCAAAGCTCTGGGGGCATATAAAATAATTCCTTACTGATGAAAGTGCTGGAGAACACTTTTATCGTTTATCAGCCAACCTGAGCAAAGCTGAGACTATAAGAAAAAACAGAAACCATTGCTCTTCAAAATGGATTAACTGGCCATATAATATGACCTTACAGAAGCACAGAAAACACCCCACTTAACTAAAATATGTCAAGGAAAAAGACTTTTAGCTATCAATACAATAATATGATAATTAATATTTCATAGTATATTTAGAATAA
>NW_012149875.1:1316162-1317664 GCF_000956105.1 Propithecus coquereli
GTCTAATAGGAATCATTAATATATATGATATATTGCAAATAGGATTCACAGAACTCATGGAAGTTGATACAGTGTGTCTCTTTACAGAGTCTACAAAGTCTAGTGCTGCCGTCCTAAGCCCCCAAGCTTCAGCCCAATATTGGTCCATGGCCTGTTAGGAAATGGGCCTCGTGTCACCGCCTGAGCTCTGCACCACCTCCCCCGGACCCATGACACCCATCCTCCACCCTCAGTCCGTGGAAAAATTGTCTTCCATGAAACCGGTCCCTGGTGCCAAAAAGGCTGGGGACCGCTGGTCTAGTATATCTGATCATCTCTCAGAATCTAGCACATTAAGACCAGTAACATCACCAAAAATGAGTTTCGAAAATGTAAATATCCACAGGTCCCCTGGAAAAGGGAAACATACAGATGTTTTCAATCTACTCAGGAAATGCTTCTAACTTTTAGGTAATGCCGGCATCTACACTGAAGTTTCATCCCTGCCTGGGGGAGCTGGCCCAGTAAGAGCTGGTAACTGGAGTGATCTTTGGACGGACGGAAGGGCCAGGCAAAGCGGTGCTCTTTGTGCAGATGAAGATTCAAGGGTCCCAGCGTGAACCCTCTCTTTCTACTCTCTTTCTGTCCTCCTACTCCTTGTGCCCACCAGAGTCCATGGTGCCACCAGCTCATTCCCTGGGGATCTGCGTGGGCCATGCGCAGAGCAGGGCAGAAACGCTGGTCTGATGACAGTATGTTTTCCAGAGCTGCCTGCTTTATCTCACACACTCTCTGAAGCTCCACTGAGTCCCAGAAGCCCACACACAAGCCTTGTAAAAACCGCAGCTGGGCTGCAGAGAGGCACGTCGGGGCGGGAATGGAGTAGTGGGGACCTTTCCTGTGTTCACAGCTTCCTGCTTGGGGACTGGTGGCTTTGGAACTGGACAGAAATTTTTTTATCAGAACCAGTCACTGGGAAAAAGGGCTGGGAAGAGATGGCCTGACCATGGCATCAGCTCCACCTTCATCTGCTAACACAGGACATTTAAAGGCTCCAGCAAATTCAGGGTCTCCAAGAAGCCCTTCCAGGGCCATCTGAATGGAAGACTTCGATTCCTGCACATTTACTTACTTTTATCAACTCCATGGCTCTGCTCTGACCTGGCCAGCTCATTCTGTCTGTTTGTCTATCTATCAACCCATCTAGCTAGCTAGCTAGCTATTGCCTGTCTCGCTGTCATCTATCTATTCCTGTGAATATTTTTTCCCTTGTACCCAATTTATCACTCTTATAAAGATATCCAATGAACTCCCAATACCATGGGACACTCCTTCTCAAAGTGTGGTCCCGGGACCAACAGCATCAGAATTACTTGGGAACATGTTAGAAATGCAAATTTGCAAGTTCCACCCCAGATCTACTGAATCAGAAACTCTGGGAGTGTTTAATAAACCACCCAGGCGATTCAGGTTCTTGTTCAAGATTGAGAACTGTCAGCACAGGGATTCACACTAACACCCAC
>NW_012149875.1:1326134-1328123 GCF_000956105.1 Propithecus coquereli
TATTCCCTTTGAGGAGCAGCAGTGGCCTTGGCCTTGTCCCTGGCTTGTGTCCGCATCCGGCTCCTCAGCTGGCATGTCACACGCATGCCAGCCCCGGTGGTTATGGAAGTCAAAGGACATCTGCGTGCTGTGTGCCTGTCGGAGCACAGCTGGAGCTCAGCACCAGGCCGGGATCATCGGTTACCCAGGATTGCCTGAGGGGTGCAGGGCCCCCTCGCCCCGATTGGTGGTTCTTAGAAAATAGAGGCCACACTCTTTCAGGGCCTGGTGAAGCCCACAGGCTACACAGTCACATGTTCATATACCGTTTTACGGGGGTTCACAGATACTCCCCCAACAGAGTCCATTCCTATAAAACCCAATAGTTCCAGATAATCTTGAAGTGAGCCAGACCACGAAAGAGCTACGTACCTGGTCACATGATTGGGTTACCTGTTAAGAACTTCACACCACACTGCACTTTGGTTTTCTGCCATCAGCGTCCAGTGAGGAATACTGAACAAAAGCGCTCTGTAATTTCTCACTGACTTTGCTGTCAAACTACTGTGGGTAATGCTGCTGCTGTATCACAGCATCACTGTCACGAAACAGCGAGAAGACGTCCTGTTGGGTCTGCAGAGCGAACACACCTGCGCCGCCCTTGAACGAGCGTTTGTGCTGCGCAGACCCCGCGGACCCCACGCGCAGCACGTTTTCCTCCGGTGACGGGGACCTGGCTCTGCTGCTCACCTCGTGGTACACAAGCCTCCTCCTGGCCCTACCTTATTTTTTTCTTCGCTCTGATTTCCTCACTTATATTTTAAAAACTTATTTACTACGGAAGATGACATTAACTTGAGACTATCTGGGGCACGTGCTGAAGGCGAATTCAATCCGCTCACCTGTATGGAGTTTCTCGTTCAATGCAGAAGGCATTTTCCTTCCTCGTTCCCTCAACTCTTCTCCCGTCTTCCATCCAGCACCCCCACTTCCAGAAGAAGAGCTTTCCAAGGCTGGGATGAACCTCTCTGGGCAGGACCAGAACACTCCGAAAGACCCATGGGTGAAGCCAGGATGGCTTTCGGTCCCTGAAGTGAAAAATAAGTATATATTAATATAAATCCAGATGGATACATAGATTACACAATGATTTTTTTAAAAATTTGGCTTCTTGTAGGCATTTTTAAAAGCTTCCTTAAATGTGTTTTTAAATAGACAGGCCTCATAAACAGACACATACATTTCTTAAATTTCCTCTTATCTATATCCCTTGTCCAATAATACCATGATCTCTGTCATGATGCTTTCTGTTCCCAAACTGAGATTGCCAACTACATTGCCTTTTTTTTTTTTTAATTTTATCACATAGCCAGCAGTTAACTGATGCTCAGGTCCATTTGCAGATTGGTTTGTACACAGTGTTGGCCGTTATATAGCAGTTTACATAACATGGCCAGTTGTTACCATGCTCAACAACAATTTACAAGGCAATACATTTAAGTAGAATTAAACTGGCTCTTATAACTCAATAACCTTCACCTCTGGGCGTACCTTCAAAGAAATTACAAAGGTAAATGGAGAAAAAGGAACTTTCAATTTTTTCCCCCCTGAGAGGTATCCAATTTTAACAAAGCTATTACTGGTCTAGTGTTACCGCACAGGGAAACTGCTTCTGAGTGATTCACAAAGAAAGATTTGTAACTAATTAGGTCCTCTTTGCCAAAATTAAGACACAAATGAGTCGCAGCATTGACCCTTTTAAATGCAGCATCAAAGATGTTTTCAGCTGTTGACAACAAGAAAGCAGATGATAAATTGTAACAACTGGAACAAAAAACCCAAGCAAGTTTTTAATGTCTGAAAATGTGAAAGAAATTAAGATGAGATCAAAGAGAATTGATTTTCAGTAGCTGCAAGTCAAACAAGGGATGAACCAAAGTGCCTTCTTGTGTGTAGCTTAAGGGCCACCAAACTGAGCCTTGAAAAAAATGTTTTCTTCCATAAGAAAGG
>NW_012149875.1:1328173-1330080 GCF_000956105.1 Propithecus coquereli
AAGTGTTAATATGCATCCCTTGACCAACCATCTTACTTCTGAATTTGAAATTGGACACAGAGCGATAAATAAGGATGTGATGCTTGCTGTGGATTGCCAACTATTAGTGCACGAAACGAGGGGCGACTGCCTTCAGTACCAGTACCTCTGCCTCGGGGTCCTGAGCAAGGCACCCTTTGCCAACAATCGGGGGAGATTAGGGAGGCCATTAAAAACAAAACAGAACAAAGCACCCTTTCCACTACCCACTCTACCAGGGATCTGAACGCAGACCACTCCAAAATAAGCCAAAGCCCCTCTTTCTAACAGCATGCCTCACTCTTGACAGAAATATGTGTAACCAGGGAGACAAACCAAGTCCTGTGGCGCTTTGTGCACTGCAGCGGGTTGCATGGCAGTCTCCAAGATATGTCCACTTCCTCATCTCCAGTGCCTGTGAATGTGGCCTGATTTGCGGATGTAATGAAGTTAAAGATCTCGAGATGAGATCATCCTGGTTTCTACTGGTGGCCCCTAGATCCAGTCACAAGTGTCCTCATAAGAGACACACAGAGGGAGACAGACACGTAGGGAGAAGAACAGAAGGTCATGTGAAGACAGAGGCAGAGACTGGAGTGATGCAGCCACAAGCCAAGGAACACCTGGGGCCACCAGAAGCCAAAAGAGGCAAGGAGGGATCCTTCCCAGGGTCCCCAGCGAGAGTGTGGCTCTGCTAGCACCTTCGTTTTGGATTTCTGACCTCCAGAACTGTGACAATATAAATTTCTGTTGTTTAAGCCACCGAGTTGGTGGTATTTCATCACGGCGGGCCCAGGACACTAACACGTGCCCTTTGATAGAAGGAGGTTTGCTGACGCCACCCCTTCTCACTGTGCAGTACGTGTGCTTCTCAGCTTCTCGGAAGATTCCAGATGAGTGAGAAATGTGCCTCTATTTTGTGTTGCACGGAAAGGGTGGTTATAAAAGGGGATTGGGCATGAACACCCAGTGTGACTACTGAAGAAATGAAGTAAAATCATGTTCTAAAACTGGCCAGGCTGGGGCTGGCCTGGTGGGGCCAGAGTTCCGGTGAAGGACAAGTGAGATCCTTAAATCCTTACCAGTTGGTGTAACAAAATGAAATATTTGGTGCTTTATTTGAGGTCTGAGATTCTGATTCTATGAATAGAAACTTAATTTAGACTTTAAAAAAAAAGTCTCTAGAGCACTTCCCTTAATAATGAAGCTAAAAATCAGGTCTGGGCAGATCAGATAATAATTTGCAGGGGGCTAGAACAGGGGTGAGGTTTCATCCACCCTGCGCCCCTTTTCACCATGGGCTCGAATGGCTCATCCCTTCCCCACGGTTTGGAGGGCAAGGGCTTCCATTCTTGGCTATTCCCTTCGAGGAGCAGCAGTGGCCTTGGCCTTGTCCCTGGCTTGTGTCCGCATCCGGCTCCTCAGCTGGCATGTCACACGCATGCCAGCCCCGGTGGTTATGGAAGTCAAAGGACATCTGCCTGCTGTGTGCCTGTCGGAGCACAGCTGGAGCTCAGCACCAGGCCGGGATCATCGGTTACCCAGGATTGCCTGAGGGGTGCAGGGCCCCCTCGCCCCGATTGGTGGTTCTTAGAAAATAGAGGCCACACTCTTTCAGGGCCTGGTGAAGCCCACAGGCTACACAGTCACATGTTCATATACCGTTTTACGGGGGTTCACAGATACTCCCCCAACAGAGTCCATTCCTATAAAACCCAATAGTTCCAGATAATCTTGAAGTGAGCCAGACCACGAAAGAGCTACGTACCTGGTCACATGATTGGGTTACCTGTTAAGAACTTCACACCACACTGCACTTTGGTTTTCTGCCATCAGCGTCCAGTGAGGAATACTGAACAAAAGCGCTCTGTAATTTCTCACTGACTTTG
>NW_012149875.1:1331820-1333908 GCF_000956105.1 Propithecus coquereli
TTATGTCAGTTAAAACATAAACATTGACGAGGCTGTATGTAAAAATTAACTTAAAAACTGGTGAAACAATTATTTTTTAATTCTTTCTCTCACATTGCTTCATTAGTCTAATTTCGATCATTAATATCCCACGGGAGTCATTACGGGGATTTACTTCTTTCTGTAGAATTCACTGGTTTTAATTTTTATCATTTTATTTCACTAATTTGCCATTAAAAAACTTTTCTCAAATCCATGACATTGTTCAGAGTTTTATTCTGGAGCTCTAGGAGTTGATTAGATGATGTGTAAAAGCCCCTGTCCTTCCAGTTCATGGCCAGCAGTGTTGATTCTAGTGTTAACTGCCTGCGTCAAATCCCACGGCCTCTGTTTACCCACTGTGGGACTTAGCCAACCTGCGACCCTTTTCTAGCTATAAAAAGGAAGGAATAATGTTGTCTATCACACAGAGTAGATTACATAAAACGATTCAGTCATTCATGTCTAGTTTGAGTACATGGAAAGCTCTTAACAGAATTGCTGCTATTATTGCTGCTGTTATAATTAGTAGTAACATGATTATTGTTTTTGTGGTTTTGGTTGCTATCTTGCTATAGTCCTGAGAAAGCCCCTCTTCCTTTCTCTATAAAACAACTTTGAAGACCCAGGGAAACATGAAAATTCATTAAAAACAAAAACAAAACATCTAGGACGGAGTCTGACCTACTCTTCTATTTATGGCATTTGGAAGAAGTTTGCACCAACTTTAAGGTGCATGGAACGGGGTTCAGATAAATCGGGGCTAAAAGAAAGGTTGGATGACCTTTGATATTCCCTACAGAGTCCACCAAGAAGGGCGGGGGCAAGATGCTTCCAGATGCTGCAGACTGGAGCTCTAAAGGTCGACAAACCTCCTTACGAATATCTAAAAAGCTGCCTGATTGCACCCAGGGGATGGGGGTATGGCTGCATGGAGTCCAAAGACTCAAACTTAGGGAAATGGCAGGGCTTGGTGACTGTGCCCCTGAGGATGACCACAGGAAGGAAAGACCCCACACCCAGCCAAGGTCTGTGAGGAAGTCCTTGAGCCAAGCCAGCGGGACATCATCTTGAGCCGCAGCCGCATCATCTTGAGGGGCAGACCTCAGTCACATATGAACTGCAAATGAAGCATGACTCAGACGAGGGTGTGAGGGAGGCAGAACCCAGGGCAGCCAGAAGACCCGAGAAGATGAAGAGAAAAAGTCTTCAGTGACAAAAAAGTGGGGAAAATGAAGAGAGATCACAGGAACTATTTTCTTATACATGTGTGATAAGGCCACATCAGAAGTAATGAGCCCCATTAACAGGGCGAAAAATAAAAGAAATTATTAATACATGATGAATGAATTTAATTGGGCTACTGGCCGTGCAGAAGACACAACAGGCAAGATCAAAAATAATAATTTAATGAACAATCTATTTGGAAAGTTTCAGATTATATAAACAAAGTCAGGAGGAGAGTAAAACATTTGCAGTTTCTCCTGTAACTTGGTGGGGTCAAGGTAAATAAATTGTTCGTATTACCTTTAAAAATAATAGGTTAAACAATTTTTGGAAAAACTTCAGAACTATAAAATATTTGACATGACCATTGGTTTAAAGTGAAATCAAAACCATAATTATAAGCTATAAATATAATAATAAAAATGAGACTAGAACATATAAAGAATTAAAGTATATAACCAAGTATGTAATCAGAGGAAAATTCACAGCTTTGAATGCTTTCATTACAAATGGGACAAAGTGAACTAAGCAATTGACAAAAGAAGTTCAAAAAAAGCAACACACAGGAAGGAGGAGGAGGAGGAGGGAAAGAAGGAAGAAAAGAAGCAGGCAAGGAAATAATGCAATTGCAGTAGAAGGCTTTGAATTCAAATTAAATCTAGAAGATGCTGTTTTTTGTTAAAAAAAAAAAAAAGAGACAACCTCTTGAAACAACAAAAAAGACATAAAACAAAAATTTTGAAAAATCAGGAAAAAGAAAGAAGGAAATTGTCCACAAAAACACAAAGACAATTTTATTCAAGTTCTGAGAATATTGCATATGATAGCCCACAATGGAACTTT
>NW_012149875.1:1336253-1361556 GCF_000956105.1 Propithecus coquereli
TCCACTGGAGGAATTTCAGGAAGATAAATGTCAGATGGTACAATACCAAAGAGTAGAGGTAAATTGCGAAGGCAGAGAGAATAGAACAAATGCATGAACATAATTTTGTTCTCACAAACTACAGAATAAACACAATGATTAGAAGCATTTATTTCATGTAAACATACTAAGTGATCCAACATGTAAGTTCAATCAGAGACGCAATTAACTCTGTGGACCAAAAATCAAAGTGATGAAGCCGAACATCCATGGACTGAATCAGTTCCCTGCGATGCTTTCATGCCCCCATTAATATGTAGCTGATGCAGCTTCCTGACTTCTAAGGACAGTTCGTTCCTCCGGGGAAGATTTATATGAGTTGGAATGACACATTCCTGTTTCATTACTTGTGCCTAATGCCCTTGAGTCACTACCAAATAACAAAGATTCACATCAAAAGCCAAAGTCAGATTCTATCACCAAGACTCACATGGTCTCAGGGATTCTGTGATTTTTGTATTTTTTCTGGCATTTAAAACTCTGCCTCTAAACACACTTTGCCTGTGGACTCTCATTACTCATGGGAGGACAAAGTGCTGCTTTTATGAAGTCTGTGATGTTTGGTCATATCTGTGGACGGCTGTGATAGGAACCTGATGCACTGCAAGCTGACCGCCCGTCGGCCACCTTGCCTTTCTTCTTCCTGCAAGCCCATATTCTTTTAATTGCAGTACGCTGTTCCTGATTCTTAACTACTTTGCCCTCTACAAAGACATTATTAGGGAAAGGCCTGTAGCATCTTTGAAGTAATAATTCACTTTTTTCTCATTTCAACATAAAGTTAGCGGAGTCCCCGGAGCATAACTAGCCCAAAAAAGAACCTCAACTACACACCCTCGACAAGAACATATCAAGCCTCTTTTTTCTAAGTTCTGTTTTTTTTTATTTTATTTCAGGAAATTATGGGGGTACAAACATTTTGGTTACATGCTATGACTTTGCCACATCCCAACCTTGATTTAAGACGTGCCCTTTCCTGAGTTCTTCAGAGGAAGCTATCCCATTGTTTCTCGGGTAACCTATTCTAGTGTCTTTATCAGCGCCAAAGAAATTCTGGTGCTTAACTTAATCTCCATGCGTGAAAAACAGAACTTCTCATTGCCTTACTCAAACAAAACTAACCCATAAAATCCTGAACACAATGAGATATTTTCTCGTCTCTTTCATCATTGTCTTCTCATCGAAATTCCAAGTGAGTTGATTTTAAAAATGACCCTGATTCAGTATCCAGCTTCTGTTTCCTAATATTGAAACTGAATCATTCATCAAGTTCAGAATTTTGAAGTAATGAGGTTTTCGGACTAGAAACTACGTGTCTAACTCCAGTTCCATTATAGGTCCAATTTAACAAATAATGAAAATTGTGATCTTAGGCCAGGTAGAATTCTGTTACAGACCAGCCATAGATTAACGGAAAATATACATGCCTCCCTGGAGGTGCCCTTCACTATCCTTGTCCTTATTTTCAACTCATGCACTTGTCCAGGAAGCATAGGATAGAGGGAGCAGGAGTATCACTCTCAGAAACTCAAATCTGTATCACACAATTGCTCAGGAGACTTGGAACGTAGTGTATTTTTTTTTTTTTGCTAGGGCTGCCATAATAAACCACCACAGACTGGGTGGCTTAAACAACAGAAATTTATTGTCATACAGATCTGAAGAATAGAAATCCAAGATCAAGATGTTAGCAGGGTTGGTATCTTCTGAGGGCTCTTTTCTTGATGTGTAGATGGCTGTCTTCTCCCCGTGTCTTCACATGGTCTTCCCTCTGCATGCCTGTCTTCTGATTTCCTCTTCTTATAAGAATACCAGTCATGTGGGACTTAAGTCTCAGCCTCATAACCTCATTTTAACTTAATTACCTCTGTAAAGACTCTATATCCAAATACAGTCACACAGGTTCTGGGAGTTAGGACTTCACATGAACATATGAACATATCAATGGGGAGGACATAATCCAGCCCATAACATACAGGAAGCATCAGCATTGCAACATTTCTCAAAGGAATGATTGGGTTGTTCAATGCTTCTGACATAGGTGAACATCACTGGCCAATTAGTCTCTCAAAAGTGGAAACGGGAAAAACAAATTATATTTCTTTAAGTGTGTGTGTGGTGAGTGATTCTTGCTGAAAGGAATTACATTAGCAACACGGCAGACATACACATACACACACACAGTCTTACAATGATATTCATTATTTCTTCCCCGAATCCTTCTTTCACTGAAATTCCTTTCTTTTATCCATCTGGCAACAAGATGAATGGAAGCTTTTCTAGCTGGGACTAGGTTTAGTAAATTTGAGTTGCTGCAGGGAGCAAACTGCTTTTCTGACAAGAAGAATGAAATGTGAACAGGTGACACTGGGTGTTTCCAGAACTCTCCTTGATATCTTATTAACATTATCTATAGATATAACCTGGGATAATGACTACAGAAAAAAGATACCTGTGTCTCTGGGAAACAAGAAACCAATAATCAATGGACTCATATGAACCCAAGGGAATCTAAATGCCAGAAACTAGAATCAATGACGATGTGATCCATGCAGATTTTAAAGCACATCTATTTGTGTATTCACTCCAAATACTATTTTAAAGTTGTCTCCTCAGAGATTGGAAAGTTTTCTCCAATTCCTATTTTAAAAGATGTTCACAAGTTTTCATATGTTTTACAAAATTATTAAACTTTTCCAAAATCAAATTTATACATCAAATTTGTAGTTCCTCTTCTTTCTTGAAATCATATTGTTACCATTTATGATCAAATTTTCACAAATATTAAAGAGAATTCCTTTTTTTTTAGAATAGACTATTTCTTTACATAAAGTTTCTGCCAGAGTGAGATGAATCTGACTTAAAACGGTAAAACTGGCCAAAAGTTCACTTTATATAGATAAGAAAATGGAATTTAGATTTCCCATCTCCAGAAAAATTCAGAAGGGATGTTGAGCATTGAATCCACGGCTAGAGATGTATGTTTATGTTTCAGGTTCTCTCATGTCTCCAAGTCAGCCAGGTACAAAGCCATTTCCTTTTTCTCTTTCCATTAAACCTTGAAATACTTTTCCTGGTAAAAACCTATCAAAGACCTGTCCAATAGTGCCAAATGCTTCTAAAAGCTTTGCATAATATGTGGGGCTAAAAACTTCATTTATTCATTAATCATGCATTTATTAAATTCTGACTCTTCCAGGTATTGTGCTAAATTAATGCTTCTTAACTAGGGACAATTTAGCTTCCCCCACACTCTGGCATATTTGCAAGGTCTACAGACATTTTTCATGTCACACTGAGGAGGAGGGTTTGCAACTGTCGTGCAGAGGGTATAGACAAGGGATGTGGCCAAACATTCTACAATGCACAGGACAGCACCTCCAACAGAGAAATAGCTCACCCAAACTGCCGATAGTGCCAAAGAGGGAAAACTTGGAAATAAAAAAAACCTCACAGATAGAGATTAAAAAGTGGACAGAAACCCACCCAGCTGAGCCCAGACTAAATCGTCGACCCTAGAGCTGTGAGTTAAATAGTTATTGTTTCCAATGACTAAGTTTGGTGTTGACTTGTTACACAGAAATAGCTAATTGATTCAAACTGGTGATTAAAACAATCAACTGAGATAAGAGCACCCAGAATGAGCTTGTCAAACCAGAGGCGCTGAGGGCAGAAGGAGGGAACGTTGGCAAGAGGCAGGGGTCAGAGGGATGCTGAGAGAGGGGGAGGAGCCAGCAGAGGTGAAGGAGGCATCAGCAGGGGAGCACGGAAACAAGACGGTGATGGGGACCAACAGGGACAGAGCTTCGAGGAAGGAGGGGAAAATAATCAGATGAGAGGCAGGGGCCAGAAAGAGAAGAACTGGGAAGGGCCTGTTAAACAATACCTTCTTCAGCAACACTGACTTAAAGACAAACACAAAGCCAGAGCCCAGGAGTTTGTTTTTCAGCATAGGTACCAGGGTCGGCCTGACTCTTCACCGGCCTCTTTAGAGAATGGGCAGATATTTGGCATTCTGGTCAGTGCCCATAATCTCAGAATTAAGGGCAAACCCCTCTGCCAACAGCTAGAGGAGCATTCTTATTGGGTAGGATACATCTCACATTTAGTCACCAAGATTCAACAGAGGCCCTGGCTTGTCAACAGTAGGAACAAACACTCTGGAATGTGATAGGGCTGTAGACTCTAGAACTTAAAAACCTACATCCTCCAAAGAGAAGCTAAAAACAAAATCAATAACCAAGTCTGTAATATTAGTGGGTCCTTTAGGCAACCGAGCTCACCAGACTGATCATTCAATAGAGGAGCCTGTGCTTTGTAGAAATGAGAGCACCCAGCAGTGGGGGGATCAACACAGCCACATGAGACAAGGGGCGGGTCACACCCACGGAGGGCTCCAGCCACACATGCCCAAAGGGTCGCGCGCTCAGCAGGAGTGACGCACAGAGTGAGGCAGGCCAATCCTTGGTAAGCTACAAAGGCCAGCTGTTGAACTGAAATAGCCACGAAGAAACCATGTGACCTTCCTTAAAACACAAAAGAACAAGGTGCTGGGGAAACTTGGAGTTTGGTCACTCTCAGGGTGAAGACTCAGAGGCTTGCTGGCATCGCTACATGCCGACAACTGCCCCGGGTCGGCTGGAGTGAATGAGGCAGGACTGACTGTTGGGAGCAGATTTTGTTCATATTCTTCAAAGACGAAGCACATTTGTTCTTTTAGCAGCTAGACTAAATTCATGCTCTTATAACAACTAATATCCCATAAGACCAAGATTTTATTTAGGACCGAGAGATTCAAGTTTGCGGTAATGGAAACTGATCCCAAAGTGGCCAAAGTTATAAAACGATTTGTAGTTAAATCACACAAAATATTCATTTGCCCTGAATCCCTAGTCCAGAAATTTTTTCACTACACTATGTTCAATTTAGAGTAAAAAGAATATATTAATTGACATTCGGATACACAGGTAAAGAAATTACGGGACGAAACTGAGGTGCAGTGATTTCCCTATAGCTAGAAAGAGCTGGGATGAAATTCATGCCCAGATATAAGTGCTGTACCCCACGGGCTTAACAGCACCTTCATTTTTTTGTTTTATGTTATGTTCATCCTAATTTTCTGCATTACCATTTCTTCCCTCAAAAACTTACACCTCCCCAGGGTATCTTCTTTTTTTATTGAGCCACGTTCTTTATTTACTTCCTACAGCAACAGCTCCACTGAGATAAGAAATTCAGATATTACAGATCTAATTTGGTAATGTGAGATGATTTCCACGAGCTGCAGGCTGGCTGTTCATGAGCTATAGGCAGCTTTAAGTACTTAAATGTATATGGTTAATACCCTCAAAGCACAACAAAAGGAAATCCACGATAAGGAAACCAAATAAATTCATCCTAAAATTATAGATTTTTTAAGAAGCAGAAACATGCACATTACAAAAGGACAAGGGCAAAAAAATGAACAGAGGACGTGAAAAATTAGTGCACACATGCAAATGTGTTGGACACGTGGCCAATTAACGTACAATTACATTCACCCTAACTTATAACTAAAATAATGCAAATAAAATTCTAGTTTCTCATTTTCATAGTCAGATTGCCAAAGACTAAGAAATATAATAACACGGGAATAATAAAAGAGCTGGAAAACAGATATTCTTATGCATTGATAATAGGAATGTAAATTGGAACAAACGAAGGAAAATTTGGAAATAACTATCAGAATGAAAAATGGACGCACTCTGTGTGTGGTGTTAGCATTTCAATTCTGGCAATTTATCCAACAGGCATACACTCGCAAATGAGCTTACAGGTTTATTTGTTGCAGGATTATTTGTAATTGCAGAAGACTAAGCACCAGCTTAATATTCACTGGTGACCAACTGGATGTTGTTCTTCTGTAGGAGGAAAACTACACCGTTGTTTTTTAAAATTTAGATAAATGTATATGTGTTCTTAGGGTTGGAACCTCACATTAGCATTATCGCAAAAAGAAAAAAAAACAACTTGGAAAATTATTTGGAATGCATACATTCATGTGTATAAAGAGGCTTCTATCTGCAAAGAACGTTAACACCAAGAAACTATTGAGTGCGGCTGCCCCTGGTTAGAAATTCTGTGTTTGGGCCAGGGCGTGGTGCATGTGAAAATGGAAGATGATCTTTAATTTTTACACTATGGTCCTTTGTCCTGTGAGCATGATTATGTCTTGTGAGCATGATTATATTGCTTTCCTAATAACTAAGTTGCTTAATGAAAATAAATCATATGACCTCAGAGAAATGAAATAAAAACAAAATTCAGTTCTGGTTCATTGTGTCAAATTCTAAGTGTCATTTTGTCAACTTAGTCCTGAGTCCAGGGGAGTCTAGAGTCACCGACTTTGCTGGTGTGTCTAGGACTGAGGAGTCTCTAGTACAGAGGACTTTTGGTGCTGAAACCAAAACAGTCCATGGACAAGAAGGCCACCTTATTGGGCCCAGTGAGAGGCAAGGATTTGAGTGAGCGAATTTCCTCTACAAAGATTAAGTTCTGCATGGGTAGACTTTTCTAAAGTCTAGTTTGGATCTGAGGGAAGGAGTTAGCAAGTCCCTTTAGCTCTCATACCTAAGCCACATTCTCCAAAATCAGCTGTATTAGATATAAATGTGATATTTTGATCTCCATCAGAACGTAGGGCCAGAAGATGAATATTATCATTTAAGCCTTCCTCGAACTCAAAACTAAAAATTCTAGGCTTGCTGCTACAAACTAGCACCATTTTTCATGGTAACAATTTAAATGTCCTTGCTCCAGCCTTAATGAATACTGAGGCTACCTCTGGCCAGTGGGGGAAGAGAGGAAGCAGAGCTATGGTCATCCTGGGGACCAGGCCCTGGCCTGCAAAGCCAGCAACCTAAACCCTGGGGCCAAAGCCGGGCTCCATCAGTCCAAGATGTACGCAAGGAGGAAGTGCCCAGGGGGTAGACGGGGGCTTCTAAGCAATTCCTGGAGTCACGGAGGCCACGCTGTCTTCCATGTTCCAGCTGCTCTGTTGCATTCTGAGCAAAACCCAACGCACTGGTGGGGACCAGGCCGGTGAGAGTCAGAGGGGCTGCACGTACTCCAGGCAACTACTCAAGGGCTTAGGGAAAACCGTCTTTCTCACTGAGGGAGAGACACCATCAGACACCAAAGAACTTGAGTTGTACAGATGTGCAAATCCAGGTGTACTTGAGTGGATGAGAAGGGAAGGAGAGAGAAGGGCAGGCAGGAAA
This sequence comes from Propithecus coquereli, assembly GCF_000956105.1. Classification (NCBI taxonomy): domain Eukaryota; kingdom Metazoa; phylum Chordata; class Mammalia; order Primates; family Indriidae; genus Propithecus; species Propithecus coquereli. Next base: position 1,343,552 of record NW_012149875.1, read on the forward strand.
AGAGAGCTCAGAGGATCTTTCAGTGCTCAGAACTCATCCCACGCTACTAGTTGGAGAGCAAAGAGCATCAGGGCTTGCTCTGCACCTGGTACTGGCAGGAAGGGGACTTCAGGTGTGGCAGGTCTGGCTTAAGAACCAGGTGGTGAAAATTTTGAACCCCATCTAGCGGGGGCTGGGGAAAGTAGGCCCTGACATTAAGGGAATATTTTGAAATATTAAACAATGTTTTTTTAATATTATATTTTTTCTTCACCTTATTTTCCTCTTCTCCAAAGTCTCCCCACGCAAGCAGATATTTATTAGTTACTCTGCTTCCTGTCACCTTAGGGGAGGGATGAGGCAGGATGGACAGAAAAATCCTAAGATCTTTGAGGTTCGTATTTCTAACAGCAGTTGCTGCCCTGGAGCCAAGAGTGGGTTCTGGGCAGAGACAAAATATCTGGAAACTCGCCAGGAAGGGGATTCCTCAAGGCTTCCCAAGGAAAAGGGATGAGGGCCGGGAAGATGAGAACAGAGGGACCCGTGTGTCCTGTGGCCTCCAATCTCCCCCATACACCCCAAATCGCAGGCTGAGCCACCAGGCCCCCAGGAGAGGACAATGGCAGGGCATGTCTGTCCTCATCACCCAGGACTCTAAACGGCCTCAGAGAAGTCTCCATGCCCAAGTAATCTTAAGAGACCAGAGAACCGTGTGACCTGAAGGAACTGCAGAGACAGAGCTAAGTGATGTCACAACAGCCCTCCCGGAACTTCTGCTCTGTATGATGTCACAAGTCAGGGAGGGAGGTGATGCAAAATAACTAAGGTTAACTACTGCTCAGGAGCCACGAAGACCTCGCCCACACCCCTGCGCACTCGCCGGTCCAATCAACACCACGTGCTCACAGCTTGTCCCTGCACACACAGGCCACTCTCTGCCTGGGACGTCTTCCAGCCGGGGCTGCTGGCCAAGCTCCCTCATGGGGCCTCAGTTTGAAACTTGGTCTCTAGTGTTTAATGGAAGCAGAAAGGACTGGACCACAAATGTTCTGTCTTCACGGTGCAAGCTCCTAACCCACGTACATCATCATTCGAAGGCAGCCTAGGAGACTGAAAGAAACTTCAAAGTCCAAAGAGCAAAAAAAAAAAAAAAAAAGGAGGACCCATAGAATATTCTTCAAATGAAATTAACTGACCAACAGATGCTTTGAGGCTCTCAAGCTACTCGGCTCAAATGCGAGTGAGCATATCAAGGTGGCCGCGGTCCTGCCTGGTCACAGACTGTCACTTCCTTTTGGTTCTCAGACAAGAATCCTTAAGGTGCTGCGCTACACACAGGTTCAGTTTTGCCCACTTCATTTTCCTCTCTCCTACCGAGTTTTCTTCTGCAAAAATGGGACACCATTTTCTTCAAGAGCTGCTTACCATGTAAAGAAATACATATAAAGAGGGTAAAAGAAAATTAATATAATTATAAAGCAATGGATCTTCATCTCTCTTTTCACACCGGCTAACTTGCACACGCATCGATTCTAAGCGTCGCCAGGATCTGCCACACACGATGTATGTGGCGGCTTGTCCCAGAACAGAGACAAACGTTTTTTCTTTTTATCCCCGTGACTGCTACCTCGGTTTAGGTCCTCGCCAACCCTCCAATCACTCATTTGTTCACTCCTCAGCACGCATTGATTAAAGAAAGCCCTGACATGTGTTCAAACAACCTGCTAGACGTTAGGAATACAAAGGCAGGCTAAGTGTGGGCCTCACCTTTAACTGTGGCCCACTGGGTTTTTTGTTTAGTTTTGTTTTTTGTATTTTGTTTTTAATCTGAACATCCCACAAGCAGACCAAATTCAGCAGAACCCACACAGACCTGAGCCTGCTCTTCCTTTCACAGTTGCTATTTCAGCCAGCATGGAACCACTCAACCTCGGAGCTTGGAAGTCACGCCCTTCTCTCCATGTTAGAGATGCTTTCAGCGCAAGTCACAGGCTGCCCCACCTGCGGTGACTTCCCCTCCTAAGATATTTATTGTTTACATAAAAAAAATAGTTCTGGGATTGACTGGTGACTCAGCAGTGTCACCAAACACCCAGGCTCTGTCCATTCTCCCACCCGACCACATCAAGCATGATTGGTCACCTCATTGTCACAAAATAGCTGCCACAGCCCCCAGGGTTATATTCAAAAGCAGGAAAATTCTGGGGGAAGCCCGAAAAGTGAGTGTGCCTTTATCTTTCAGCTCTTTCCTTTATCAGTGTGGAAAAATCCCTTCCAGAAACACTGGTAGCAGACTTGCCCATTGGTTAGAAATGAGTCACTGAATCCATTATAGGGTCTCACAGATTTTATTTTTTAAGTGACTGTCGATTCAGTTTCTTTCTCTTCTTTCTAATTGCCCTATACCCCACATCACCATTCCATTGAACCAGTATCCTCCTAAAATGTCCCTGCCTCAAACCCGCCCTCCACACAAATGCTGCTCCAATGCTTAGTGAAAACAGCTGGTCCTCAGGAAGGCCACCAATAACCTCCACCTCCTGGGACGCACATCCTTGTGTCGTTCCCCCCTACTTTGTTCTGTGTGGCCAGTAGGATACGGAAGAAGTGGTGGGATGTTACTTCTGAGGTTAGATTATAAAAGACACTGTGACTCTCATTTTGGTGTCGCTCACCCCTGGCTTTGAGGACAGACAACCGGCACATACTGAGCATCTTCGGCAGCTCTATAGACAGGTCCACAGAGTGAGGGACTGAGGCCCCCACCAACGGCCATGCATGCGATCTCGGAAGTCGATCCTTTGATCCTCCGCCCCATTCAAGCCCTCAGCTAACACCACAACTAACATCTCATGAGAAGCTCTGAACCAGAGACACCCTACTAATCTGAGTATTTCACAGTCTGTAGACACTGTAAGATACTAAATGTTTGTTATTTTGAGAGACTGAGTTTTGGGGTAATTTATTATGAAGTGGTTCTGTATCTCTAGAGAACTCTGACTGATACACCCACCCTCCCACATTCCTCACACTGCCAGTTTCTAGCCTCCATGCCCTTGCTCCCTTCCACCAGGACATCTTACCCTCCCTGTCCCCAGCAATGCCTACTCCTCCTTTAAGACTCAGTCCAGCCATCACCTTGCCGGGAAGCTTCCCGCAACCACGCAGACTGGGAGATGCTGTCCTCTCTGACGCGGGCCACTTGTGCAACCCCTCCCAATCCACACGTTAAACTGGAATATAATGACCTTCTGTACTCGGCCCACCAGAACAGTAACTGTGCCTTATTCTGTCGAATGAATGAATAAGTAAATGGATGAATCCTAACATATCATTATAGAGGAGGATAAACAGAGAATAATCTTAGACAAAAGTAATTTTATAGAATTATCATGTAAATCACTGTAGAATAGAATAAATGCTTTGTGATTTAGGGGGAAACAGAAGGCTTTTCTGGGCTTCTGGCAAAGCTTTTTCCGAACTAAATCATTTCAGCCACAGCTTTTGCAAACGTGTCTTCTGCTGGTCATAATTATGCGCCTCCCTCCCCCCGCTGTTTTGAATTACTTTGTGCTAACACCAAAATTGTTCCACAGAGAGTTGGATTTATTTGCTGAAATGCGATGAGGAGAAGTGGGATAAGAGACATACTTCACACGCGGCGCCCGTTGCTAACACAGCTGTATTTCTGAGAAATATATTTTAGTCCTTTTGCTCCATTTCTTTTGTAGTTTAATAACTGAAGTACAAAGCTCATGAAAGCCGGGAATGTGTTGGAAGGTCAGTGAGTAAAAATGCACATGGTACAGTTAGGAGAGACAAGGGAGTTAAAATAACGGGGAAATTGATCATTTATGATCTCTCTGGTCAGTGGTTTATGGCTAAATGTCTGTTTCAGCTAAAGACCAAACACTGGTTTATAGCCACAAAAAGGGAGAACAATTAAGAACCTCAATGAGCAGAATTCCTGTCATAACTCTGTTACAAATATAATCATTTGTTTAAAAATTATTTCATATAAGGCCAATAAAGGTGTATGTTCCATCAACATATAGAAGCAATGGCGGTGGCTGGTTCCGCCCTTCGAGTGGGGGAGCCTCACACTGAAACACTTTCCTCACCCAGTACGGAGCCTCCCTCGCCTGCGGCACTCACCAAATGCCTCCTGCAATATCTTCCTCATGTGCACAGAGGCTTTCTGTAAAACATTCGACATCCACTGAGACACCAGAAATTTGAACAGGTCCCCAATGACGGGTTGACTGCTTTTCCTTCCTCAGGTAGGAGTGTACAGTCTTCATTTGGTATTGCATCTGTAAATGGGACATAGATAATATCTCCATGTTTCCAGGGAATGTAGTGTTATCCGCATCCGCGTTCATGATAACAAACACAGTGTCCCAACTGAACTTTTTAATCAGTGCTTTTGGGAGAAGCAAGTCTGTTTTAGTTGAACAGATGCATTTGATGTGATCTAGCCATCTGATGCTCTGATGAGGCACAGCACACGGGCTTTGTAACCAGACAGCACTACGTCCCCAGCCAGGGTTGCCCCTCACCCCCCAGCCCAGATGTGTGATCTTGGGCAACGTGCTTTGCCTCATTGACACCCCAATACTCCACTCTGGAAAAGGAGGTTAATTAAAATCTCTGTGGAGGATCAACACAGAAATTAGATACAATGAACTCCAGTGTTTGGAGTAGGGATTGGCATGTATGAGATGATCAAAAACAATACATATAACATGTTTGTAATAGAATATGGTTGACACTGTTCCTATTGGTTTGGGATTTTGGCTGAAGCTTCAAACTGAGAACAGGAGAAAAGCTCTTCATGTTCCAAAGTAAAGTGCCAAACACATTCCTTTAGGACTTTCTAAAAGATGGAAGAGCCAGTCTAGCAACCAAGCCGTGAGTCTAGCATGATATATGCGATTGGTTTGTGATATGCAACTTGTATGTGTATGTACGCCTGTATTATATGTGTATAGATTTGTGACATCTATGTACACATATGTGAATAAACGAGTTTGTGAAAGAGGATGCACCAAAACAAGATCTGCCAGCCCATGAGGAATTGCTGTGGATTCTCCTTCCACCACAAAGGAGGGATTTAGACTGCTTGCCCACCTCTCAAGCTCAGGAAAGAGGGCTCCAGGAAGAGACACCACAAGAAACTAGACACGCTTTAAAAGGGTGAGATTGGCCCTTTGTCCCCAGCGCGGCCAACACGCTGCATGCTGAGCAGAGCGCGAAGGGAGCTCCTAGGAGAGCGAGATGCGTGTGTGCCCAGGAGTTTGGAGCATATGGAAGCAGAGGCCGCTGCCTGCCCCTCTCCTGGGTAATTGTGAAGATGGGAGTCTTGGGGGAAGGTGGTTGGACCCTGCAGTTTGAACACACCCATCCAGTAGGGCAGCCTGCTGGGGTGAGGGGAGTCAGCACCGGGAGGCTGTGGGAATACCATCGGAAGCAAAAGCAGAGGGAGAATTGCAAAAGGGCCTCCACACTGTTTATTGATTTATTTGCAGAGGCCTCTGTGGGGTGGTCCCAAGGGATTACCAGCTTGGAGACTAGCCCCACACAGAGAAGACAGGTGGACAACAACAGTGTTATGGACAGAAGACTTGTCCTTTTTCCTCCCATCTGTTTTGCCCCCACCCCTGCCCTGGAGAGGAGGGGAGAAGGAATATGGCCCAGAGCTGGGGAGCAGAGTAGCTTTGAACTGGACATGAGATGGAAGCTTTCACTCTAACTAGACTGTTAATACCTGTGAGTGAATCTCCTTTTCTAAAATGAGCCAGAGCTGCAAGAAGACTAGGAACCTGCCTGAAATGTCTTCAATGAGCCAGGAAGGAAAACCCACCGAGCAAGACTGAAAATGTAAGTGGGAGAAAAACAAAGTCACTTCTTATTTATATACTTTAGCATTCAGAGGCCACAATAAACCAGCTGCATATTGTGCTATTACGGCAGTCTCCAAATAGGGGGTGGCACGTCCAATTTCACAAGTCAGGTGCTCTCTTATTGCCAACTGCAGAAGCATGGGGTGGGGGAGAGAGGTCTCCCTACCATCTCTGTTCCATCTGTGTGTGACTGCCACAGTCACTTCAACACAACCTAACGTAGGTGCCCACATTATTACATTATAGTGCGACAAAGCCCCAGGAACAACAGTCAAATCAAGCCAGTACAGATTTCCACCAAGTCTACACTTCATAGCTTTTGCCTACAGTTACCTCTATCCCTCTCTTTCTCATAATCACCTGAGCATGGACTAACGGATCCCCTAGTTCTGCCCTTAAAATTTCCTTTAACAAGCCTCTTTCTCTAGGGGTACAGAATTTCTTCACCAGCTGAAATTGTACTTTCTCTTAATACTGCGATCTATGATCATGCACAAGTCTTTCTCTAATGGAGGAAAAAGACAACTTTTGATTTGGAATCCATCTCTAGATTCGCCTAGAAGTCAAGCTTGTTTAAGTATGGTCTTCAGGGTTTGGAGAACGAGAGTGGGCTCATTCTGAACCTCGCCCCCTCCCCTTTCAAAACAGCCATGAAATCAATAAGGAAGGCAAATAAAACCGCACAGGGCTCATGTCTGCGGCATGACCAGATGACAAGAACACTGCAACCTTCAAACTGCCTGAAAGCAGAGGGAAAAGGCAACAAATTCCAACAGAGCTCTTGCTGCCCACTTGCAACTGCTGAGAGCCTGTGGATGCAGAGAGCAGAGAGGGGAGGCAGGAAAAAGCTACGAAAAGGAGCAGAGGAAGCTGAGGGCCTTGGGAAGCACAGACAAGTTCACCCCCAGAAAGAGGAAGTGAAATAGCAAATGCAAAACCACCGAACACCAGTCGGGAACTGGAGATGCTCAGCCCCGCCCTGGGAGAGGCACTGGAAAGTGGGTGTGACCAGAAGGGTGGCCCCAAAAAGCATTACTCATGGGGGGCAATCAAATCTAAACAAAAGAGGAGGTGCCCCTTGGAGCTGAGGCCGTGAATGGAAAGGACATAAGAGGGGAAAATAAGGACCCTGCAGAAACACAATAGGAGGCTTGAACAAATGGGGAGATATCCCTGCTCTTGATTCAGATGTTTCAATGTTATCAAGATGTCAGTCCTCCCTAAGTTAATTTGTAAACATAGTGCAACCCCAATAAAAATTCTAAGGAGCCTTTATATGGAGCTAGACAAATTAGAAAACACCAAACAAGAATACTACGAAAACATTAGAATGGAAGAATGTGGAGTGGGTGGGAAGGGGATACCAGCCTTCTATTAAAACGGCTATTAAAATGTAATACACATTCTCTAGAATTAAAACAGAGTTGTACTGGCATATACATAGACTGACAGATCAAAGACATGGAATAATGTCAAGGAAAAGGTGAAATACAGGAAATTTTTATTTGGAAAAAGATAAAAGTAGATCTATTCCTCAATCCATATGTAAGAGTAAACTTGAATAAATCAGAAATGTAAATATAACAATAGAAGTACATATACTAGCAGAAAACATAGATGAATTCTCCTGTAACCTGGGTATATAGTAAAAGGCTAACTCTGACTTAAACTATAAATGCAATAAAATAAAATATTAATATATTTATTTGCATAAAAACAATTTTTAAAAAGTTTGTATGGTATAACTACATCATAAGTAAAATTTCTTTTAAATAACAAAATGAAAGAAAATATTCACCACATATATTGCAAATAAAAGGCTCAATGTCGCTCATGCATAAAAAACCTTGTAAAATCCAGGATCAAAATATCAAAAGTCCTGCATAACAATGGGCAAAGATATGAAAAAACTATTCACAAAAAGTAATACACAAATAGCCCAGAACCATATGAAAAGGTGTTCAACTTCACTCCTAATAAGAGAAATGCAAGTTAAAAATACACTGAAATATCATTTCTCAGCCACCAGGCTGTCAGAAATGCAAAGGCTTGGTGATATCCTCCGTTGTCAAGATTATGGGGAAACAGGTGCTCTTCTACACTGTTGATGGGAATGTAAATTGGTACGAATCTCTCTGGAAGGGAATTTGGCAATGCCATAAAATTATACGTGCAACCCAGGAATCACACTTATCCCCAAAATAATCCAGCAATATGAAAATTCATATGCATAAGGTTATTTATTACAGCATCATTTGTAATTGCAAAATACAGAAAATTACCAAAAAGTCCAAACACAGGAGATTAGTTGGATTCACTGATCATGTTACTTCACACAATAGAGTACCATGTAGCTAGAAAAAGTAACAATGAAGATCTGCATGAAGTGATAAGGAGAGATCCAGGAGATATTACTGAGTAAAAAAAAGCCAAGTGAAAAGGAATATATATAATATGTCATCTTTTGCATAAAAAAGATGGAAAGATAAAAGATGTATAGATCTTATCATTAAAGAATAAACTGGAAAACAATAAAATTGATTACCTACAAAGAGTGGGGGGACTGGGATGGGATATGGCAAGGAGTGACATTTCTATGTATAGTTTTGACTTTTGAGCATATTAATATCCTACATATTCAAAAAACAAAATTAAAGCAATAAGAATGGGGAGGTAGAAAACCCTAAAATGAAAACCAAATTGAAACAGATGATCCTAATTATATTTCAAATAAATATCATACCCACAGTGAAAATGGAGAAAGAAAGACCCAGTCTAAGTAGTCAATGAATACAGTATTTGATCACACACTCTCAGTCTTGGGAGGTGGTGAGGGAGAAGGGGAGCAGAGGAGATTTGCAAGAAAAACCCCAAACCATTTTTAGTATGTTTATTTATTGCAGTGATATGGGCAAAGCAAGTCTGACACTATTTTAGATATCTCATAGGATTGAGCAAATATGTTGATTTTTTTGGAAGCCAGGATTCTCAATGTGGAAGAAGGAACACACATGTATGGAAAACAGGAAGTCAAGAAAGAACCCTGTGGGGATGGATTGGAATTGAAAGTATACGTGTATGTGTGTGTATTTGCAAGCTCACATGCACATGAATATGTGCATATATTTTATGTATATCTGTGTATATGCATATTTATGTATGTGTAAATACAAGCATGTATTTCTGGATTCTGTCCACTGAGTCAAGGGCACCCCAATATCAATGAATATCCCTTATGTTCAAATATTGGTTTCTAATACTATTCCCCACCAAAGCAACCAGTTCATCTTGGAGAAATGGCTAATTTCAGGCCTGAGGAATGGTGGATACAAGATGAGCTTGGAATATTTTGTTATGCCAGAACGTGAGAAATTGTTTTTAAAAAATGATGGGTATGTCACAAGGACACAGGAACCAATTGAAGGGACTTCCCTGGCTGAATATGGACAATCTGAACACAAAAATAATTAAGTACAGTAATGAATTATAGTCAATTAAAAATAGAAATTCATGAATCCATAATACATAAAGGAAGGAAGGGAAGGAAAGGAAAGGAAGAAAGAAGTGATCTTGCTTATAGGAGGATGCTGAAGGCTGACTAGTAAAAAGTGTAGTTGAGTAGAAAAATCATCATTTTGCAACCATCATGGTAGAGGTTGCATCGGGCAAAAATCATCAATGGATGTTTGATCATCAGTGGAACTTACTCTAGGAGAAAATTCTGATGAGGACCAGGCTACTTGTGTAATCTTAAAGTGTCTCCCCACAGATTTTTTTGTAAGCGTGAAAAGTAATAGCTACTAGACGGTGGCAAAATTAGGCAGCACCTTGAGCAGGTGATCAAAGTGACACCACGTATGTGAAACAGTGGGTCACATCGCACGCTTCCAGAAATGGTGACTTAGGACACAGCATCACTTATACGGTGCGCTGGCCAAGAAATCTCCTCAACCCAATCACAAGGAAACATCAGTCAACCATAAAGTGGGAACATTCTATTTAAAAAGTCAAGGGGGGGCTGCTGTAGTCTTCAAAAAACTCAATGCCTTAAAAGGCAAAGAAAAACTATGGAATTGCTCTGGATTAACGGAGGCTAAAGAGCCATGATGGTTTCTAATACCTCTCCCTATTTCTAACCAAATGCAATACCCAGTCCTGAACTGAACCCTGTACTGCAGGGAAAGGGCTATAAAAGACACTAATTATTAGGTCAACTGACAAAAATGGAGTATGGACAGTGGGTTAGTTAAAGGCATTGCATCAATGTAAAATCATTCATGTACTGTGGTGATAAAAGATATTTTCCTATTTTTAGGAAATACACACTGAAGTATTTAGTAGAAAGGACCATGATATATGCACCTTATTCTCAAATGGTTCAGAAAAACAAGTGTGTGTGTGTGTGTGTGTGTGTGTGTGTGTGTGTCTACATACAGAGAGAGGGAAAGAGATTGAGAAAGCACAAATGATAAGGCAAACAGGGTAAAAAAATCAAGTGAATCTGGGTCAACTATTTTTGTTTTTGCAATTTTGGGAAATTTAAAATTATTTAAACCTAGGAATAATACCGCCATTCACTCTTCATTCTCTCCGCTTCTTTACTTTCCACCTACCCTGAAATTCACTGTTACCCAGCCTGGGTCCCCACTCCTACACTGCAACCTACTGGGGCAAAAGGCCCCCATGCTTCCTGAATGGGAGATCCAATGGCAGTTCTTTAATTCCTCTTCTTCCTTGGGTTGGTGGCAGCATTGGACTCCTTTAGCCACTTGCTGCTTCTTAAAAATCTGTACTTCCTAGACCTCTCTGCCATCTTCCCTTCTTACCATCATGACTTCCCCTCTTCAGCCTTCCTTTCTTTCCTTTTCTTCCTCTGATGATCCCTTAAATGTAAGAGTCTCCCAGGATTTTTTATTTGGATCTCTTCTTACTCAACATGTTTTCCCTGGGAATATTCTTCCATTTTTGTGACTCCAAATACCCCAAACTGAATAGGTGGTTAAATAGTTGATCATTAAAAATTGATTTATGTGAGTATATCATTTAGCTCTTGCTGTATACAACACGACCATAAGATCTCTGTAGCATTCAACAAAAAGCGTTTATTCTCATGGATCTGTGGGTTGGCAGAGTTTGGCTGACATGAGCTGGGCTTTCCTGGACAAGGCTTTAAGCTGCAGGGTAGTTCAGGTCTGCTCCGTGTGTCTCTCGTCCTGCACGGGACAGTGGGCTAGCTGGGATGCATTCTCACGGCAATGGCAGAAGGCAAGAGAGAAAATGGAAATGCCTAATGTGTCTGAAGTCCTAAGCCCAGAACTGGCTCACTGTCATTTGAACCCAAAGAAAATCACACGTCAAGCCCAGTGTCAAGGGGCAGGGTAGGGCAGGGCACTCCATCTCTAGTTGGAAGGACTGCAAAGTCTTACGAGAAACAGTGTAGCTGCAGGAAGGGTGAAAAACTGGAACCCTCTGGAAGCAGGAATGTATGGACTGATTTGGAAACTTTCTCATCTCCTTGTGGGTGGTTGGCCAGTCACGTATTACTTCTGAGATGAGGCTTGCAAGACTCTTCATTCCTGCCTTCTCTCTTTCTCTGTGTCTCTGTGTCTCCACCTTCTTGCTTGCTTGCTCTGATGAAGCAAGTTGCCATTTGATGGACCCCAGGGTCAAGGAACTGACGATGATGATGGCCTCTGGCCAACAGCCCAGGAGGAACTGAATACCCCAGTTGAACCTTCAGGTCATGTAGCTCTGGCCGAGACCTGGGTTGCAAACTCATGTAAGACTTTGCGCCACTGGACTCAACGTAACTGTGCCCAGATTCCTGACCCATGGAAATGGTGAAATAATGTTGTTGTTTTAAGCTACCAAGTTAAGGGTAATTTTTTAATGCACCAATAGATAGCTAATATATCTACATTGCATTGAACACTATAGGAAAGTTTGGATTTCATCTGCCAGAAATGAAAAGGGTGAATTTGCTGCTTTCTGGAGAAACCCAGTGGATCTCTTTCTCACCAAAACACTCTTCTCTCCTGTCCTTTAGAACAACGATCGTTGTGGAGTACTCTTAGAAAAAGAAATGCTAAGCTTCAACATCATGGGATGGCCTCAAATTGGAAAAAGCAAAAGTTTAAATCTGCATATTCTTTTTACTTACATTCAGGATCTAGGGTTCTATCTTCTTTCTTTCCATTGCCTGAGCTATTTTCTGCATTACTGATCCCTCACACAACCATCTCAGCTTACTACGGAAAAATACCTCGTATTTAGAATGTTCAAAGCACTTGAGCGGGCGTATTCACAGCCCATACTTGTGCCAAGGCTGAATAATTGGTGCTTGGAATATGCCTGGCACAGCCGCTCCAGAAGAAGCCCTAGACAGCTGCTGTGGACTCTGCTTGCCTCTGCTGCTTGCAAAGAGGTGGTCATTCAGGCTATGAAATGGCCACACAGAGCCGCTCACCACCTAGGAGCCTCTGCTGCATGACAAACCTCCTGCCTCGAAGGTCGTGCCTCATTCTTGAGCAGGCAGCCTGCCTCCGAAGCAGATGGGCAGAGTGAAAGCAGGTTGGAGATGCAGCGTGAGCACAGAAATATGTCAGTCTAGGGCCATATCGGCATCCGGGAGCTGGCCACCATCTGCTGTCCCAGGGTTCCGAGCTTGCTAATCCAGCTTGCAGATGGGTTGGCATTTTTCAATTTCTGAAACTTTGGGAAGAGTTTGGATGGTTCTCTGTCATTGCCATGAAGACTGTGCTTGTTCTCTGCCAAAAGGCAACTGAGGTCTATAGCACTAAGGTTCCAAGATGCTACCAGTTAATTATTATGGGCTTGTAGTCTTTTCCTAAGGGAAGAAGACATCGGTAATTGTGGATTCTGAAGAGCAAAATCTTGTTACCCATCTTCATATTGTGTCACACAGACCCCACAGAACATTTTTATGGAGAGAAGATGATAAAATTGAAGAGATTAGGCTGAGCTCAGCTCCAGCCATGCCTGTTCCCCATGGGCCAGCCGTGGACGATATCTTACAGACATTCTGTACCCTTCTGAGGACTCCTTTCCCAGGATCACTCCCAGGTGCGTAGTGCCAGGAAGAGGGGAGATGCCCACCCTTCTGCCAGGGACAGTCAGGAGCATGCCAGGAGGGCTAGAGCGCAGGGATGAGCTGCCATCGGCAACTTGGCTGGTCCTGCTATCCATGTCCTCACAGGCTCTTCTAGCTGCTGTGTCCCCTGGTGAGCAGGGGAGGGATGAACTCACCAGGCTGGTGCAGTGGCTGGTTGTGCTGTTGGTTGCTGGACTCGTGACTGCTCTTTGAACTCTTAGTCCTGGGAGGAGGATCCACAGATAAAGGAAGAAAGGAGTAGTGTCCAGACACTGGGGCTGTGTCACTGAAACAAAGCAGAGTGCTCTCTTTGTTCTTCCCTGTTTTCCCTTTGGAATGACCCTGTACCCTGTGACTTGTGGAACGTGGAGCACACCTCAGACTTTGTCCTGTAGGGAGGTGGTCAGGAATTGCATTGATCTCTTTACTGAAAGGCTTCCCTCTGAAGATTGAAGGGAGAAATAGCTCTTCTTTCAGTGTCAGGAGGAAGATATATCTCCCAAAAATCTGACAGAGTGTGCTTTATTGAAATGCAACTCTGTGGCTGATTTCATTTGCATCTTCCCATTGGCCACGTTAAGCCCAGAGCCAAATTTGTGGCCCACCTCTCACCACGTACAAGATGGTGCAGCCGGCCAGGAAACCCACTTCTGGCTCTATCTTAACGTCAGATCCTTTATCCTTCTTTTGGCCATTTAAATATGCCTCTCTTAGATATTTCTTGATTTTTTTATTATGGTGAAATATTGTATCTTTTTAAGCCATTTTCCCTCTTCCTTTGCAATGAGATAGAACATAAATAAATTACTTAATATGCTAACAAACTTTTTCCCCAATTGTTATGTCCAAGAAAAAAAATCAATTTTAAATCCTACCACACATGCATAGACTACAAATGTAGTATTTGTGCTGTCGGTAAGCATATCTACCACTAAGATAAAGCATGTTCCAGAAAGCCACTGAGGCAACTTATATCCTTGTGCAGAATACAGGTTCTAACTGGCAAATCTCTAATCTCATGGAGTCAGGCTGGGTACAGGAGTGACTTCATCTCTTCAACAAACACAAGTTTTCCTCAAGGGAGTTTTACAAGCAAGTCTTCTCTGTTGGTACAGCTTAGAGGACACTTGGCTAGACGCTGGATGTAGAGGTGGAAAATAGGTATGGAGGCACTTCTCTCAAAGGACTTTACAATTTAGGAAAAAATCCTGATTGCAATGTCATTCTTCCAGAAGCAATGATGAAATTAATCAATTCAGAATTATAGAATCGTGCAAAGGTATGCACTAAATCCTGGAAGTAATGCAGACATTTTGCTGGGCAGCCCACTTGGAACACGTTGGTATTGTGCTTCTGAGGTTTGGTAACCAGCAGTCACATGGGCCACCTGAGCTGCCTAAACTATGTAGTGTACGTGGTGATGAGGGTACTCCTGAGAGAATGGCGTGAACCAGATGATGGCATCTCATGATTTTCCAAGTTCAAAACTGGGACTTCTAAACAGAGAGACTGAACAGTAAGGCTTAATCAAGCGGTTTCCTTTTGATGAGAAAGTGCTAATTAGCACCTTGCGTTCTCTGTAGAAGCCCTGTTTTCACGCTGGTTTACCTATAGATAAAGTTTTCATGTAAACCGTGAACCACTGAGGGGCACATTTTTAATGTTTAAAATGGGATCTGCACATTGTGTTGCCCAACCTCTCTGGGAAATATGACCCAATCGCTTCATGTCAGTGGTAAAAGTAGTAATTTCAAAGTCTGGTCACAGCGATTCCTGAGCTCCAGACATACCCAAGAAACAGGGCTCAGATGGTGTGTGGTCTCACCTGCACTGGCAACACGTTTTGTTCACATCCAATTAACAAGCTTTTCACATTAGAGGTGGCTCATTTTTTCTCCGTTCCACCCTCAAATTGTTAGGCCCTAGAGAGACGAGGATTGTGCTGCAGTCATCTTTGCTCCTAAGATCCTGGTGCATTTCCACCAGGAAGCAGACATTCGATGAGTGGTTATTTAGTATAGAACTAATGGGAAAGAACAAACATTTATCTCAGATAATTCTTTTCCGTGTTAAGTGACATTATACCTCCATATTTACTAGGACTTCCTGTCCTTTCACTCTATTTGAGAAACCAGAAAGACCAGAATCCATGAACTCAGTTAAGTCACGTTGCAGCAGAAAGAGATGACAATGCTTCGGAGCCTCACAAGTGCAGGTCTCAGGTAAAAGCTCGTCTACTTTACCACCGAGGATAGGAAAGGACTCCCCAGACTGAAGGGAGAAGAAAAACCAGACTAAAAATAGTGGAGCTAAGATACAAGCTGGGCTCTGAGCAAAGGGTGGCTCCGGTGCCCGACCCAGACCACGCCTCGGGGCTGCTGACCAGGACTGCAGAACAGCTATGGCTTTGCGAACGGTAGAGACCGAGCCCCAGGGAGAGGCCAGGGAAGTAGCAAGATCCAGAGTAGACATGTCTACAAGGTGGGTTTCTTGGTGGAGGGCTTGAGACAGCCTCGCAGGGTTGCCACGGTCCCAGGGAGGGGTAGGAATAGCTGCACACTCCGTGCATGCAAGCACTTGGCCTCATGGGGTTGCCCTGGCCCTGCGGGTGTGGGTAGGAGAGGGAGAATGAGTCCTGGGTACGAGTGTGGGGCAGTTGCCAGGTCTACAGATGAGTAGACTGACCTGCGGGCCAGGCTGGCCGTATATGTGTGCATGCGTTTGGCAGGGCGTGGCTGGTGGGGACTGTGAAACGAGGATCTTTGAAGAAGAGATGCATTGTCCACCCCCAGGGGCAGGCTTTGCTGGGGAGGACTACAGGCCACTCATGAGCGAGGGTCTGTCCCAGGAGTGGGGCCGGCGCGCAACCAGTCTGGCCTCTCCACAAAGCTGGCTCTCGCCCTTGCGTTTGGTCAGTGGAGCGGTCACCCCTGGCTGCACAGGACACTTGCTCCTGCCCCTTCCCCAGGCCTCAGCCCTGCTTCCCCACCACTCATCAGCTTGGCAAAGGCAACGCTCACAGCTGGTTTTACTTTCTGCCTTTATGACCACATTTGACACACTTGCCTCTCATCTAATCTAGGGCCCCTGTTTATTCCTGGACACCTCCCCGAGAAACACACCACCACCACCCTCCCCGCCCAAGAATCCTGTCTGGCAAGCTGTAGGGAATCTTCCAGAAACCAAAAGGCCCTTTCTTAATCTGAATGGAGACAACTAATTTAGAGCAGGCACATGTAAAACCAAAGGCAGTGCTTAGCAACAAGGAACATACATTTTTTTAAACGCTGTTTTAAAGTCTACCTTGACTTTTATCCTCTGCTACTTAATTGACGGAAAGCACAAAAGTGCCTGCCAATATGTGGGCTGATTCTGCGACCCGTCTGCTGAAAAGTAAAACGTGTATAAGGTTTTGAGTTACAGTTTATGGAGTGTTCATGCTTTTTCCCTTTCTTCTCACTTTTCATGGTGATACCCATGGACATTTTCCTATAACTTTGTGTAATGTAATTGCGCCAAATGTTATTCCAATTCAGGGAATTCAAACTTGATGAGGGCTCCTCCCCCACAGTGCTCTTCCTCCCCATGTCTTCGGTTGCCCTCCTGGTGGGGACCAACACCCTGATGTGGCCCACATGCCCCCCACTCCATCGACACCACAAGGCACCCTCCCCTCCACTCTGTGCTTGCACTGTGTGCCCTCCTGTGCCTTGAGCATTTCATGCTCCCTGTGCCACTAGGCATTGGTTCATCTGCAGTTTCCTCTTTCCAAAATGTCCCTTCAACACTCTTAATAAATTGTTATGCATCTTTCAAATAGAGTTGACTTCCAATTTTTCAGGAAAATGTTCCTGGATTCCAGAAAAGGTCACAGCTCCCATGGTATACTCCACATATGTCTCTTTGCAGCATTTACATGATTTTTATTTTACCTTTGTGTCACTTTTCCATGATTGGCTGTCCTCCCTGCTAGACCAGAAGCTTCCAGTGGGCAGGCCCTGTCTGATTTGGCAAATCATGGTAACCCTGGTACTTAGTTTAGTTGTTGACATATAGTTGGCACTGTTTTATTCATTTACCAAGTTGTGATTAAAACTGTGCTAAAGCCCTGGAGTTTAAATAGTAAACTAGCCGGGCAAGGCCCTTGCCTTCATAAAGTTTTTATTTTAGTGCAAGAGATAGATAGTAAACAAATAAACACAATCATGAAAAATTATGATGATTAAAAATGAGGAATGCTATGGTTGAAAATAATGGAGGGATATATGGAGTAGTTGGCAAAGGCCTCGTAAAGCATCACGTCTGATGCCTGAGAAAGGACCTGATATGCACAGACCAGGCAAGACGTTGAAAACGGCAAGAGTGGAGACCTCGAAGCAGGGGTGAGGGTGGCCTTTAAGGACGTGCAGTTCTTGGAGCATTGGAGGAAACATGGTCTGTGGTGCAGTTGGAAAGATCAGCAGAGCCACACAGGGAGGAAGAGTTTGAATGTTGTTCTGGGTGAATGGGGAGCCACTGAGAAGACTAAGGCAGAATAACCATGTCTGATTGACGTTTTCTGAGACTCTCTAGGTGGACTTTATGGAGAATGGGGTGGACTTAGTCAGGCAGCTACAGTGGAGGGTGCTAGGGATGAGGGGGCTGTGGAAATGGGGTGAAGCTAGAGGGAAAGATGTTTCAGAGGCAAAGACAGGAGGCTGGGTGTCATTGGGAGTTATGGTTTTAACAGCAAGGTGGATGGTGGCAGCATTTCCTGAGTTGGGGAAGACTGTTGAAAGAATGGATGGGTAGATGGATGAATAACCACACAAATATTAATATGTAAAGCTAAATAATACAATAAAGTGCTATTGCTGGATCGAATGGTATTTCTATTTTTAGCTCTCTGAGGTATCTCCAAATTCTTTTCCACAGCGGTTGCACTAATTTGCAGTCCCACCAGCAGTGTAAAAGTGTTCCTGTCTCTCCACATCCTCGCCAACATTTGTTGTTTTGTGTTTTTTTGATAGTGG
>NW_012149875.1:1362261-1384035 GCF_000956105.1 Propithecus coquereli
AACATCTATTGGATGTCGGGCAGGGGGGAGGGGGCGGGGGGAGTGGGGAGGAGGGAGGAAGGGACGGGTATTTGTATACACAAGGAGTGCAATGCGCACCACCCGAAGGATGGACATATTTGAAACTCGGACTTGGGGAGGGGATCAAGGGCAACATACGTAACCTAAACATCTGTACCCCCATAATATGCTGAAATAAAAGAAAAAAAATAATATAATAAAGAAGAATGAGCCTTCAGGATGAGAAATATTCATAAGGTATATTGGATTCTATGGCAGTCAGGGTTCTCCAGAGAAACAGAACCAATGGGGTATGTATATTTCTTTAAAGGACTTAGCTCACTGGCTGTGGGGGAAAGTTTGATATGTGCAGGGCAGGTTAGCAGGACGAAAACTCAGACAGGAGTTGATATTACAGTCTTAAGGCAGAATTTTTCCTTCCCAGGAAAACTCTGGATTGTTTTTTCATAAAGCCTTCCACTGATTGAATGGGGCCCACACAAGCTAATGCAGATAATCTCCCTTACTTACAGTCAACTGATGTCGACATTAGCCACATCTACAAAATACCCTTCACAGCAACACCTAGATTAGTGTTTGATTAAAGGACTTGGCAGTATAGCCTGGCCAAGTTGATATAAAAATAATCATCACAACTGCGAATGACTGTTCACTGGAAACCATTAGATTTTTCTAATGATGTATCTCAGGGGTCAGAAAACTACAGTCCATGGGCCAAATTCTGCCCACCACTGGTTTTTGTGAATAAAGTTTTATTGGAACACAGCCATGATTATTTACTTGTGCATTGTCTATGGCTGCTTTTATGTGACAACCACAGAGTTGAGTAGTTATGACAGAGACCAAATGGCCAGCAAAGCGAAGCAACTATCTGGCCCTTTACAGAATAAGTTTGCTGAGCCCTGGTATAATTTCTTTTTGTAGGGTTATTCAAGCAGGCAACTGCTGGTACTCAATAGAAAAAGGTCAAGAGTCAAAATAGTTAACAGGTCTGAAACCAGTGTAGATTTGGGAAAATTTTAAAGGAATAGTCAAACATAACAAGAGGTTTCATTGGGGAAAAGAAACCCAAAACATTTGCATTTGGCTTCCAAGCAGCTCACATTCTGGCCTTAGACAACTCTTACCTCATTGCTCAAAAATGGAAGCTTGGAACCCCTGTGTAAATCTGACCTCCCAATAAATCTCACACACAGGACGTAGCAATTTATATGTGCGAGGAAATAGCACTGGGAAGGCAAAACACAGCCAACTTGCTTAATATCGCAAGTAGCAATTGGGCTCAGGTTTCCACCTAATTTTTAAGCAGCTAATCATCGCCTCCAAAAAGGGGAAAATTAATATTTGAAAAATTGTGTTGCTTTTTTTTTTCATAAGAAGAGTATAGTATGAAGTTTTCAACTTTAAGAAAGTAGTTTCCCAGCATAATTATTTCTAAGTTTTATCTACTATTTGTGCTATGGACTGAATGTTGTTGAGTCCCCCGTCCCACCCCGCAAAAGAAAAAAAGAAAGAAAACTCATATGTTGAAACCTAACCCTCAAAGGGATAGTACTAACAGGTCAAGGCTTTGGGGAAATGATTAAGCCACCAGGGCAGGGCTCTCATGAACGGGACAGGTACCCTTACAAAAGAGGTGTGGAAGAGCCCGTTTGCCCCTCTGCCACGCGAGGATGCCACAAGAACACATGACAAGAAGATGCTGCCAAAGATGCAAGAAGCAGGGGCCTTCACCACACACCCAATCTGCTGGCTCCTCAATCTTGGACTTCCAGCCTCCCAAACTGCAGGAAATAAATTTCTGTTGTTTTATAAATTACCCAATCTAAGGTATTTTGTTATAGCAGCCTGAACTAAGACTTGATATCTTGAAATATTTTATCTTATCAATGAACTCTCTCCCATTTCTTTCTTTTTTTTGGAATAAACTTTGCTGAAACAAACCAACTCTAACATCTCCATTCATTAGGCTGCATCTGAGCCAAAATAATGTTGGCTTGAGAATCTTTTGATACTTACTGAAAAGAAATTTATAAGATTTAAAATGTTTTTATTGCCAATGTGTGAGAAAATACATGATAACACAGAGACAAGATAAGATTAATCTTTACAAAAGACAAAAAAACCCCACAGTGCTTGGTTAAATGTTACTTGGATAATTTATCTACCATGTACTGTAGCCTTAACTCTTTACCAAGTTCTTAGCATACAAAATCCCGGTAACTCCCACAGTAACCCTGGAAGGTGTGTGCATTTTCATCTCAGGTTTATGGTGAGAAACCAAGGCAACCTGGACTTCCAGCCAGGCCCACTTCTCTACACAGCCCACACCTTCAACCACTGCAACAACAGAAAATTGCTATTCCAAAGTAAATTACATATTTATATTTCTCTTGACTCATCTGGATACTGTTTATTTTTTATTTAGGAATGTAACTTTTTAAACAATGTAAGTTTTTTTTTAAGAACATGCAAAGTTAGCTCACATTGCAACTTTAGTGTCATTTTCCTCTATGCGGAGACCACTGTAACAATCTTTTCATCTAATATTTGTTCCACCTTCTCCAGTGGGTGACAGAGAAGACAGAAGCAAATTGGGACCTACACATCCAGCTTTCCCCGCCACCGTGACAAGGCTCCATCTATTCCAATTAGCGGACACTCATCTTCCTTGTTTTCTAACACTGAGCATCACTCACAAAGCGTCTCGTGCTGTTGTTTGCATTTTTGCTACTTTCAGCTTATTCTAGAATTCACTTAATGTAAAACTTTACATTAAAACGTAGTCATAGATTCCACTGCTCCTCCCAATGTTTTCTACAGGTTCTGTTGAAACCTGACCCCCTGCCTAATATCCCTTTTTTCCTGTCTCACTTGCCACAGAAAAGTTGGAATTTATTTTTCAGAGACCCCAGCCTTCTTGACAGGACTAGCCTATTACCTTCCCTGGCTGTGGGACCATAGGAAGGTACATGTATCGTCAGCGCCCAGCCATACCCCCACAGTGCTGGCCATTTCTGTGCACGCTGGCTCAGCGTCCAACCACAAGCCCACTCTGCTCTCTTGTGAAAAGACCAAAAGTGTCCAGAAATTCATACTCCTTGGGCCAAGAGTGGGTGGATGAACCTCCCAGTTCCCTCACCCTCCTTGTGGGTGACTGTCAGGTTCATTCTGCACTGGCTCCCAGAGTTCCCCTATGGGGCTGTGCTCCAGTTGGCTACAGGGGCCCCTTGCCTGGTGAAGCACCTTGTATCCTTGTTGTGCCCAGCAAAACCCACTTCCTAACTGGTGTTTGTTGGAATGCCCTCCCAAATAAAGTGCTTGTGTTCAAAGACCTGCCTCAAGACCTGCAGGGGAATCCAAACCAAACCGGTATGACATATGACACATCCCAGCTCCCCTCCCTATAAGGACATTTCTTTCAAGCTGTCTTGTATTTCAGTCCCGAGATCCACCCTATCAAGTCTTGTGGATACCCATGAGGGCCTAGCAAAAGGACCAACATCTTTCATGGGATGGGAAGTAGCCACTTCAGGAAAGCTCTGTGATAACCACGCACAAAGTCATGGCTAATGGACTGGCAGAAAAGGTCCTCACCCTTGATCATTAAGACACTCTGTCTACATTTGGTATTTTATTTAACTCTTTCCATTCATATGTTCTGAGACCTAGGCTGATTTTAGCAACTCTACATCTTCCACCCTTTTTTTTGGTCCTAGAGTCTTCATTGGGGTCATGCAAACGGGCAAATAAGGGTTGAGCAGAGGACCATGCAACCGTGGATTTTGAGAGTGTGCAACCTGTGCCACTGTTGGCAGCAGCCCAGGTCTCCATCCAGCCCCCTTGTGATCTAAGGATGCACAATCCAGCCTCCTGCTAGAGCCCCATTACCAGTGGAGGTGTTGACTCCCACGTGAGTCAACATAGTTGCAAGAGGCTCTGGAATCTGGCCAGGTTGGCTCTGTCACTTAGTAGCCGAGAGACTTTGGGTAAGTTATTTAATTTCTCTCCATCTTAGTTTCCTCCTCCGGAAACTGAGAACAACGGGGATAGCAATGTAAAAAGGTGTTTATGAGTGTCAGGTGAAATGATGCCTGCCGTGTGCTTGGACAGCACCGGGCCCTTCTCAGGCTCTTGACAGATGTTGTTACAGAGACTCCAGGGCGGTGGTGATGGTAAGAGAAACAGCAGCCCAGCCTGCCAGGGCAGCCCTGAGGAGCATGAGGCACTGCCCTTTCCCTTCCCTGGCTCCTTGCAGGTGGCAGTGTGGACAAACACACAGGCAGACTCTGTGGACGTGGAGCTGAAGGATTTATTATTCACATCGATTTAACCACAGCCAGTTAGCACATCCCCAAGCTCTGAAGAACAGAGGCTCAATTAACCTTTTAATAAACGAGTCAAATTCCTTCTCTTCAGGACCTTGTTTGTTACCAGCCAAAGCCTCTAAAACGTGTCTCGGACCCTTGTCCAAGGTGGGGCTAAGCTCTATCCTTTATGGGGCTGCCTCTAACTAACAATTCCTTCCCGCATGTTGTCCTGTCTACTGTGATGTTATCTTCGTAAGAGGGAGGCTGCATCCCCAGGAAGACAGGGAAGAACGTGCACAGTGATGGCTACACCAGACCTTTCTCTCCACCTGGTTGGAAACCCATGTTGCTCAGCCTGCCATCATGTTGTGGTTAAAAGAATATAAATTATTTCACGTTTCTCCTCCCTCTCTATCTCATACACACACACACACACACACACACACACACACACACACACAATTTCTCTTTCTTCCTACAAGATTCAAATTTTTCTCTTCAGGGTCTGGCTGAATAGCATATTTTTTTTTTTTTACTTCCCAGGAAATTACTATTTTCCAGGGATGATTACCACCCCATTGCCAGAGTTCAGAAGTCCAAGGCTGAGGACCTGATCCCACCGGAGCCACGCTGGAGCTACCGCTGAGAAGGAGAAACTGTCTCCGTGTGGCCTGGGCTGGGAGAGGGAAAACTTGAAACCTGGTAGCTGACATGTTTCCTGATAAATGAACCAGAAAATGGAGGAAACAGAGAGGGAGAGGGGAGCCCAGAGTAAAAGGAGTCCCCCTGTCTTCACGTCCTGGAGCCAAAGCACATGTCTCGCTTTGGGTTCCAAAAGGCAATCCATTATATAATAATTCTAATAATACCACCTTTGTGTAGTCTAACTGGGCATGGTTTCTGTCACTAGCCAATCCAGCAGTGACTATCATGTTATTTAAATTTACCAGCTATTTCTATTTTTTCAGAGTACTAATGGGAGATCAACCTGCTGGCTGATGAACCAATTCCTGCCACAGTGGCGATGGAGAACAACAGTTAGCGCTCACTCCTTGTGACACCGATTTTGCCTTGACGCCCAACGTTTAATGTCTTGACTCAAAGTAATGACT
Organism: Propithecus coquereli; assembly: GCF_000956105.1. Classification (NCBI taxonomy): domain Eukaryota; kingdom Metazoa; phylum Chordata; class Mammalia; order Primates; family Indriidae; genus Propithecus; species Propithecus coquereli. Next base: position 1,367,705 of record NW_012149875.1, read on the forward strand.
ACTAAACCCAATGCCAGCAGACAGGAGCCCGCAGAGAAGCCTAAAGACTTCCAGGGAAATGGGTCTTTAGTCAAACCCCAAATATGCCACCAGGACTCCACCTCCCCGTGCACACATATGGCAAGGCTTTGGTTTAATTTTTTTCCTTGGACTATAGAGATAAGCTCTGCTGGTGGTTCCCACGTCAAGCTGCTGGCAAGAGTCAATCTACCATCATCACAGTTTTTGGTTTTTGTTTTGTTTTGGCTATGTTTGAAAAAACAAAAGCAAAATTTTTCCAATGCCTGACTAACTGGAAATCAGAAATGAGGAAGATGGCCTTTGGCTGCTTCAGTAATGGGAACTTGGTCACACCACTTCCTAGCTCTTCTTCTTTTCCCAAGAGACTCAATTAATATTCCCTTATTTGCGGGGCACCTGTCCCCTCACCCTATAAGTTCAAATCCTATTGTCTTTCCCCTTTGGTGCTTTTTCTAGTGAAGTCATAGCTTCTCACAGTCAAGTGTGAACCGTGAATAGCGTGCTGATTCATCGGGTCCCTCTGTCACCTTCTCAGGCTCTGTCTGCCCTCTGAGGGTCAAGAGGTTGACAGTGCCCAGGAGGGGTGTCACCTGTCATCATTGGAGGGGCTACTTGGTGGGCACTGGGAAACCCAAACTACATTCCGGATTCACTTACTTGAAAATGAAGTGAGTAAAACTAAGGATTAATAAATAATGATGTTTTAAATAGATTCACCATTACAAAACATGCCATGCAAACCCATGCTAGCATCCAAAAAACTACTGGAATTCATTCTGTCATCCTTGACGATGCACAACCTTGTTGCAGCTTCATTGCTTAATCCACAAAAGACAGGTAAAATGCCAAGCAATTCCTTAGAGTGATGGTAAAAGTTATTCACGTAAAAATTATATTTGTTAAGCAATTCAAGCATAGCAGTCCTTTATGGCTTAAAATCTCTTTCTAATGCCCTTGTTATGCTCCTTCTTTTAAAGCCTGGTGGCAAAAGCATTCCTAACTTGGAATACAGGAGTACACCTTGAATTCAGGGAATTTAAGATTATCTCTAAATCAGGATGAGTTTTACAATCTAAGCCATGTCTTAGAAGTACATAAAATAATGGTGCATTTTATAATCAGTGGCATTTTAGATTCAATGAAATACAGCAACTAAATGAGTTCTTTCAGAATTCAAAGTCTTTTAAAAGCAGGTTAACTTTGATATTGGATTTAATTCATATCTCAGTAGCTTTTCCCGAAGTTTGTAGAAATCGCACCCTGCCAACCTATTCATAAAGCTGGGAGGGATAGTAGAGGTCATCTAGCCCCGTATTCCCAGGGATGTTCTTGGTGACAGACTTTAACCAAAAGGCCTCCGATTTCCCAAACCAATAAGTTTGGAAAATGTCCTTTCTAAGTTTTCTCCAAGCCTTTCATACCCTAATAAAAATTGTGGATTTGTTAAGAGAGTGTTCTAATCACCAGGATTTCTCTCCGTGTTCGACCACTAGGACTTTCTTCCTAGGACTGATTTGTAGGTGAATAAAAGTGCTGAGAAAAGTGAGGCCCTGACGTATTACACGATTTGCCCCCGAACCCAGCTAAGAAGGAGTAAAGCCAGTAATGCAGTCTGGGTCTTCGAATTCTAGTTTCAAATCTTCCACCACGCGGCACGATCTCACGCGTCATTTTTCAGTGAAATGAGTAAGGCCCCATGGTATAATTGTCTCTTATCTAATGTACTTCTCTAAGAATTTCAAAACTAACAAGTTAATGAAACCTAGTTAAAGACAAATTTATACTGGAAATCAACAACCACCTAAGCTGTGGAATTTTTTAGTGTGCTGTCATGTCCATTGGAATTTGTCACTCAATTGCCTTCCAAAACCCCAGAGTAGCTGTTGGAGCACCCAAGCATTTCAGAGCAAGTAAGAGACCTAAGGCCAGGAACCAAGAGACAAGAGACAATCAGAGACATATGCCATCAGCACAGGTCCCCAGTGCCCTGAATCTGACACAGGCCTCGGGCAGGTAGCACCCAGGAGTGGGTGTCTTGCTTCTAGCAACTCCTTCGCTTCTGATTATGAAAATATCCTTATTACACTGCACTGCACCATAATCATTTGCATTTTTATTGTTTTCACTCAAAAGCTCCTAAATTATTTAGATAAGCACCATTAAACAAAAGTCTGAGTAATTAGTTCTTTTGATGCATGCTGGTGGCAGCAGCAGACCTCAAAGAGGTTTGTTAACAATATAATCAATCCCAGGTGAGACTTACCGTAAACAGAGCTTAGCCCCAAAGCAAGCTCTCATTAAATCCTGACCCGAAACTAGATATTTCTCTCTTCCCATGTCATTCTTCATCAACCAGCCCCTGACACTTGGAGAGGAATATTATATCTTTTACGCCACTAACATACCAAAAATCACTGCTAATGTTAAGTCCCAAAGGAGCCAGAAAACAATCAGAACCCCTTCAGAGATCACAGTCTCAGAACTGTACAATCAGAAGGGACTCTTGGACATCTCTACCTTAATCCTCTCATTTGGCCGGTCAGAGACGGAGTTCCCAGTAAATAAAGAGATTTCCTCAAAGCCTGCAGCTGGCCAGTGGGATCCGCATCTCCCATCTCTTGCTCTAGCAAATTTTCCACCCCAAGACATTCCAAAGTGTCCCACTGAAACCAGCACCTGACAGTCACCCATGGATTCTGAACGTTCTAAGTGACTGATCCGTGGCAAAACATCCACTCTTTCCCCAGAATGGCAAATGTTTCTGATGTCAAATGTCAACATAAAATGTATTACAATGAGAAAATTTGTGGAATCTTAGAAGATAACTAAAAGGAAGATTTACACACAAAAAAATGAGTGGTTTAATCTTACGTATGTTGGAAAACAGCTAGGAGTTGAGCAGCATCCACAGCAGAAGGGGACCTGGTTTCTCATCTTCTCCTAATTCTAGGATGCTCAGTGATCTCTGGTCCTCGGGTCTGTAAAACAGGCCAGCTGCCCCTGGCTGGAACGCAGCTGGGAGTATGTTAACTACCCCCTGAAATCCCCCTCCTACTCTGGGAACTGGGCTTCTATTCTGATGCCTTCATGTCTTCCCTGTTCTACAGCGTAAATATCATTGTGCACGAATGAGGCTTTCTCCCATGTCATAGAACGTACGGCAGCACAAACAAGATTTTAAATAAAAGATTTCCTGTTACAACCCCAGTGTTTTGCTAACAGATAATTCCTACAGAATAGACATGGAAAGAGAGCCCTCACTTGGGCTTGCTTCAATCCCTGCTGAAAACCAGCCTCCTGAAAATTCCAGGCAGGCGCCACAGGAAAGGACTTATCCCCGCATCCCAACTCCTGAAGCATCATGGGAACACATGCTGAGAGTCCTTAGCAAAGCAGCTGTGCTCCCCAGAAATACTTCTACATGTTACTCTCAGTCTCCCTAACTTAACATTTGCCTGTTTTCCTGGGTACATGCAAGCACAGAAAACACACCAAGTTTTTTGGGGCAAACATTTTCAGAAGGGCAAAATATTGTCGAATTTGTCCCTAATTTGTTCTCACTTTTATATCTAATTTAACATCTGTGAAAAACAATGCCTGCAAGGTTCAATATTTATTTTCTTAGCAAAAGAAAATACCTGGGGTTGTTTTGGTTTTTTTTTTCATAGATGAACTTTATTTTAACTCACATTTCTGCTGTTACCAGGTGCCACATCAACAACCTCAAGTGCCAGGAAGACTTGAAAAGGGAAGTTTCATCAGTGAGGTGGGGCTTGGCTACCTTTGGTTCAGTGTCGTTCCCAAGAAAAGTTAAAAATCTTTATCTGTCTGAAGTCCTTAACAGCAGAGGAGGAAAAAGCCCAGAGATAAGTGAATGAGGCATGTCCACACTACACCTGAACCTGAAAAGCAGACGCCAGTGAAGGAGACCGAGAGACAGAGAGGAAAGTGGCAACTTTAAGTGTGAGGAACGACTGAGCAACATTATTAGCAAAAACAAGATGCCATCAGGAACCAATCAAGAAGGTTAATACATTTGCTGACACGTGAAAAGCAATACATGATGCAAAAACAAACAAATGAAAAACGACTGAGCTCATTTCTTTTCCATTTCTCCAACCAGACAACCCCAGAAAGACACTGCACGTGCAAAACGTTCCAGATTACCTTTACCAACTGTCTTCATCTCTACTGTTAATTAGTGCCAGAGGCAACTCCCTTTTTATGTCCTCTGTCTCCCGGGATTCCCCTCTGGATGCTAATGAAGTAGAGAGATTTCAAAGTGTCACAGTCTCAGTTGAACAGTGCTATTCTTTTCTATAAGCAATATGGAAAAAATAAATTAACTTGGAGGATTTCTTGATGGAAACAGTTTACAATCAAACGCCTCACTGTTGACAAAATCATCTTAACTGTCACTTCACGCCTCTCTGCCAACTGCATAATTAGTGTCATTACCAGTAAGTCATGAAAATATAAATGAGTGTGGATTATACAACACAAAATTGCATAAATATGAATATTTCATGGTACCTAAGCAATGTCACAAATTGCACATGACAGAGACTTGGCACCTGCAGCCAGCAGATCTTGAGATCTCTCACCTAGACCAAGTTCACCGTCTTACGAGAAAGCTTTGAAAGACGATTCTGGGCAGATGTTACTGAAGGCAAGTGATGGGGAGGAGAGGAGGGGAAATATTCTGGTTGGAACGGATTTTTAAATACATTAAGTTATAAACATATTTTTATGTTTAAGATGTGCAATTCCATTTTTACATTTTCCTAAACAGAATATAATTTCAAAAAAAATTTTAAATAGCAGAATTTAAAGCCAAAATGCATCTAATTTTGTATCACCTACTATTCCATCATGCATGTTGGAATGCGTTGGCAAAATTTTAGAGCAGACTGCTCTGCACCCAAGTTGCCTGTGATCACCCCACCTGGGGCGAACTCCTTTTCCCTTTGCCCAAGCCCAGCTCAAGCCAAATTGCTCTTTCCTTTCTTTGAATTTCTAAAGGCCAGACTCTGAAAAGCAACCACTTGGACTCTTCTTAGGCTCTGTAAATTATGGCTGTCAAACTCTTCCTGTCTCTGTTAATGATGCCTTTGGAATTGTCACACTTCTATAAACCCTCCCCTTCTTAGTGCCCCCATCATTGAGCTGAGAGGTCATAGGCAGTCCTTAAATATGTAAGAAAATTATTTAATTAAATGGGCATGTTTATTAGTTTCTATGGAAAATAAGATTGGAATGAAAAAATTGGATGGAGCCTGGGTATTCTTTTAAGCAGGGTGAGCTTACACCCCTGGAAATCAGAAACATCCATACACCGAAAGGTGGTCAGCATAGTCATTGAACTTGACAACGGGGGTTGGAAAATACCATCCTAATTAAGGAGACTGTTTACCACAAGCTTGGACGTACAGTAAGGAGCGCTGAGTCTCACATGACATCACTAGATGACCAGATCTCTGAAGAAAGGGAGTGGTGTCTGGTTCATAGCTGTGGTAGGTAGAGTAATGGCCCCCAAAGATGTTCACATCTCAATCCCTGGAAATTGTGACAATGTTAGATTATATCTCAGGCAAAAACAAAGCACAAAGTATTCCTTTTTCCTCTGATCTCAAGATCTAGAAGGTGTTTGCCATATCTAAATTCTTTGTTTTGACTCAGTTATTATGCTTTTTGAATATTTGTACGATGGCATGGTTAGAGTTTTAGAAAACCTTTGAAATGTGCAACTGCATTAGACAAAGCATAAATTTACCTGTTCATAGTTCAACATATAGATTTATGTTTGAGAGATGAGGCTGGAGGGATAGAAAGTTGAAATTTCATCTTACAAGGTTTAAAGTAATACAAAGCAATTGACACGACAACATCTGCGCGTGTGGAAACTCATCCTGGGTACATTGCAGAGAATGAATTTACTGAAAAAGACTGTGGGCAGACCAGGTAAGAAGCTGTTGCATTAACTCCAGTGAGAGATGCAATGGCCGCCTGACCTTGGATAATGGCAGTGGGGCTGGAAAGAAGAAGATGAATGCCGGACAAGGTTAAGAGGTTGAATTAACAGGAGTTGGCAGCTGGAGGAGGGAGAGAAAGAAATTAATAGGGTCTGGACAACAGGGTGGATAACAGCCATTCAGTAAAGTGCACAGTATGAGATATTATGATTGAGTATGAAATATATTATAGTTGGGTATGATATAATGAGTTCTGATTCAGACATGTGTTTGTAATGGGAAGAATGATAATAAGTAATTGTGGGAGGTAATAATAAATAATTAGATATATCAGTCTGAAGCTCAAGGGAAAGATTTTGTTAGATACATAGATTTGGAAGTCATTGATACATGAATACAGATGGAGGGCCTTGGGTATAACATCCAAGTAAGTGTATCGATTGAAGACCTAGGGAAAAACCTCTGAGGAACACCATTTTTAAGGGACAGGACAAAGGAGACTAAGTTCATGGCTAGAGAGAACAAAAGCAAGGAGAGTTTAGTGTGGTGACAGCTAACACAGACTACTGCCAGGCGGTGGGTATTATCCAAGGTGCAAAACGCTGCTGGGAGATGAAGCAAGATGAAAGGGTGGGCACTGGATTTTGTGATAGAGATATCATTAACTGACCTGGTTGAGGATATTTTAGTGGAGTAGTGGGGAGAATGGTCAGCCTGAAAGGTGTTTAAAGAGGGGTGAATATAAGAGTGTGTTCATGTTGCTATAAAGGAATGCCTGAGGCTAGGTAATTTATAAAGGAAAGCAATTTGTTTGACTCACAGTTCTGCAGGCTGTACAAGAAGCATGGTGCCAGCATCTGCTTCTGTTGAGGGCTCTGGCTGATTCCACTCATGGCAGAAGTGGAAGGAGAGACAGTGTGTGCAGAGATCACACGGCAGGACAAGAAGCAAGAAAGAGGACAGGAAGGTGCCAGCCTCCTTTTAACAACCAGTTCTTGCAGGAACTAACAGAGCAAGAACAGAACTCACTCATTACCACAAGGACAGCAGCAAAGCACTTGCAAGGGATCCGCCCCCATCAGCCAGACACCTCCCATTAGGCCCCACCACCAACGTGGGGATCAAATTTCAACAGGAGGCTTGGAGGGTCAAATATCCAAACTATAGTAGAGTGCAAGATGAGAAAATAGGAAAAACAGGTGGAACTCCTCTTTCAAGAAGTTTAACTAAAAAAGATAATCAAAAAATGGGATGGTAGATAATTGCAACATTTTTTTTTTAAAAGAGAGAAATGCTAATCTGAAGAGGCCAGTAGAGAGGACGAGGGTGACAATTCAGGTCAGCCAGGGAATAACTAGTGCCACGAGGTCCCTGAAGAGCTGCGATGGATCCAGCGTGGAGGTGGAGGGCTGTGCTGTGGACGGTGGTATGAGACGCGTCTTCACTGTAATGGGAAAGTGTGAGGAAGGGATGGAAGTGGTGGCCGCAGGCGAGGTTTTAAGCCTGGTGGAAGAAAACTGAAGCAGTTACCACCTGCTGGCTTTTTATTTTCTGTTAAGCAGGAAATAAAATTATCTAAATGCTTAATTTTGAAAAGAGAAGTGTTCTAGCAATTAAACCAAATTTTTAGTACAAATAAATCCATGATTCTCAAGGGGTGCCATCTAGGCACAGGTTTGAATTTAGACAACCATAAACCAGTGGTTTAAAGTAATTGAAAAAGGGATTGCAATCTTATTTGATGCTCAACATTATAAAAGAACTTGTCTTAGTCCATTTAATGTTGCTATAACAGAATTCCTGAGACTGGGCAGTTTATAAAGAAAAGAGGGTTATTTAGCTCATGATTCTGCTGGCTGGAAAGTTCAAGATTGGGCATCTGCACTGGTGAGGGCATCAGACTACTACTCATGGCAGAAGGAGGAAGGGCAGCCAGCACGTGCAGAGATCACACGGCGAGAGAGGAAGCAAGAACAAGAGATGGGAGGTGCCAAGCTCTTTTAAACAATCATCTCTCAGGAGAACTACTAGAGAGACAACACTTAGCCTCAAGGGAAAGCATTAATGTATTCATGAAGGACCCACCCCCATTATCCAAACACCTCTCATTGGGCCCCATTTCCAACATTGGATATAAAATTTCAACATGAGGTTTGGAGGGAACAAACATCCCAACCACAGCAGGGCTCATTCAGATTACACACAAAGAGTTCTCAAGCCCCCTTCTACCTCTCCCCAAATCCCCACTTCCATAGCTTCTCCAGAACCCCTCAAATGACAAGCATGCCCCTCCAAGCCCAGCCTGTGCCCACTTTCCTTTCTCTCTTCCCATTCTCTGCTCTCCAGCTCACTGTTATGAAGAAAAACTGGAGCCCTTTAGCTAAGTCTTTCTCTCTTTCCTCTTATTTCTTAGGCTTTTTTCTCTTTATCTATTCTTTAGAGTCAAAGGTTTGTCTCACAACAGTTCCAGGAACAGGTCTAGCAAATATAGAATTTTACTAGGCCTGTATCGTAATGGACAGTGAACGAACAGAGAAAAAGACTCACACATTATTAAGTTGTGGCACTGCCCTCTCATCAATAAAAAACAGGCTGCCCTTGTAGAATGTGATGTTAGAGGTGGAGAATGGCCTGGCATGGCTATCGCTCTGGAGTGTAGACCTTAAATACTGATAACTGCCCGCACCCCGAAAAGGACAGGGGTTAAGTGGATAAAAGGGTGATCAATAACTCTGAAAAATTGACCATGGCACAGTGTTGTGGCTGATACTGGACAAAATTTGAATTATTGATCATGCGTGGCATGTGCACATTTTAGGCATTAAATCTCCAGATACTGAAAGATTCCAAAAGGAATAAACAGGAATGTTGACTGCATGTCTCATTGGAGACCAGAGGTTAGGTTGAGCCAGTAACAAAATCCCTCTATGGGCTAATGAAGCTCAGTAAACCCACAGGGAAAGGTGGACGTGCATTTTACATCTCTGTCTAGCTGTTGAAGGGACCATTACCTATGCACACAAACCAGAGGAACATCAAAACTCCTCCCCCACGAAGCGACAATTCAGAGAAGTTATCTTATTGGTCATGTACAAACAACAAAATGTCAGTGGCTTAATGCAACAAAATCATTTCTTGTTCATGCAAAATTGTTTGTTGATTTAGCAAACCTTTGGGACAGGTGTCCTGCAAACAGTGTCTCAGCTCCCAGGCTGCTCTGAACCTGTGTCTCCTCCCACTCAGCATTGGCATCAATAACGGCCACTGAGGGGAAGAAAGTACCGGAGGGTGTCTGTGCTGGACACCCCCCTGTTGCCCCTCAGATGCCCGGATCTGCATTCTCCAGCCTACTCTGGGTCACAGGAGGTTGACCTCTGTAGGATACACAAATAAGCTCACTAGCTCCTCTAGCTTCTCATTGGATTTGACCAACGGCATGCACCAAGAGATCTAAGGGCAGAAGCTGGGTGAGTTCAGAAGTTATTCTTCCACTCATTTCCTATGGGATCACAGTGGCCTGGCTACATCCCTCTACTGAGGACCAGCACTTGCTTGCATACTGTCTCCCTCTCTTTCTCTCTTTCTCTCTTTGCATTCTCATCATTGTTCCTTCCTTTGCCTTTCCAAACCTAGGTGCTGTAATGCCTCCCACGGTTGCTAGACCCACAGTGTCCCACCACCCCTGTTGCTTTCTTAAAACACAGCTCACACCTTTTCAAACACTTTTCGATCAGCCTGGCCCCTTTAGTTCAACTCTTTTCCACTACCCAGATTTTTAATGATTTGGTCTGAGATGGCCCACATCACTTTCACTTGAAATCATTGACCAGAACTAGTTACATACCTTGCTTAACTACAGCAGGACCAGGAAGTCTAATCCTCTCAATTACCCAAGAGAAGGGAGCCCCAGGTATTGGTGAAGATTAGAAGCCTATCACAGAGGCCCCACAATAGACATAGTGTGATTTACGTGATAATTACAGAGAAACTGGTTACTTTGCCACTTTCATCATTGGAAACAACAGCACATAACTCATTAGAATTCCTTTACGGTATGGTTGCAGACAGTTGGAGCACTTCCAAAAGCAGTGATCAAATACAAAATTGCCAAATTAATCCTCGAATTGGAAATCAGATTGACTTGTTTCCTCTCAGGTTAGAGAAGATTAACCACAAGCTCTTTAGACGAGTAAGTAGGGCAGTCACAGACCTCATGCAGTATTGATGGGCTGTGTCCTCACATACGAATGCCGTAGAGTGACTTTCCAAGAGCTATTACACAACTGTCACAGACGGGGCAGAGATACCATGTTGTCTTTAAATACTTTGTCTGCTGATTGATTGAAACAACAGAGGTAGACGTGATACCCAATGCTGACGAGTCCAGAAATGCTGAGGCATGTGGGCTGGTAAAAGTAGGGACTGGAGTCAGGGGTCCCTGAGCCTGCTCCCCCAGTAATGAGCCACAGGCCTCAGCCACTTCTTTTAGTCTGGTTCCTACATGTCAATTGAGGCAACCAGTTCAGGGGTTTTCAATCTGTGATATATGGGTGTATCTCATGAGATCTGCTAAAACTGTGCAGATTTGGGGATGTATTTGCATGTGTGATTTTTTATGAAAAGGATTCATAGGTTTCATAAAACTCCAAAACATCGTATATCTGCCTTAAAAAGATTAGAAATGCAGGGCTAGATGATGTCATCGGATTCTTCCAGATCCAACATTTGATGACCCTATGATCATTTCTGGCCAATTCATTGGTCTGATGAGAAGAACATGTAGTTATTCTCATAAAGCAATGAAACTGTCTCAGTATGGAGACAGCATACAGGTGGCGCTCAACAGAGGGATGTAAATCTGAATCTGCATCTTATATTTCTTAATTTTTGAATATGTCATTTTTAGAAGGTCATAGAAACATCTGCAATGAATGATCCTCTCTGGGTTTTTTTTGTTTGTTATTTACTCATAAGTAACGAGTCTCTCATTTACTTTGCATTTCATATTTACATTTTGCTGTTAGTGATTCCATATAAAATAAGGGGTTGACAAGAATTCCCTGCAAATGCGGTTAGAGGACACATTTTAGTTAAACTTCTCAACTTCGAAACAAGATCTTAAAATAACTGTTTAAATAACTTGCAAGTGTTCTGCACAAAATCTTGTCTAAAGAACAAACTTTAAAATGGCTCTGAGCAACTCTTAATGGACCAAATTTTCTAATTTTAATGTCCTAAGGTCCCTAAACCACCAGCTCTCAGCTTCGCTGTTCAGTTGCTTTAATTAACCATAGGTTCCGTTTTACTTGCATTCTAATTGGGTCCTTGACTAATTGTGCATTAAATATTTGGCCGTACCCTGCAGATAATCTTACAAGGTCTTCATTTCTCCCAACTTCCGTTTGCACATAGAAACCAATCTGAGAAGGCTTAGGGTGTCAGAATGTTGTGGTTGGTAGTTTCCTATGGAAACAAGGAAGGAGGAAAAGATTTAAAATGACTCAAGAGCATGATTAATATCCACAGGCATACATCAGAGATGGGAAATCTTTAAATAAAGTTTTGTGTTTAGTTAGGAACACTTTCCAACCTGGCATTTTCAGAGTGCATTTGGGGTGAGGCTGACTACATCTTCAGGCTGCAGAGAGAGGTTGAATGTGCAGATTCTTACAAGAACATGGAAGTACGTGACCCTGGTACTCCCCGTCCCGTCAGCCAAGGTTAGCTTTGGCAATGGTATAAAATAAGTATGAGGGGCCTCTGTACACCAAAGTACTATAGCTGTACCGACTACCTGCTTTTTCTATATATGAGCTTTCCTCCAGCCTGGCTTCCCTAACACCTGAGTGCCTGATTTTCCTCCTTTTCCAACAATCACTTGAATGTTGGTGTTGTCTGGTGGTCCAGCTTCAGGCCTCTCACTGAACACACACTGTTTCTGTGCATGAACCAAGAACTCCCACTTGGGGATTCTTCGTTATAAAGACTTGTCTAGTGTGATCTTCCTCTAATTTCCACTTTAGGTTTTAACATTTTTTTGGTTACTCAGCTACTACATTTTTTTGGTAAGGTAGGGGATTGGTCAAATGGGTTAATTCCAGGGTTTATGGTTCACTTGCCCATTTCTACAAACCCCAAAAGCAGAATTGTTGAATGAGTGCCCTAAGCAAACTCTCTGAGCTGCTCAAGCCTGGATGAGTGACATGAGCCAGACAAGATCTGGTTATGATTTAGAACACCAGGGTTTTCTGGCCCAGCCTCTGACTCCCTGAACAACCCAGCCCTGTACCTACAGGCCCTAGTTTGCTTATAAACTGCTAAAGGATGATTTTTCAAAAGGATCATTTTCAAATTCACAAAATCATGGCTATTGTACAAATATAAAGTGAATATATTTAACTGGTTCAAAGAAGAATCTGAAAAAAGATATATAGACCATCAAAAACGCTGAAATGGTTTTGTTGACAGATGCAACACCAGGCCCCAAACATAATCTTTGTAACGATGCTTGAACTGTCTTTTCTACAGGGTGGAAATCAGTTATATATCTACCAGACAAAACCCATTTGCATTTCTATAGACAAGCATCTTTTGCATTCCTACCAATTTTTTTACAACTTACAGAGTTGTAATATAGTCTAGTCAAAGACAATCAAAGACACAGATCCCTGTAGAGTCAGATAACCTTGGACAATCTATTTGACAACTCCTAGCATTTCATTAAAAAGACGACCTGTAATCTCTTGCCCATTTCGAAGTCTTTCAAAAATTTTCCCCACAAGCTCACCTTGGAGATCATAAATGCCATCGCCTAATACGCCAATACACCAAAGTGTTGGTCTCATTAGGTTTGGCCTGTTTATTTCAATAGGTGCCACATCACTCTAGTTAAAATGGCGTCTATCAAAATGACAGGCAAGAAAAGATACCAGCAAGGATGTGGAGAAAGGGGAACCCTTATACACCACTGGTGGGAATGTACATTAGTATAGTCACTATGGAGAACAGCATGGAGGTTCTCCAAAAATTAAAAATAGAACTACCACATGATCCAGCAATTCCACTACTGGGTATATATCCAAAAAAAAGGAAATCAACATATCAAAGAGATAGCTGCATGCCTATGGTTATTGCAGCCCTATTCACAATAGCCAAAATAATGGCATAAAGCAAAGTGCCCATCAACAGATGAATGAACAAAGAAAAGCAAGATAAGCCAAGCACAGAAAGACAAATATCACATGCTCTCACTGATATGTGGGAGCTAAAAAAGTGGATCTCATGAAGATGGAGAATGGATGGGTGTGTCTATGGCTGTACCACCCTGAACACGCCCAGTCTCAGAAGCTAAGCAGGGTCAGGCGTGGTTAGTACTTGGATATGAGTTAGTACTTGGATGGGTGATTTCCAGGGGCCAGGAAGTGGGGAGGGGGGGAGGGATGAAGGGGAAAAAATGTAAATGCATTTATTGCCACTGAACTGTACACTTATAAATGATAAAGATGATAAATTATATATTTTACCTCAATAAAAAAAAGTAAAAAATAAAATAGGTGCCACAAGAGTGTTAATTATCCATATATTTGTTCTATAAATTGAGAACTATGCAGGACTCAGCTACTAATAAGGCCACAGAATTAACTTCTGTCTGGAAATTTTCCTAAGGAGATTGAATTTTTTTCTCCAAAGCCTCTATTATTTGCTAACCAGAGGCTGGGAAACCAAGTCCAAGAAACTCTCTCCATCAGATGTCACATGTAGTACCAATAAATTTGAGTGAATTACTCCCTGCTCAAAGCCCCCAAAACTTGTTAAGGTTTTTGTTCTGCCAAAAAGTGACTTTCTTTACCATCTGTAAAGCCAGCCCCTAAGCCAGGTTAACCCTAAGAATGTACCCTTTTTCTTTAAAACAGCTTGTCATTCCTGATTAAATAAGAATTATTTTCAAATACAACAATCTCTGTATGGCTTTGGTTGCAAAATTCAGTTGTATTCTGGTAAAAGGGTGGACAGATTTGTATTAAACCTGTGTAAGCAACTGTATTGCCATGAAAGATAAAGAGACTCGTAAGAGTTGGTGAATTCTAGGGGATCAGTGAGACTCAGATAACATTTTTAAATGTTTAACATTCCTTTACAAACACAGAATCTACTTAACTGAGTGTTAGAGATGATTCAGAAAAAAAGGAGAAAGGGCTTCTTGATATATACATTAAAAAAATCAGCAAAGCCTAAGCAACAAATCCCAACGACATGTTATTCAGTCTCCTGTTTTGCTGGATCAGGAATCCCCAGCCTGGTCTATGAGGTCATCTACTTCCAGACCAGGAAGAGTCCTGAGATCCTACCTTAACCCAGAGGTACAGTTTGGCATCATCTAAATGATGTCGTTTCAGAAGCCTGTGCCCAAGAGTCTACACTTGGGAGCATCAATAGTTCAAAATACCTGCTAAAGTCCTTTCCACAAGATCTAAGGCTAAAGGCTAACCACCAGCCCACACCTTATGGCAGAGCCTTCAGGGAAGCATCAGAGTAAAACAAAAATTATCTGGAGATGACAAAGACATATGGTTATAGTCAATTTATTACTGTAATTAATAATGTCAGAATGTAGGAGGACAAAATTCCTCATTAGAGTATAGAGCATAATTATTTCATACGAGTTTGATCAACGCTTCCCCTGAGAGTAAGAAAAATCCCCAGGGTCTTCTTAGAAGGCAGATACTTTCTGAAATATTTATATTCATAACACTGTACCTCAACAAACTTAAGAGAAGGCTATGCATCTCTTCTAATTTGACAACTTTTCCCATGTAGCTCTAGCAATAACATTGAGTTAATTTAAGAAATATATAGCACATTAAACAAACTTAATTATTTTAAGTGTTTGTCTTTTTATACAGTAAAAATAAATCTTTGTGATTTCTCCAGGGCTTTTGGGAAATCTCAAGAAAGGTTTACGTGTAAAAGACATCCTGACATTTTTATTGTATTTTTTCCAAATATAGGAGCTGATCTTGGCAAGGCAAAGTCAAACAAGTTGTGAGAGGAGATTTTAGGCACTTGATTTTGATTGAATCCTAGGTGTCTGAGAACCAACTTCATGGTGAACTATTTAATCAAAATGATAACAAAATATTTTGAAATAAACATAAAAAGGTAAGACCCCATAAATAACCTTAGCTCTTTCACAAGTGAGAAAACCTTGTTCTTTGAATTTTTCTTTAACAATCAAGGACATAATAAAATCAACAAAAAGCACACAAAGCACAAAAATATTGTTCTGGTAGGCACAGGTTCTTTGCTCTCTAAACAGATTTTACAGATGGTAAAGAATAATTTTTCATCTTGTAAACAAAGGCATTAATCAGTAAACCAAGAAAATAAAGCCATCAAAAATGAACAAACAGCTAAAATTTTTAACTTATTTTCCTCCTTTTTAGATTCATTTTCTAGGTCTTGTCTTTTACTAGTTCTTTCATATTCTAGAACAAACTGCCTCTTATATTAGGGCACAACTACTCTCCTTTTCCTTACAAGACAAAGGCACATTCCCACCTGCATTCTCTGCCATTGTCACTCCTAGCAGAGTCTCAACCAAGTATATTGATTATAGCTTCTCACCAAGGTGAAAATTTTCTATTTCATAGAGAAAGCTACAGGGCATATGATTGAGAAGTCTGTCATTCTGCAACATTTTAGCAGAATAACACAGCTCATGAATGCATTTAACATAGCTTTCTACAGCCATACCCATCCCTTTTCCTCCTTCTCTCCCTCCCCCTCCCCCTTTTTCCCCTCCCCCTTCTCTCCCTCCCTCCCTCTAAGAGAGGGTGACACAGCAAGTGAGGTGAGATGCAAACAGTGGCTGAGCCTGGAGGAGTGTATCGGAGTCTCTTTTACTATTCTATCGACTTTCCTGTAAGTTTGAAACGACACAAAAATAAATTACAAGGCATCAAAAACACTGAAAGAAATGTAACGAAGTGTTCGAGGACCAGTGGTGTGGTGTCCAAAGGACAAGACGCTAGCACGAAGAAGCCACCGCTGGCCAAAGACGTGTCAGCCCGAGCAGGATCAAGAACAGTGACTGCAGCGGGTTGAAACACACTGACTCAGAGAAGATCCCCAAGGCCTGACACCTCCTCTTAGAAAAAGAGTCCAGCACAAACTCACTTGTCGCCGTTTGAAGCATCTGTGAAACTAACACCTCCTGTATTAAATTGGTAATTAAGCCTTTATTCTGTCTCTCTAGGAGGAACCGTATTTCATGGGAATCAAATAAATCCAGCCTAATCAATGCAGAGGGAACAGTAGAGCTAGAAAGACTCCATTTCT
>NW_012149875.1:1385225-1387082 GCF_000956105.1 Propithecus coquereli
GTAAAGAATAATTTTCAAATGGTAAAATCATGACTCCCATACAAATATAAAATAAACTGTCATGAAAGATTTTATTTTCCTCATCAGTTCATGAAGGAACACTGATCTTTAAGCATCTACACCTAGAACATAAGGCTGGGATGCTGACCCACATAATTTTGCACAGCTTCCTCAGGTCACAGCTATCGGAACTGTAAGGTATCAAAGCAGGTGGCGACCCCATTCGCTAATCTTACTGAGGAAACAGCTTATCTGCCACACACTCTTTGTTACATCTCAAGTAACTGTAAACATTCATTATTTAAAATTTGATTCTTATGATTGTCAAAATACATTCAAAATTTAGTTGGCTAAATAAGTTGGATGATTGACTGGGACAGTCGTCAGTCTGCTGTAGTGGTGCGTTGTCGTGCTAGGAGGAGGAAGTCACGGGCTCAGTTTCCAGCACTGACGCTGAGCAGCTCTCCACCACCCGCGCTGGAGGTCCAGTATTATTTGTAAAATGTAGGGGTCAGGATGGATGCTCTTTGAGGGCCTTTTCAGCTAAAAGGTCAATGGTAATGTCAAAGAAAGGTCAGCAGGTCAGCACATTGTACTCACAAGGGATGCTTGTGCAGTTAATAAATTTCTGGCCCCTTCCACAGATACACCAAGTTGAATTTGGGTGGGATCCAGGAATCTGCATTTTAAATAATATTCATGTTATTCTTACACAAACTAAAGTTTGAACATTATTAATGTATAGATTTTGTTTTCTTGGGCAAAAACCAGTTATGACTGAAAAATAGTTACTGAGTTTTTCTGGTAAATGATACAGTACTCAGTGCCTTCACAGTAAAAGCTATCTACATCAAAAATTGTCTGAAATGATGTTCAAAAGGAACCAGGTTGTCACTACTTTAAAACTGGTAGTTTATCATGGTACATGGTTCATCATACCCAGTGTAAGATTTAGAGCAGATGCTCAGCTTCACCAATGAACAGCTGCCAACCAACGTGCAGTTCCATTAACCCATCCCTCTTGCCTTTCACTTCCTTCTTTCTTAAAGACGGTTTAGAGAAAATGAATGAAACCAAAACCTACTTCCTTGAAAAGGATAACAAACTTGGTAAGCTCTCATCATACTAACCAACAAAAAAAGCAAGACACAAGTTACCAATAACAGAACTTAAAGAGGGGTCATCTCTACTGGTCCTATGAACATTAAAAGGTTAATAAAAGAATACTATGAATAATGCTATACACACAAATCTGATGAAATTTTGATGAAATGGACGAATTCTTTGAAAAACACAAATTATCAAAACTCATATGAGAAGTGATTTGAATAAGCCTATGTTATTATAGAAATTAAATCAGTAATACCCTTCCAAAAGAGAAAGCACTTGGCCCAGATGGGATCACTGGTGAATTCTACCAAACATTTAAGGAATATATAATTCCAATTCCCTACAATCCCTTCCAGAAGATAGAAGTAGAGACAACACTCCCTAACTCATTCTGAGGCTGGCATTGCCCTAGTATCAAAACCAGACAGAGACATTATAAGGAAGGGAATCTTTAGATCAATATCTAAAGATATTGTACATAGACTTACAAATCCCCAACAAAATATAGGCAAATAAAATCCAACAAAGTATAAAAATAATTATATACCACAACCTAGTAAAGAATATTCCAGGTATTCAAGGCTGTTTCAACATTCAAAAATCAGTCATTGTAATCCACCATGTCAACCGGCTAAAGAATAAAAATCATATAATCATATCAACTGATGCAGAAAAAGCATTTGGCAAGATCTAACACTCAGTCATGATAAAAACTCTCAGCATACTAAAAATAAACAGAAACTTTCT
>NW_012149875.1:1387709-1410609 GCF_000956105.1 Propithecus coquereli
ATTTGATAAAGGAAAATGAAGACTTTTGCCTGCTTTATAAAAATGGTAAAATGGAGGCTTAAATCTCTGCTCCACTTTAAAACTCCAAAAGGATAGAGCAAATTGTTTTAATGCCTTCGCAAAAAAAAGTGATAATTTTTTCTTTCCTATGCATTCAGTTTAAAACAAAAGCTACTTGTCATTTTCTTTAAACTCCCCCTGCCCTACTTTGAAATATTTTTATACAGACTGTTAGTGCCTTTGCTCAGTTATCCAGCAGGCCATGATTCTCTGCGTCTGCTCCCTGACAACGTGGGCATGTCATCAAAGGCAAGGGTCACAACGATAATCACTACGCTGTTACTCCATGGCCCCGCAATCACTACAATGAAACCTGGTGCAAAGGTTCAGACCATGTCTCAGCCTGGCTCCAGTTTTCATTTATGAAGCTCACTTTACTCAGCTTTCTGTGGCTCCACTGCAGTTTTCCAAAACCCTGAAATCTGACAAAATTCCCCAATCCCAGGGCTCTTCAGGATAGGTACCGCAGTGGAAGTGGGGGTGACTGCTTTGAGCCTGGCTCGGGGGACCCCCATGACCCTTGCACCACCCCCCATCATTGCCTCAATGCTTCAGAGCCCCCAACGAGCCAAAAGTACAGCAACACCTCACAGCCTTGCCCTTTATAACGTGAACGTGCAGACCTTTTCTCTAGTCTGACACTGGTAGTGATAGAAGAATGTGCCATCTAAACTCCTTCTGCTCTTACCAAGGACACTGCAGCTGCCAGGGGCAAGTCACTAGCCCAGCCTATAGTCTTTTCACCATTCCTCCTCCACCTCCACATCCCCCCCAGAAAAAGAACCCTAAGAAGAAAAATACCTGCTCAAAGGAATTTCTGCACATAAAGGCACAAAACAGTATATTGTACCTTTTATATTTTTTCAGGAGAGTCAAAGAACTCCAGTCTTGAATTATTAAAATTACTAAAATCTGGTTTATATCACCAGATTCACAGGGAAAAAAGCGATCAAGTTGCACAGCATTCCATACTAACACATATTGCTGGTATAATGCATCTTTCCCAGCTACCACAAAGACACCATGTGTATTACTATGTCCATGTTCTGAATGTCCCGACGCAAACCTGGTGAATCGTCCTGGAAACGTTGATTTTTCCCAAACGGGAGTCTGTGTGAAAGTTTGCGATGATCTGTACCTTTTCCTTTCATTCCCCAGGTTTAAAAGATAACACAAAAGGTGCTAACAAATCCAGGCTTGACACCTACTAGTTAGAATTCGAGAAGGAAAGAGTGAAAAAGTTCGCACCCCTGGAGGAGAGAATCTCTTCAAAAAAACAAAAAAAATAGCCTTGTGGCAAAGGAGAATGCTCTGCAACTTGTAAGAGTTCCTTGTCTCTAACCTCGCTTAGGAAATAATTCCTCTGGGATGAAAAGCTTTGCATAAGTTGGAAAGAGAAAGAATTCTCTTTGCAGAATTACTATCAAAAAGGAAGAAAGAAACCATGCCAGTTGCCATTTCTCAATGGAATTGTCTTCTACAAACACGTACCAAGATAACAATGGATGATACTCCAGGAAGCCCTTTTAGAGAAAAAAACATACACAAATTTGTAAAAACAGAAGATAATCACTGAAAGCACAAGTATAAATTAACTTTTTGCTTTTCCTAAAATAACAACCATATTGAAACCTTGTTAAATCTTAGCCTTGGAGAATTAGTTTTTAAAGATTTGAAATTAATCTGAAGAAGTAGAATCAGGAAAGTTACACAAAAAGAGTGTTACAAATATTATGTATGAGAGAAAACAGCAATGCCAGCATTTGTTCTATGACTCCATGCACTGGAATGAAAACCCAGGAAAGGAAATACACGATAGGAAGTTATTGTATATAAATGGACCAGATGTGCAACAACGTCTGAAAACCTGCTCTGCCAAGGGGCATAGTGGGAAGAGAAGCAAACAGAAAGAGAGGGTAGAGCAAAGTGCCCCGAACCCTGCATACCACAAAGAATTAAAGACATCAGAACCCTGGGATGGGGACTCAGACTCTGCCAGGAATAAAGAAGTAGGAAATAAACGTAAAACAGACCATTCTCAAATGAATTGCTGTCTGCTCCTAACCAATCCAGAGGAGTGTTGCTTAGCTAGTAAAACAATATGGAAAATAAAAGTTAATGTTTGTAGAAATTCAGAAAGGAAAATAATGCAAGAATCTAATTACTTCACAATTTAGGGAGGATAAAACAGAAGACAAAAAAGATTGAAGGCAAAATCGAAATGACCTCGTAGGCCTTTATCCTCCTGGATTTCCATAGGAATGCTGTTCAATAATAGATTAAAAGGCTGTGTGTTTAACAGATGTCAGAAGGAGGGCAGGCAGTCTTCGGAGCAGAGGGATGATTTGAATGATTTGAAATACACAGAAAGCAAAGTTATATTTTAAAAAAATGAAATAGCAAATTCCTAATTATTTTTCCCTAATTCTGGGAAAGGTTATATTACTTCTGCATCTGAAAGCTTTCTTAGAGTGTACCAATATGGCATTCACTTTGCTGCCATCCTACAGGACTTAGGGTCATGTGTGACACACCTATGACACTCAGTTCTACAGAAACTTCAGAGAGCACCTTTGAATGTTAGTGTCTCTAAGATTCAAGTGCCCTAAGAGGATTGAGGTTTTCAAGATTAAAATAACTTCTGGCTAACATTTTTGAGCTGTTCCCAACATCTTATTCAAACACCTTCAAAAGCCACCTATAAAGACTTAACTGATCAACACTTACATGCACATATAATAGTAACATTCATTGGGTGTTGGGCAGGTGGGAGTGGGGAGGAAGGGATGGGTATATGACTCAGGCAGGGCAAAGGCAATATATGTAACCTAAATATTTGTACCCCTGTGATATGTTGAAATAAAAAAAATAAAAGACTCAAACTCACACTTCCAACAAACTAAGACTCATACTTGGTCAGTATGGCTTGGATATTAGAGGAATTTCTGCTAAGAAAAAGGCAAATCTGGGAAAATTAGGATATGTTCACTAACATGTAGGTCCCCTACATGTATAGACATACATGTAAACATTGTTAGCCTCAAAGAAGGGAGGAAGACATCAGGTTCTTCACACTCTCTGGCCTGTCTCAGAGAATCATTTTGTATGGGAAACAATTTCTCTAGACATATCAAACAAAAGAATATGGCATGGGATCTAACAATCTCAGTGCTAGAAGCCACACCTAAAGAAAGAGCCAGAGATTTTGACCAAGGTTTACGCATAAAGTTGTTTATGGAACCTTTTTAAAATCAAATGAAGAAACTGGCAACCACTTGAACAGTTACAGCAATGAAAGGGTTAAAAAAATCATGACATAGCCATGAGATTACTTATAAAAACTATCTTGGGGAAAAATTTAACAACATGGGAATATGTTCACAATACAATATCTAGTGATAAAAGGTAGAATATAAAATTTATTTATAATATAAAGCCAATTATATTAAAATTTCTCTCTCTTTCTCTCTCTCTCTCTCTCACACATATATACGCACATCTCCAAAACAAGCCTGGAAGTCAATAAATAAACGAGTTAATAGTGGTTGTCTCTGGATTGTAGAAACACAATGACACCATTAAAATTGCTCTACACTGAACGTATGATTTTTTTATAATAATAAAAATAGCATAAATATTGTTATTTAAATAAAAAATAAATTAAATGCCTATCGTGAGGCTTAGAACAACATTAAACTTGACTAAGACTATCACTTATTCTTGTATTAACAGAGACAAGTTAATTGCTCATTTCTGAATCTCAGATCATAATGCCCCTGGGGTTGAGATGGTATTAAGTGAAATAATTTAATTAAAATAATATATTTTAAATGCCAAATACGACGGTAGCACAAAGTAATTATGAATAAACGCTGGTCAACCTGAACACATACAATGGAAGTAGCCAGTGACCTGTCAAAAACACAAAAACAAAACCCCCTTCCAGATCAGCGTTTCAATTGCTACTTCTCCGCAGCCTGGAAAGATCACACCACACTGTTGGTCTTTGGCACCTCAACCATTTGGAAGATGCTTCTAAACACAGGTAAGGACTTTCCCTTTAATGGATACCAAATGGTATGGAAAGTGTTGAAGAGATACTTCGTAACGGTGGCAGAAACACGACCAAGACACACAGAGATGAAAATAACAGAAGACCTAACACAAGAATAAAAGATCCAGTACCTAATTCTATAGCAAGTTCTTACATCAATGGCCCTGGAATAAATTTAGAGCATATCGTTAAAACTGTGATTTCATGTCTTATGACAAGGACATAGACTTGATTACCTGAAGACAAAAACATCAACATGTCAAATGCACATATAGATGGCCTAAGGCATTGAGAAATAGGTTTTCATTTCATTCTATTAATATTTTATCTGCGTTGCATTTCTCCTTGTCTGGTGTTCTGTGATCACATTGGGCTAGGTTATTCATAGCCAGGATGTGACTTGGCCTTTCAGATTTATTCTTCATTGTCTCCAAATAAAATAATTAAATTTCACACAGGGATACAGCACAAAAGCCAAAGATCTTATAATGTATTTTTTTAAAAGTAAATCATTATCATCCATGCAGAAAGGGCAACGTAATGGAATATTTAAATTTTTCCAATGAAAACCTTTAACAAACCTAGATAATGTTGAATATATCAGTGTGTAATATTTTCAATGCAGAAAAATGTTAAATAAATGTTACAAATGTTTACTCTAAATTCAAAATCAGTTTAAACATGAAGCCAAAATATATAGGAAAGAGGGGTCCAGAATAATTTTTTAAATTTGAAGCTGGCTGAGGATCAAGACTAGAGCAGACTTCAAGGCCTTTTTAGAGAAGCACAACAAATGCTGGAAGGAAGGAAGGAGGCGGAGTGATCGACACAGAACAGCAGTGATGTAGGATTTCCCAAAGGCACTCCTGCCTGAGGCAGTTCTGAATTCCCCAAAGGACCCCAGAGGACACAGCTGTCAACCGAATACAGAGTCAGGCTGGTGTTCCCAACGTGGGCTAGGCCTTACACCACTGCAGCTGATGCCCTTACCTGGGCAAGCCCGGTGTCCATGCTCCTGTCTGGGCAACCCCATACACGGGAGGGTTGACGCAGACCAATGGCCATCCTCTGCCTGTCTGAAAATTCAGGTAATAGCCAGAGAAGCGGTCCCGTAAATCGAGCTGTACAAGTACAAGACGTTTGAGAGATCAAAGCACATTGAGAGGAAGGGAGTTAGCAGACCCCTGCAGGCAGCGTGACTAAGTTATGAACCTGGTCACAGCCAGGAGCTCACAGAATTCTCTTTTGGATTCCTCCACCTCCCTGGATGCTCCTCCTTGGTCCCTTTCCCTGAAATCCCCTCCTCTCGGTGACCTCAGAGGCTGGCATACCTCAGCCTCCATCCTAAGCACTCTCTGCATCCATCCACACACTTCCGTCCATGGGTCTAAACACCATCTACACACGGACGAAGCCCAGATGCACCCCTCCAGCCACAGCACGTGCAGCCGCCTACCCGACAGATGCACTGGCGTTTCTCGAAAGCATCTGACTTAACATATTCACGGCACGCTATTTCCTCCGCCCAGCGTGTTCCTTCATCACTCTTCCCATCTCCGCAAATGCAAATGGCACCACCACCAGCGTATCACTCAGGCCCGCAGTCTGGAAAGCATCTTTCATTTCTCTCTTTACCTTGCTGCCATACCCTGACCTGCTCGCTCCCTCCCGCTCTCCTGCCTCCTCCTTGGTCTGAGCTGCCAGTTCTCTTGCCTGGGAGATGCACCGTCACACACATGCTGAGCTCTAATCTGGACCCAGACCACCAGGGCTTGAATCCTGGCTCTGCCACTTACTCACTGAGTCAAGCTCTGTGCCTCAGTTTCCTCAGCAGCAAAATGAAGAAAATAATATCACCCCTCTCGCAGGGTTGTTGAAGGGCTTAAACATGCCATCACATCGTATTGCCCACTAACCTTAATTAGGCTGCTGACTCACCCCACGTGTCCAGCAGATTTCAAGTCCAGCTCTCCTAAGACCACTCCTATTTGATCCTTTGTCACCCCATGGCCTCTTGGTCCCTTAAGCTCCTCTCCTCCGCCTTCCCTCCCTCACCTCCTGGGTGTTCTCTCTCCCTTCCTTACTCCGCTCCCACCGCTTGGGTAGTCATTACCACTTTTCTCTGCTGTGCCCCGAATCTCTTGGCCCTCATGTTTGGTCATACTTGCTTGGCAGAACAGATAGCCTGACATCCGGTTCTCCGTCCATTGAATGTATCTGGCAAAAACCAACATGTTGAGTGATCTCCTTTTAAATTCACGAGGGAGACTCAGGTTGGCCTTTGGTGACATGGGCACATCCAACTGTAGAGCCCAGGTTTACTCTCTCCCATTTCGCCTAGGTGACTATTTCACCAACTTTTCCCTTTCCTTAAATTCCCAAAACTATCCCTCCTCCCCCAACTTCCAGTAGATGACACAGCTTCCCACTGCACTGGAGAAATGGGGGCACTCAGAGGAAGGGGACCAGACTCCCCCCACCACATCTCTCTTCTCACAAGCTCCCACGTGCACACATTCTGCCTTCCATCAACAGGTACACTTTGGAGATACTGCCAGTTCTATTCCAGATCACTTGCAATTAAAAGAAAAGTCAGAATAAAGCAAGTGACATGAATTTTTTGGTTTTTCAATGCATATAAAATTATGTTTACACTATACTGTAGTCAAGTAAATGTGTAATAGCATGTCTAAAAAATATATATTAAAAACATTTTAAAATACCTTATTGCTAAAAACCACTAACAATCATCTGAGCCTTCAGCAAGTCATAATCATTTTGCTGATGAAAGGTCTTGCCTCGATGTTGATGGCTGCCGACTGATCACGGTGGCGGTTGCCGAAGGTCACAGTGGCTGTGGCAATTTCTTAAAATAAGACAACAGTGAAGTTTGCTGCATTGGTTGAGTCTTCCTTTCATAAACAATTCCTCTGAAGCATGCCATGCTATTTGGCAGCATCTAACCCCCAGTAGAACTTCTTTCACAATTGGAATCCATCCTCTCCAGCCCTGTTATTGCTTCATCAACTAAGTTTATGTAATATTCTAAATCTTTTGTTATCACTTCAACAATGTTCACAGCATCTTCACCAGGAGTGGATTCCATCTCATCTCACAAAATCACTTTCTTTGTTCATCCATGAAAGGCAACTCCTCATCTGTTAAAGTATTATCCTGAGACTGAGTCAATTCACTCACATCTTCAGGCTCCACTTCTAATTCTAGTTCTCTTGCTATTTCCACCACATCTGTAGTTACTTCCTCCACTGAAGTCTGAACCTCTCTTAAGATCATCCATGAAGGCTGGAATCAACTTCTTCCAAACTCCTGTTAATGGTAGTATTTTGACTTTTTCCCCATGAATTTTGAATGTGCTTAATGGCATCTAGAAGCCTTTACAGCAGGCTTTTGATTTACTTTGCTCAGATCCGTCAGAAGAATCACTGTCTATGGCAGATATTGCTTTAAAAAATGTATTTTTTAAATATTAATAATAAAACTTGAAAGTTGACGTGACTCCTTGATCCATGGGCTGCAGAATGAATATTTTGTCAGCAGGCATGAAAACAACATTCATCTCCTTGTACATCTCCATCAGAACTTGCAGGTGACCAGGTGTATTGTCAATGAGCAGTAATACTTTGAAAGGAATCTTTTTTTCTGAGGGGTAGGTCTCAACAGTGGGCTTAAAATAGTCAATAAAGCATGGTGTAAATAGATGTGCTGCCATTCAGCCTTTGTTCTTTCATTTATAGAGCACAGAGTAGATTTAACATAATTCTTAAGGGCCCTAGGAGTTCAAAGTGGTGAGCACTGGCTTCAACTTAAAGTCACCAGCTGTACTAGTGCCTCACAAGAGAATCAGCCTGTCCTCTGAAGTTTTAAAGCCTCTCCTCTCTAGCTATGAAAGTACTGGATGGCATCTTCTTCCAATGGAAGGCCGTTTTGTCTACATTGAAAATCTGTTGTTTAGTGTAGCCACCTTCATCAATGATCTTACATAGATCTTCTGGACAACTTGCTGCTCCACCTTGCACTTTGTTATGGAGATGACTTCTTTCCTTAAACCTCATGAACCAGCCTCGGCTAACTTCCAACTTTTTTCTACAGTTTCTTCACCTCTCTCAGCCTTCGTAGCATTGAAGAAAGGTAGGGCCTTGCTCTGATTAGGCTTTGGCTTAAGAGGATATTATGACTGCTTTGATCTTCTATCCAGACCATTAAAACTTTCTTAACATCATCAGTAAGGCTCTTTCGCTTTCTTATCACTTGTGTGTTCACTGGAGTACCACTTTTAATTTCCTTCAAGAATTTTTCTTTTGCCTTTACACCTTGGCTGTTTACTGCAAGAGGCCTACTTATCAGCCTAATTTGACTTTTAACATGCCTTCCTCAGTAAGCATAATTATTTCTAGCTTTTGATCTAAACTAAGAGATGTGTGGCTCTTCCTTTCACTTGAACACTTACAGGCCATTTCAGGGTTATTAATTGGCCTAATTTTTATATTCTTGTGTCTCAGGAAATAAGGAAGCCAGGGGAAAAGAAGAGACATAGGGGAACAGCCAGTTGGTGGAGCAATCAGAACACACACTTGTATTGATTAAATTCATCATCTTATGTGTGTGCAGCTCATGGTGCCCCAAAACAATTACAATAGTAGCATCAAATATCACTGATCACAGACAACCCTAACAGATATAATAATGAAAAAGTTTAAAATATTGCAAGAGTTACCAAAATATGACACAGAGATGTGAAGTGAGCATGTGCTGTTGGAAAAATGGTACCAATAGACTTGCACCATATATGGTTGCCATGAACCTTCAATTTGTAAAAAAAAAAAAAACACAATATCACTGCAAAGCACATGAAGAATGCCTATACTTACCCTCAGGTGACTCCTGATGCATACTCAAGTTCAACAACAACTGCTAGAGATAAACCCATGCTCCTATCAAAGCCTAACCTTTTCGTTTGCCATATCCCCTTAACCTCCTCAAGGACATTGTCCAGCAAGGCCCCCTTTCTCTCCTGCACCATCAGCTTTCTCCCTTTCTGCAAGATCATTTCCTTAAGCATAGAAATCTGCTGTTAAGCATCTCATCTTTCATCTAAAAAAAAAAGATTGAGCCTTCCCACCTCTATTGGTCCCTATACAGCAATTTTCCTGAAAGTGTTGCTTTGCTTAACTGTTCTTGACTTCTCTTCTGGAATTCTCTCCTAGACCCACTTGCACCAGATTCCATGCCCACCTTCTCCACTGCACTGAAAGGACTCTCGTCATGGTCACCAAGGGCCTCTCTAAAGTCCAGAGGCCAATCCTGCAGTGTGAATCCCTTCAGTTACTTGGCCATCAGCTGCATTTGACATAGCTGGCCCCCTCCTCACTGATGTACTTTTCTCACTCTGCAAGTATCCCTGCTACCTCACTGGTCCCTCCTTCTCCATCCCCATGTCCTTGTGCACCAGCATTAAGAGGCAAGGAAAAGGGACTCTCCCTTCTTCCCTAAACGTACCCACTCCCTTGGTAAATCCAGCCAGTTTCATAGCTTTAGTACCATCTGTGTTAGTCAGGGTTCTCCAGAGAAACAGAACCAATAGGATATGTACATGTATAGGTGAGGCTATAGTACACAGTTATTTAATCAAACACCAATCTAGGTATTTTTGTAGATATTGTTGACATCTACAATCTGTTAACTTTAGGCAGAGAGGATTATTTCCAATTATATGAGTAGGACACATCCAGTCAGTTGATAGTCTTAAGAGCAAAAACTGAGGTTTCCCAAGGAAAAAGGAATTCTGCTCAAAACTACAGCATCAACTCCTGCCTGAGTTTCCAGTCTGCCAGCTTGCTCTATGCATTTCAGACTTGCCAGCCCCCACAATTGTGTGAGCCAATCTCTTAAAGTAAATCTTTTCATATATAATATTAATATATACACTATAGTGTAGCAAAATTGATACATAAAACTAACCATCAAACTATCCATGTACCATGACCCCCCAATTCATACTTTTAGTCTCAATCATTTTGAATCTCTGCTGGCTCACTCAACATCTCTACGTGAATATCCAACACAATCTTTAAAGTTGAACTTCGCCTGCAGATTTCTCCCTCTCATTTAGTAGCAACTTCGTCCTCCAGTCCTAAAATCTTGAAGCCTCTGAATCATCCTTACCCTCTCCCACAATTACGCTCTGTTGGCTCCACCATCTCACCCCCTCCCCTGCTCCACCTTTGGCTCCAGCACCATCATCTCTTGCTTGGACTTCTGCAGTAGGCTTCAAAATTGCTTCTGCCCTTGCTTGCTAGGGTCCGATCTCAACACAGCAAGGCAAGTGACCCTCCTACCATGTAACCTGAGACAAGTTGTTTCTTGGGCTAGACCACACCGCACCTCCACCTGCACTCAGAATAAAATCCACAGTCCTTGCCATGCCCACCAGGCCTTACATGAGCTGTCCCCTTTTCCTTGCTGACCTAGACATCCACTCTGCCCTGCGTGTAGACCACCCGGACTACACTATCCTCCCCGTGTTTCTGTAACACAACAGACAGACTCTGCTCAGGGCCTTGACCCTGGGATTGTCCCTCTGCCTGGGACCCACACGCTCACCCCACCTCCTTCAAGTCTACTAGAAAGCCCTTCTCAGCAAGGCCTCCCTCAACGTGCCCACCAGTGTGCCTGACTGTCCACACCCAGCTATGACTTCTCCTTGTGCTGGAGCCTCCTCACCTTCACACTCACTATTTCATTGCCTCATTACACTCATCTAGTTCTTCTCCACTAAAATGGGGGCAGATGCCTTTCTGGTTTTCACACTGATGTTTCCCAGGCACATAGAATGGCTCCTGGCTCCTGTGGGCCCTCAATAAATATTTGTGGAATGAATGAGTCACATGTGAACGTATCTTCTTGATGCGCTATTCCCCGTCTTTCATGCATCGGCATGGAAGCTCCGTGAGGACAAGGACTTGCCTCTCTCATTCAGACACCTGCAACAGTCCGTGGCACAGAGCAAGCATGGCAAATCTTTGCTGGGGGCCTCAGACCAATGAAGGTCTTTGGAGATGAAAGAGAAGCCAATCCCTACAAGTTAAAGGATCTCATGGTTTTCCTTGCCCAGGGTTCAGTGAGCTGGGCTTTGCAGACTTCTGGAACATTCTGAAATGACCACTCCACTTTTAACCCCACAATATGCAGCTTACAGATGACCTCCACTCTTCCCTTTGCCCTTTAACACCCAGTGCTCATACCAAGCTGATTTCCCCTGGCTGGGCATCATGGCCAGGCAGTGGGGGATCCAACCCACACGAGAAGCCCTGACCTTGCTCAGATTAATCTGAACCTTTGAGCCTCAGAGGAAGTCAAAGCGAGATGCCCTCTCACCAGGCCGGGCACTGCTTTAGACCTCTGGCTCTAGCTGCTGCACAGTCTTTAGCCCCCTGGGCTTGTCTTGTCTTTCCATCACTGATGAGCACATTAACCAGAAACTAAGTGTTATTCATATGAGAATTAGAGTCTACTTCATCTGTAACTTAAAAATGCTTTTAAAAGCAATAAGCTTTTTTCTTTTCTTTCTAATGCTGGAATTAAATGTTGCATTGTCAAATGAAAAAAAATCCTACTTATAAAAACATGCTTTGGTGAAAGAGGGAGTGATTCTTATCTGGAAACCGATGAGGCAAAAGGGCTAACATTTTACAAGCTGCAGTAAACACCAGAAAAACCTCTCAGAGTGAGGACAGCGAGGGAGGCCAAAGTCCTGGCTATTTAGTGGGTGTTGCTGCAGTTGACAAACGGCAGGCGTTTGTGTGGTTTGCAGACATCTCTGTCCTCTCCTCCCCCGTGGCTGCAGAGGGGCCTGTTTCCTGTCTTCATCAAATCTCTGCAGCCCCATTGCCTTCTCCTTGCCTTACTCTATTGGCTTTTGAATACTTCATTAACTTTTAAATCCAGCCATTTAAATGCTTGCATAGCCTAGCTCCCCTTTACCTAAAAGAATCATTACAACATTGTGTCTCTCCTCATATACTTAAATCATCTCACTCAGGCATCTGGAAAGATAATCTCAGTGATTCTACTTTAACTCCTTAGCTATTAGGAAAGGCGGTAACGTCAATGGGACAAACTGGCCCTCGAATCAGGAGCCGGTGCTAATAGCATCTGTTCGGCTTAGCTGATGCAACTGGAGTGGGCCTGGAGTGGGCCCCAGCCAAAGGGTCATCCTTCCAGAACCAGATGGCCTCGAGAGTGTGTGCTCGGCCCGTCTGTGCTCGGCCCACAGGGCTGGGGTTCTGTTAAGCACCTTTGGACCTGCTGGGATTCTTCTTTCATTACCACATGATAAACTATTGAATAGGATTTTCAGCCTGATTTCCTCTAGAGGAAAAGAATCTTGTGCTTTTTTAATGGAACAAGATTATTTCAATTTTTCTCTTTGTTATTTCTAGTGCTTTAGAACAGGAACACCAAAACTGTACGTTATTACACCAGAAAGGTTAAAATGTTGCTAAAAATGTGTATAGCCAAATCTCATTTTACATGCTAACATTTTGGAAGAACCGTGCACAGTTAATGAGTTAGTGAATGTGAAACATTTAGAATGGGGACTCGCTCAGCACTGGAGTGTCCAGAGGTCTGGAGGGTTGTGTAACCTCCAGCTGTGAGTGCTGCCTCCAGAGCTGTGATACCTGGATTTGCATCTCAGAGGCATCTCTTACTGGCTGTGTGACCTTGGGTAAGTGACTTAACCTCTCAGTGCTTCAGTTTTCCATCAGTAAAATAACAATGGTAATAGTACCTAGAGAATTAGGATGTGATGAGGTTTAAATAAGTTAGTAGACTTAAAGAACATTGGATGGTACTGAACATTGTGTGCCATATAAGGGTTTGCTATGAATGTTAGCTCTTAATTTTCTACAAATGCATATAATTTTGACTCTGAGTATCCAACCAGGCTAGTAGGACACTTAACTTCTGGTCTTCGTGGGTTCCTCCGAGGAAAGGAGCCCCCAATTCCCCAGGCCAGCACCAGGCCAAGGTCTGTCCACGTAGGACCCTCCTGAGACCCACTGGGCTCTCCCATAGGCCCACGATGCTCCACAGTTCTTGGGTCTCCGAAAAGTCTATGTGCAAGGACACACCTCTCAAGCACCTGGTCACGTGCAGTGTCCCCAGCATCTGGCACGAGGCCTGGGCATGTGCCCGGCACATAGGCAACAGTCACTCAATGCAGGCAAAAGAGAATGGAGAACAGACAGCCCATGAGGATAGCACAAGGTCCCAGCCTTCTGCTTACATTCATGAAAAGGCCCCATCCCCAAACCCCCAATCAGCCCCAAGAAGCTGACAGGAGTAGAAAGTTTCAGGATTCACAACAGAAATGTGTTGTCCTACAGTTCTAGAGGCCACAAGTCAAAACTCAAGGTGTCAGCAGGGCCACGCTCCCTCTGAACCTGAGAGGAGAATCCTTCCTTGAATCCTGTAGCTTCTGGTGGCTGCCAGCAGTCCTTGGTGGTCCTTGGCTTGTGGCAGCATCGCTCCAAGCTTTGCCTCTGTCTTCACCTGGCCTCTCCCTGCGTGCCTCTGTGCCTTCACATGGCCACCCTCATATAAGGACACCAGTCGTGCTGGATTAGGGGCCCACCCTACTCTGGTATGACCTCATCTCAACTAATTACATCTACGATGAGACTATTTCTAAATACGATCACATTCTGAGGGACTGGGGGTTAGGATCTCAGCATAACATTTTTGGGAGACACAATTCAACCCTGAACAGTATCTTATGTTAAATTCAAGAAGCTATACATTTTTCACCAAAACAAAAAAATTAAATGCATCTCTTTATGAAGACATAAGCACATAATTTTACCTGAATGAGATTTTATCCTACACACCATTTTCACCACGCTGCCACCTCCTCTCTTTCCTCATGTGTTCCTGCACCCACCTGTGTAGGCAGATACTCATTGTGTAAATGTGCATTCAAGGGAGGTTTTTGTAACTGTATTACAAAAATAGAATCAATCATTTTATGTGCCTTTTCTGAATCTTGCTTTTCTCACACAATCACATCTGGTGGAAGTCACACCAAGCTGTCTTATAAGGCTCTAAAGCACTATTTTTAATGCTCGTATTATATATTCTGCAGTGTGGGCACTGACCAAAAATTACCAGTGATTATCTTAAGATACTTGAGGATAGGGTTTCTCTTCCATGATTTTTGTTTACAAGCCAAGGTTAGCACAGTGCCTGAGATAGGATGGCTGCTCAATAAGCATGGGTGTCTTTGTGAAGCATTTTCAGAAACCTCAACTCCAACTCTAGTAGCACTGGTGCCAGTTACTTAACCTTCTTCCTGCTTGAGAAGGACACTGACATCTCTGGGTCCCAAGGTCTGTGTTTAACATTGTATATAAGCCATGACATTCACTTACCTCCCCAGCCTGAGGGCAAAGTCTCCACCTGGAGACAGGGTGGGAGGTTCAGAGAGATGAGGGCTGGGCACACAGCTGAATGAGGGTCCAACCCTCCTCTACGGCCTTCCCATGCCCATCACTCTCCGCTACATCAGGTTTCAGAGGTCAAACACCATCTCATTTCTAGACTTGGCTTAGAAAGTCTAGTTTTGCTTGTTCCCAAACCCACCCTCCAAAGTTACACAGCCATTGAAAATAGACAAAGTAATGAAGCAGAGCAAAAAAGCAAACAAATAAAAAGTTTTAGCAATCCACAACCCTGCCATGCTGCAGAGAACTGTTCCAATTCTCCTTTGCTTATTTAAAATCGGTGTCTTGAGAGGCAGATGCATTACACAAAAATGATCTAGTCTCCAGGAGCAGACTACAAACATCAATTCACATACGACCAGGCAGGGAGTCACTAGCAAGTGGTGAAGAAGGTGGAAACCGAGGGTTCTGGGCTCCAAATTGAGCGAGGACAGTGGTGTCCCATGAAATTAGGCTGTGGCTAAGATTGTCATGCATGCTGGCCATCTCTGGGAGCATATTTCTTAGGGAAGATGTTTGGGGGCCTTTGACAAAGCTGCCAGATGACAGTTCCATTGCAATGTGTTTTTCCTTTTGTGGCCTAGATATAAATTTGCTTGTGACTTTGACACAGAGTCTACAAACTTCGGAGCATAAAGTGACCAAATACCATCACGATAAGGAAGAGATATGAATTTCAAAGGTGAGTAAGTGGTACCTCAAATTTACCTTTCTTACCTTCCTTAAATAGCACAGACAATAATGTGGTTCTCATCCTAGGCTGAATATCATAACCGCCTAGGAAGCCTAAAAGTGCTGATGCCTGCATTTCAATGAAGTGATTTAATTGGTGTAGAATGTAGCTGAACATGAACATTCTATTAAGCTCTTCAAGTGACTCTAATATGCAGCAGAAGTTGAGACCACACCTCTAGAAGATTTAAGTGAGAAGCATTAAAATTGCTAGAAATTAGAAGGACTGTTTGTGAAATAAGGTAAAATTAAGAAGGACAAATAACCTCCTTTGCTTGGCAATGTGGCCTTCTATGATCTGCCCCTGGCCTTACTCTCCAGCCTTACCTTCCATTCTTCCCTGCACTTTCTTGCTGTAGCTGAAATACACTTTCTCCATGTAAGACACATCATTTCTCTCCTCTGGTGCTTTGCAAATACCTGACCATCTCCAGAAAATCTTTCTCTTAATAACTTCTGCTCATTCTTGATCTTCAACCCAAGTGGTCCCCCTCAGTAAAGCTTCCTTGTGATCCCACACAGTGCGGACTCACTACATTGCATTTGGTTACATGTTTTGGTGCAAATTTCTCCACTTGACCTCCGTGAGCACCAAAGAAAGAGAGGTGTTGCTCACTCACTTGGGCTCCCATCACCTAGCCAGGTGGCAGGCGCATCATACAGTCAACAAACTGCCTGGGAGATGAAGTCAGGCAACAAGTCAAGGCTCACAAATTGTAGAATTAAGAAATGTATGGTCATGACAGTCAGACCCACGTAAGAGAAAACTTGCTTTGTGGATGATAATGCCAAAAGCTTAAAAGAAAACATTATGAACAAAGAACAGTAAAATAAAACTAATTGCACCTTATATGGTGTTTATACATTTGTCTCCATTTTTCTCTTCATCCTTATTTTTAAAGACCAAGTAACATGAAAGTATCTTAATAGCCACATTTTTTTTCAGCCTGAAGGAAATACAAGATACTTAACTTCTACAAGTGGTCCTACAGAACTCTTTTCCCTTTAGAGAACTGAAATACCCGGTAACACATGGCTGCAAATGTTTGCTGGCCTCACTGATCAATCCCTTGAAACTCACGAGCCAAGTGGCAGTGACACTTCAGAAATATCAGAACCTGGTAATTTATTCCTTACTGTCTTCCCAGACAAATAAGTACCTAATATCACCTGTGTGCTAAACAACCTTGGACTACTTCTTTCCAGCAGCTTTGCAAGGGACACTGTCAGAACTCTAAAAACAATCAATTCTGAAAGAGACCATTCCAGAGAGTGTCCACACTTGAGTGAAGGGTGCCCAGGCTAGGGCAAACTTCTGCCACATGCAGCATGTTTTTAAAGATGAATTTCTTGTCCAGGGTTCCTGGCAATTGCATGGCACTCTGAATTAGGCTTTGCAGAATGACAGCAATTTGACCAACAGTGCCTGAGTGGCAAATGCTTTATGTACACTATCAGGTTAATGTGGCACCACCCAGGCGATTTTGCGATGCCGGGCGCACTACAATCCCACTGAGGGCCGTCGCCAGCCGTGCAGGATGAGGTTGCAGCAGAACCCTGGGGTGGTCAACATTCAAAGACAGCTCAGAGATCATCTCCTTCAGCCCCTTTGTACTGCAGATAAACTAAGCGAGACCAGAGAGCTTAATGATTTATTGCCGAAGGATCACACAGATAGGTACATGTGTGTCCAAGCCAAATTTACCGGCTTAAACTCGAGTTCTCTGCCTGCCTAATCTAAATTGGCTATTTGCACTGTCCAAACACACCAGGTGATTTTCAGAACTTCCTTGGACTCTTCACCCAATAAGCAGCTTAAGGATGACTGACTGCATCGACTTCGCGAGTCAAGCGGTGGCTGCCGGAATAGTCTCTATCCGTGGCTCCCGCTCTGCTTTCCCAACGTGGCTCAGAGCCACCAGGTAATCCCCGCTAGCATCCAGTCCCCGTGCTGTCACTCACTACGTCTGGCCGACTCTTATCTCTGACCTAAAAATCCTTGAGCGCTAATTCTTGGAATTTAAAGAGTTCCCAACAGGTATGTGAGAGTAGAAGCACTTCTATTAAGATCTTTGTCTCTTTCATAAAAAATGGGAATAAAGGAGGAGATAGAAAGCTGAAAGGAAATGTAACTACAGCTCTGTTTGCCTTCCATTTCATCTCAAAGAGAAATCTGGAGTCTTGTGTAGCATGTGGGGTGACTGCAGCTGAACAAAAGTAAACTCATTAGAAGCTATTAGATGGGATATTTTAGAAAAGAACACAGATTGGAGGTTGTAAGTGAAATATAAAAATGTTTTTATTCTAAAACTAGAGTAAATTTTGATGTAAAATTTCTTCATCATATAGAGACAAAAGTAAGAGGAAAAGGAAAATAGATGTTCTCAAATTAATGATTGCCTCCCCAACCCACAAAACGAGGACTATGTTTTGATAATGCATGCATTCACACACACACCTGTGCACCCTGAATTTCTTATTTGTGTCATGGTTTCATAAAGGTAATACCTGTCCCCTCCTGCTTAACAACCTCTAAAGCAAATACAACAAAAACGAGCAAATATAACAAAAATGAGCTGGTAGATACCACTCCCTGGCTCCACTCCCATGCCCACCCCCAGCCCCAAATAACTCATCCGCTGTTTTAAAAGAATTGCCATCCAAAGGAGAAAAAGGAGCACCAAGCCAGGACCCTGGTAGAGGCATTTGATACAAAGCCCAAATTCTGCAGGCATTTGCTACAAAGTAACGACTTCAAAAGCAAGGTGACCACAGGAAGCTTTAGCTCTTCCCTTCCAGGAACAGTTGGACTTTTGCTTTAAAAATGACACAATTTATTCCTCATTTGATGTACATACAGAGTCCTTTTCTTCATTAAGCTGTCTCAAAATGAACAAATCCGTTAAAAAATTTTTAAATCAAAATGCTTGAGAAATGAGCTCAAGTGATTCAGCAAGTGAAGTGGGGTGGGATCCCCCAAACAAAACACGGAGCTTCAGAGTGGAACCCGTTACGGTGTTTCATGAATTCTAAGACAACTCTGATTGTAAGACATACTTCTATTTTTCAAATGACTGAGAAAAAAATGTATAAATTAAGCTATAGCAAGATGCGTCAATGATCATCTTTGCATAAGATGCACGAATCAAGCACACCATGTCTCCTTGCTGTGAGTGTCTTTATTCTGTTCTCGAGGACTTGGCCATTTCTCCTGCCTTCGGTTGCACTGGTTGTTGCGTGTAGGCAATCCTGCCCCGTGCATCTCAGCAGCCATTCATTTTCACCACTCCTTTTCTTTGTTCCCTTTACCGGGCAGGTTTTGATAAATTATGCTGTGGTAACAAACACCATCCATATCCCAGGGGCTTCCACCAACACAGGTTCAGTTCTTGCTCTTGCCACAGCGCTTTGCAGGCTGGCTGTGGCTCTGCTCCACGCGTCCTCATTCTGGGGTCCAGGCTGAAGGAACACTCCTCGCAGGGACATGCCATCCTCGTGGCAGAGGGCAAAGAGGAACAGCAGATGGTGTGATGGCTCCTCAGCCTTCTGCTCAGAAGTACCGTAGATCACTCTGCTCTCACTCCTTTGCCAAGGAAGTCACATGGTCAAGTGTGACATTACCAGAGTGTGAAGAATCCTCCTCTCACAGGTGGACACACAAAGGAGGGGCCAGGAGGGAGGGATCCAGCAGAGAGGGGCAATGAGTATTTTGAGCAAATGTGGCAATCTATCGTTAAGCTTTTGGTGGTCACTTTGCAGGAATATCGAGATATTTAGTAAATATGCTTATTTACTAAAGATCAATATTTGCTCTACTAATAACACATTTATACCTTGCTGCTCTGTTTTCATGCCTTTTTGAGTACTTAACAATTTTTCCTTTGAATGCCAAAAAATATGTAAGTTTTGGAGATACTTTAAACATGGCTGGAACTCAACCATGTAGTTACCAACAACGCACATGACTCAACTGAAGCAACATCAGTGTGGCAACCAGGACTTAAGTCCACTCGTGCATAGACAATGCCAACTGTGTCACAGCTATCTCCTGTGGACAGCAAGCATAAACATCCTCATCTTCAAGATGCATCTCAGTTGTATGTTTGTCGAAAGGTGAAAATAATGTATACTACAATCCACGAAATACAGTACAGGGTGTGTGTGTGTGTGTGTGTGTGTGTGTGTGTGTGTAAACTAAGATTAGTTGGTCAGCCTTACTTAAAGGTTTGCTCTGCATCCTTGCTTCTCAAAGTGGTCTGTGGCCCAGAACTATTGATGTCTTCCAGGTGGGTTAGAAATGGAAAAGCTCAGGCTCCAACCAAGACTCCTTACTCAGAACATTAACAAGATCCACAGGTGGTCCAAATGCCCATTAAAGTTAGGTAAGTGGTATCCTAAATGATATTAGTCTCACAGGTGGGAAGTGCACTATATTAGAGTGAACACACACGTGCATGGATCTCGGGCAAAACCAGATGGCTCCCATTTGGAACTGCTCCTGCAGCCTGCAGTCCCACATGTGGGGTAAGAGGAAAGCGCATCAGAGGATCATTCCATTCAGCAGGAGAAGTGTGGTGACAAGGATAGGTTGGATATCTCAACCTTGGCTGCACATTGAAGTGCAGGAACTTTTTCAAAATACTGATACCTGGGCCCTGCCCTAGGAGATTCATTTGGGGCACCCATGTTTTTAAACACTTCTCCAGGTGACCCTGTTGTAGAGCCCAGGTGGGGGGCTTCTGATGTAGGGAGATGCATGCAGGAGCCGGGGTGGAGGGTCCCTTTGTGAACTAGGAGCAGTGCTGTCAAAGCTCTCCTCTGAGCAAATGAATTCTCTTCTTCACTCTCAGAATCACTATGTGAATATATTCTGATTTGGGGGCAGGAGAGGGAAAGAGATGTGTTGGATAGGGCTTAGAGCCACCGGGAGTCTGGATTCAAGCAGTGGAACAAGGGCTCCAGATTTGATTTGATTGCAAATGTGCGTGTAAGTGTCCAGCACTTACACTTCCCACATCCAACATGGGAAAAACACTCAGACTTGAAGTCTGAAGACTTGGATCTGGAACCTGTTCCTACCAATCATCTGAGGTTCCTTCAATAACCTCAGTGTTTTTGTGTCGCTATAAAGGAATTCCTGAGGCTGGGTAATTTATAAAGAAAAGAGGTTTATTCTACAGTTCTGCAGGCTGTGCTAGAAGCGTAGGACCAGCATCTGCTTCTGATGAGGCCTCAGGAAGCCTCCACTCATGGTAGAAGAAGAAGAATAGCAGGTGTGACATGGCCGGAGGAAGGAAGCAAGAGAGAGAGGGGAGGGAGGTATCAGGCTCTTTTTAACAATCAGTTCTCAAGGGAACTAATAGAGGAAAACTCACTAAGCCACTCACAAGGGCTCCTCCCCTATGACCCAAACACCTCCAGCTGGCCCCACCTCCAACACTGGGATCAAATTTCAGCATGAAATTAGGAGGGGATAAACATACAAACTATATCACCATCTACACTCTCTGAGCCTCAGTTTCAAATATGTGCACGTATGTGTACACACACATACATACATGCAGGAACACTCGTATTTATGTAGCAATTTTGAAGGCATTGTGAACCTCAGCTGTTTTACACGCCTCTCACATTGTCAGGAGTCATAAATACAGAATGAACCCATCTTTCCTATTTGGTAGCCTATAAATATCAACCTGGGATCGATGACATTATTACTGGAGGAAGTAGACTCTCTTCCTGTGTTCTAGCTCTGAAATGTCTAACCCATTTGAGTTGGGTTACGAGTGTTGGCAACAATCAGCCAGATTTTTGAAGTGGAAAAATTACTTGCACTGCAGCTACTGACAACAGGCCTTTCAACCCAAAAGGATGTAAAATTCAGGAGTGAGTGTGGATGTTGGGGATCCCACATTTCTTTGCTTAGGTGTCAATACTCCATCTCCAGGAAGTTCCCAAATGACTACTCCTGCTTGACAACTGTGGAGAAAACACGGAAGCAATCATTAGTCTCATGGGGAAAACGGTGAGCAAGGTGAAACATGATCTGTGTACGAATCTTGACTTCTACTTTGGGAGATAAAAAATAAGACTTACCGGGAGGAAGAAGATGAAGGTCTCTGTACAATCTTATTTCCTCCACTTAGTTCTGCTTTTGATCTGTAAACTGGTGATATTCTGATCAAAATATTCATTCTGCCTCAAATCCAAGCATATGCTTTTGGAAGCAAAGATGATCCCACAATTAAAAGTAAGAAGCCGAGATCTCATCACTGTGCTGATGAGAATGGGTGCATGGAGTAAAAGGTGCATTTTCCCAGAGAGCACCTTCATGAAACAGAGGCTGCTCAAGCCCACATATGAGCATAGCATGAAGGTAACCATGAGCTCTTGGGGAGCTGCTTCCCACACACCCAGCAGACCACGTCCTGAAAAGGCAGCACCGGGAGGAAGAGCTGCTCAGAATAGATGAGACTTTTTTATCCTTGTGTTTTTTTTGGGGGGTGGAAGGAGGTGAAAGGGGGCAAAAGGGGTTAGGAAATGAAGTATATTCTAGAAATTAAGAATGACATAAGTAATTGCAGATAAAAGGGAATAAAACACTCATGTTAGGGA
The DNA here is from genome assembly GCF_000956105.1 of Propithecus coquereli. Classification (NCBI taxonomy): domain Eukaryota; kingdom Metazoa; phylum Chordata; class Mammalia; order Primates; family Indriidae; genus Propithecus; species Propithecus coquereli. The sequence continues at coordinate 1,409,691 of NW_012149875.1, forward strand.
ATTTGGGTTTCAAAATAACTCAATACTACCTATGGTGTTATAGGATAATCAGTGGAAAGGTAGCTCTTCCAACTCAAGTAACAAAGAAAAAATTAAGCTTTGATCAGTTCAGAGGAAACCATATGGTAAATGGGAAAACATTAAGGACAGATCAGAAAGAAAGTACTAAGTTTGCGAGGGTGTAATAACAAGCACCCTTGGAAGACACAGCAAAATAAGCCCAAATACCCCATATGCATCTGGTAGGTGCTCCGCTGTGGTCCTCAGTCAAGCACGTGACCAGACCTGCCACCTGGGGGTGATGAGCTCGTCAGCCTTGGATGAAGCATGTGATCAGGCAAAAGAGAAAGAAACCAAATTCAGACTTGGGGTGCAGGGTCTCATTCATTCAAGTCAGGGAATGAAATGTTGTGAATTATTAGGTTGTTATTCTTTAAAAGTGGATAAGGAGACAACATAAAACACCAGGAGGCATGAAGAATGAGGCTTTGAGAAGTCCTGTCTCCCTGTGAGCAGGTCATTCTGTATGTGGTGCCCAGACCTGGTGTCCAGAACCGCATTTCAGAAGTGAGCCTCAGAATTCGTTCCTCCTGAGACGTTAAGTAATATTGCAATCAGGAAGGGGCAGAAAAATTTCAGAGATAATGAAGCAAAACTAACCCACAGTATTAATACTTTTGCATTCAGTTTAGGAACGAACTGTGTAACAATCATAAAACATAACTTTGCATCATTTAAGACATTTGAAATATCTGTGGGATTTCAGCATATTAGAGCATGTGACATATTGGCCTCAGGTTTAAATTTGAAATTTTTAGTTGATACTAGACTTGTGGTTTTAATTTGAAAGGAATAAGAGGGTTTAAGTTTGTAAAGAGTGCTTGAAGTTTAAGAGAACTTGATTTATTTATATTTATTA
>NW_012149875.1:1410999-1416448 GCF_000956105.1 Propithecus coquereli
CTTTTTAGTATAGTAACAAGCTTGCAACCATTCAGCATACATTCACTAATAATAATATGACAACTTTAGCATTTTGGTTTTTTAAAGCATGTTCATTGGCCTGTCTAATCAAGGTTTTCTACATAGCAACCAGAAGCTATTTACAGTCTGGCTCTTCTTTATGTCTACTTGAAATCTGAAGACATATACACCTTACTATCATCATTGTGAAGTGTCCTTGGACTTAACAGCTAAGAGTGTTCTATGTCTAGGTGGGTTCTTTTCCCCTTGGAGCTGGATAAAAAAAGCAATGGCTTCAAAAGCTAAAAGCTCTTTAACATGAAAAGGGCCCAGCACCATGTCTAGCACATAGTAGGTGTCAACATGCCTGGGTTCCCCTATTCTCAGCTCCCTAACATCAAGCCTTAATTGCCTTCTTCCTAAGAGAAAAAAATAGTAGGAGTCCAGTCTGGGTGTCAGGAGGCCCTTGGGGGATTTCAAATACTGTTTCTGGGATTCAGACGATGTGGCTGTTCTAGGAGCTCAGGCATAATTTCCCTTCCCTGGTCACACTCAGCCCCTGGAGGGCCCATTCCAGGCACAGTGGGAACAATTTTCTCAGCACCGACTCATGCCCTTTGTTCAAGTTCCTCCCCTCTTGGTTTGCCTTGTGCTCTCTCTCCAGTTCCTCATTTGGGGACTCTGTGGGTCCCGTAGAGCACCCTAAGCTCTAGTTCAGGGTCCTTATCCTGATACCTATACCCAGGGGACCATGGTTGTGCCTCAGGGGGAGTTTTAGAATTTGTGTGACAAGTTTGAGGTAAACGTAATATTGTCATTTTACAGAGAAGGAGAGGACCACAGCTTCTACCCTATTCTCCGAGAGTCCCACCGCCAGAGAAGTTAAGATCAGCCACTCTGGACACTTCCCAGCCCCTCCCCATTGCCAGACACACTGACTCTGTTTCCTGGGACCCCGTGAGCTGACTCTGCAGGCAAGGGGATACATGAACCCAGCGACGGAAGCAGATGGCTACAGGGACCTCAGGGCTGCTCTTCAGGAGCCAGCACGGACTTCACACAACAGTCAACAGTGCGGCACATCAGACACACTGATCAAGACATTGAAGGTGTTTTAAGATTGCAGATCAAGTATTTAAACATAGTAGAATAGTTATTTAATGTTGACAAGACCAAACAGAAGGCACACAGGCGGTCTTTGAATGGGTGTGTCTTCGATAGCTCTCCACTGAGGACAAAAGTCTTTCACGACGCATTGCTCACATCCGTCCCCTGACCCCATGCACCAGCCCCAGCAGGAATGCAGAGCTTCCATCTCCCCACCCACTCGCCATGAGCAGAACCTGCAGCTTCAGGGTACGGAGAGGACTCTGGCCAGCAAGGGTCACAGATGGGACTTCATGCAATCATACTGCCTCTCTAAGATGACCAACTGTCTCAGTTTTAGCACTGAAAGTCCTGCATCCTAGAAAACCTCTCAATCCTTATAAACTAGGATGGTTGGTTGCCCTACATATGAAAAGTTCCAAATTTCCTTCTTCTGGGAAGTATTTAGAGCTCCATCCTAAGCCAAAGCAACAAAGGAATGGCCCAGAAGTCCTTTAAAAATACATCATTTGAGCACATATAGGAAAAACTTTTGTGTGGAGATTTGTTCTTTTGTGCAAAAGAGCACAGTGTCCCTCTGCCAGACACACCACACCAATTCCTTGCTAAGTGGCAGATGTGGCCATCTGGTGGGAGGCCATTTTTTACTTAAGCAGCACTCGACTTCAAATCAGAGTTAAATAAAAAGTTATTTCCTCTCAGGTATTTTCCCTATAGGTTTCCCATAACAGTCTCCTATTAGCCTAAACATGTTTCCCATCAGAGGACTGCCCTGACTTAGTCTGGCAGACATCGCATTTTAAAGGATGCTAATGTCACTACATTCACTGGGCAACATTGTTCCATTTGTAGACTACCTTGTTTTGGAGCCACCTTGTTTTGGAGCCTTGTTTTCAGCATCCTCTTGGGATTTCCTGGGGGGCTGGGAGAGGCTTGATGGGCTCATTAATCCCCAGCTCCACCAGATGAAGAGAATTGTAGGAGTGGGGAAGATATCACACCTGTCCCCTAGACCAGCAGTCTCCAAACTTTTTGGCACCAGGGACCAGTTTCATGGAAGACAATTTTTCCACAGACGGCGGTGGGTGGGGGGGATAGTTTCACGATGATTCAAGCACATGACGTTTACTATGCACTTTATTTCTATTATTATTACATTGTAATATATAATTAAATAATCATACAACTCACCATAATGCAGAATCGGTGGGAGCCCTGAGCTTGTTTTTCCGCAACAATACAGTCCCATCTGGGGGTGACGGGAGACAGTGACACCTGAAATGTGTTGCTTATGTCCAGTCTACTCCGTAATCTCATTTGGCTGCTGTCACTGCAGAAAACTCTGCTTCACAGAGATAGGATGTCGGAAATGGAAGCAGGCTTCTCAGTGCTTTTGTGGCAATCTCAGGCTATTCCGCCTTGACTTTAATCCAGAACATATGGAGGTTTGAAGTTGTCTCAAACATACTTTTAAGGCCACCATCATTTGCGGCCTTAAGCAGTTGATCCTCTTCTAGCACAGACAAAGTCGATTCACCTGGCTAATTAACAAATGGGTCACAGATCCATTCCTTCCCAGTTCAGGGGTCTTTTGAGCCTGGGAAGTAATGCTCAGACTCTTTTGAAAGCTGAGACAGGTGATCATGCGCCAGCTGGGAGAGAGAAGGCCCTGGCTCAGTCTCTTCCAAAATCTCTGCTAATGTTTGAAACATGTCAAAAATCCCAACGTTAACGCATCACCCCCATAATTCCAATTTGACTTCGAATACAGCCACTTTATCTGCCGACTTGAACACAGTTGTCGTTCTCCCCTGAAGTGACAGATTGAGTTCATTGAGCAGGTTGAATATGTCACACAAGTAAGCAAGTTTTGTGACCCAACCAGTGTCACTGAAATGTGCTGCCAGTGGTGACTGTTTTTCTAAAAGAAATCTCTGGGGCGGCTCTCATAACTCGAAAACTCTGGCCAGTGATCTACCTTTGGAAAGACATCTCACTTCTGTGTGTAAGAGAAGATGTGTGTGCTCTGCGTCCATCTCCTCGCAGAGCTGCTCGAACAGATGTGAATTAAGGGCGTGTACTTTAATGTGGTTGATAATTTTAATCACATCTTGTAAAACGTCTTTTAGTTCAGGTGACATTTTTCGACTAGCCAGCATTTCTCTATGGATGACACAGTGCGTAGACTCACATTCAGAAGTGACCTCCTTGACCTGAGTAGTGAAACCAGAAAGCCGTCCAGTCATGGCAGCCGCTCTGTCTGTGCATATACGACACAAAATGACCAATTCAGTTTTCCTGATATGTACTCATGCAGAGACTTGAATAGTTCTGCAGCTGTGGTGTTGGTTGGCAACAAAAGTGCACATAACATACCCTCATGCACATTCTCCTGAAAAATATATGGCACAAAAATAAGCATTGTTGCCTTCTTGTCAACATCAGTAGACTCATCAACCTGGATTGTGTACCACGGTGACTCATTAATCCTCTCTAGCAATTGTGCCTCAGTATCCTCTGCTATTTCATCAATTCGTCTAGTTATGGTGCTAGCTGAAAGAAGAACACATGCCACCTTTTGAACTGCAGCTTCTCCTAAAAGTTCACAGCAAATGTCCTTAGCAGCAGGCAGGATCACCTCTTCACAATAGTAAAGGGCTTCTTAGCTTTAGCAATGCAGTAGCCACTAAGCATGATGTTCTCAGTACACACGTATTTGATGAAATGGTGGCCTTCAATAATTGCTTCTATTCTTCGTGTTCATGTTTTTTTCTTTTGGAAAACTCCAAAGGCTTGTCTTTCAATGCAGGGTGCTTGGTCTCCACATGGTGAAGCAGCTTTGAAGGTTTCATAGCTTCGTTAGACAGCCAGTCACCACATATTATACAAACGGGCTTGGAGAATATGAATCACCTGTTTCAATGAGCCTGTAATTTAAGTAGAACTCTCGATATTTCCTTTAAATGCAGCTTTCATTTTGTTGGCAGTCTTACAGTCTTCTGCTGTCTCACCATTTGGTCTTTCCCCTTTTTCAAAGAAGCTCTCCAGCGACATTTTTTACTCGTCTTTGGTAGGGTTAGCTTGTGGTCTTACCGAAACTGTGACTAAGACAAGTGTGCAGTGCAGGAAAGAGGCGCAGATGGACATGGTAAACAAAATAACAGACAGGCTGGGTGAGGACTAAAATAAGCGTTGATTCTGACTTACAGCTGCTGCCAGATGCAGCTGCACAATTGAAGTAAGATGCTCACTTGCCACTAAAAAGCCTGCCACCAGATGCAGCGTAATTGTCACTTGCTACTCATTGATAGGGTTTTGAGTGGACAAGCAATTGATTTATTGTGGTCTTTGTGCGGTCAGACCTCTCTGCTAATGATAATCTGTATTTGCAGCCGCTCCCCAGCGCTAGCATCACCGCCTCAGCTCCACCTCAGATCATCAGGCATTAGATTGTCATAAGGAGCACAACCTAGATCCCTTTTCATGCACAGTTTACAGGAGGGCTCATCCTCCTACGAGAATCTAATGCTGCTGCTGATTGGACAGGAGGCGGATCTCAGGCGGTGATGCCGGTGATGGAGAGCAGCTGTAAATACAGATGAAGCTTCGCTTACTTGCCTGCCACTCACCTCCTGCTGTGTGGCCCATTCCTAACAGGCCCAGGGGTTGGGGCCCACAGCCCTAGACCACTGCTTCCAACCCAGACAATTGTGCCCCCTCCCTGGGGACATTTGGCAATGCTTATAGACATTGTTGATTATCAGGACTGGCAGTCTTGCTACTGGAATATAGTGGGTAGAAGCCAGGGGTGCTGCCAACACACCCTACCATGCACAGGAGAGCCCACCCCCAACAAAGAATCCAAGGTCAATATCAGTAGGTCAATGAGGGGACTCTCAGAGGCTGGCCCTACAGCACTCAGGGTACTTCGAAGATAAGGCAGCCAAAGCTTGCACATTTATAACCCCTGAGACACGTTCTCACTATTTCTGAGTAAGAAAAACATCTTCCTTTTAGAGGGAGACAGAAGAGAGTATGAATTAAAAGATTCTAGCCTAGAGAATAAAAAATATCTCCTGCCTATCCCAGAAATTAGGAGCAATTAGTACCTAATAAAGGCTGTTGATTATGATGCCAATAACGTTAATGACACCGCTGATAATTTTGCAACTCATCCCTCTGTTGAGTAGTGTAGGGCACTATTTTTAGCTTAATATTGAACTCTCTTTGGAATCCTTTGCAAATTCATTTTTTGTAAATCTACTGATACCTCCAAAGACATGTATGTGGATGTTCATAGAAGCATTACTCACAGTAGTCAAAAAGTGAAAACAGTCCAAAT
>NW_012149875.1:1417353-1459707 GCF_000956105.1 Propithecus coquereli
TTGGAAAAAATTATATCTATGTCCTAGCCCTGAGTCTGCCCATAATTAACTGCATTACTGAAGGCAAGGCACTGATTTGCTCCTGGACTCAGTTTCCCCATCCGTAAACTGATGATAGCCCCTGAGATACTGTTTGTCTCTCACACCATGAGATTTAGTTAACTGACTGCTCGCATTTCAATAGGAAGAGCAGATGGCTGTAACTTAACTCAAGAGCCTGAGTGGTCACTTCACAACGATTAAATCATGCTTGACGCCACTTTGGTTTATAGAGAACGGAGTGATTGTTCCAACACAAGTAAAGTCCAGCACCACTGGATAGCTGAAGCAATCTCTCCCCAAAACTCACCCTGCCCGAGGTCAGGGGGGGCTCTCCTTCCAGCCAATATCCCACAGAGGATGTCTGCCAGGGAAGGGCCAGGGCAGGGTCTCTCATCCACACTTCCTGCTTCTGGGGCAGGTACGTGCTCGTCCACGGAGGCTCCTCTCCCCTTTCCAAGCCTGGCCACAGTGTCAATTTCCCTGCTCTGGACAACAGCTGGGACGTGCAGTGTAAACCAGAGCCCAGTGCCGTGGCAGGACAGTGCCTTCCCTCACCGATGCCTGTTAGATTGTCTCGCCAGTTCACCACATGTCATTGGGTGCACAGAAAAGCACTGATCTACCCTTGTATCACTTTTAGGTCATTAAAACAACAACAAAACAAGGGGCCACCCTGACTCAAAATACTTTCCAAAATATAATCGCTTTTCCATTCATGAATTCCCACCCGTGTCACCCACAGTGTCAACTCAATAACCAAGTATCAATGACAATCACAGGTCCCCATTTATCTAACAAGATGATCTGCCAAAGAGAATTCCCTTAGGACGGTGAGGAGATTCAGTCATTCTGTGTCGAATTGGGAAGATGAGCTAAGAAAGCCTTCCCTCCCGTACTTTATACCTGGAATCATTAGACAGAGGGTCCACCCCATGTAGCAGCTGCTGCCAACACTGATTACAGAGTATGTTGTGATGAGAACAGTAGACTGAGAGATAAACAGCAGTCCAGAAGTACTGAATTATTTCTTTTACTAAAACAACCCATCTGTGTCCTTTCCTACCATATTGTTTCACTGATCCTCTGCAACTCTGTCGCTACATCACTAAATTAGGGGGCATAATTCTCCCAATTAAGCATTTAAGTCAAACAAGAAGAAGAGAGAAAAGAAACATCTCCCATCATCTTTTGCTAAACTTTAAAGAAACTGAAGACTTGTTCCTGCCAAACAGTAAGTGCTAAATCCCAAGGGCTGTCACAGCTTCAAACGAGCTCACAGATGTTTGTTCTCAAGCACGTTTTCCTCTCAATGGCATTTTCAGCATATTATAAACTTCCTGACACAGAATTTCAGTGGAAGCATTTTTTTAAAGATTATTTTGTTATCATAAAAAAAAAACTAACAAGCATTTGTGAATATACGTTGGGCTATACGAAATAACAAATGAGATTTTGCAATGTAGGAAAGGGTAGCAACTGCAAAAGAGAGTTTGCTCACATTCAAACCTGGACATGAACCTTAGAACAGGCCCATTTCTTTCCTCTTTTGGCACACCTCCTCTTGATTGCTCCTGGTATAGACCAGAGATCTGAACCAGGGGTGATTTGTCCCCAAAGAAACATTGAGCAATGGCTGATGACATTTTTGGCTGTCACGACGGGGGATGCTACTAGTGTCTAGTGGGTAGAGGCCAGGGAAGCTGCTCAAAATCCTCCAAAGCACAGGAAAGCCCCCCACGACAGAACTATCCAGCCCAAAGCATCAATAATGTGGAGGCTGAGAGACCCTGGTATAGACAGAATGTAACTGTATCCAGGTTCAGACCACTGTGATTAAGACATGTTTTCAGTCTGTGCTGAGCTTACAGTTTAATCTTAGGGCAGACACATAAACATACAGTCCCAGTGTAATGCACATGGCTCTCCAATACAGGGGCCCTTGCACTGGGGGCTCCATCTTGGAAAGAATGGGGAGATGTAGTTGACACAGTTAAGGGCTAAGGAAGAGCTTCCTAGAGGACATGGGCCTGCAATGGAAGATGAGTAAAAATTGGCAAAACTAAGGAGAGTGAGAAGGACAAGACATATGGGCACCTCCATGCAGCTATACCTGGCCAGGTGTAGGGGAAGGAAAGGAAAGCCCAGCTTCTGCAGGGTCGGGGATGCAAGCTGGGCTTTCTCTGGTGGGTCATGGTCCCAAGGGTCGTGACCCTGGAGGTCATCACTTCTGGGCCTTCTCATGCCACCTCTCTCTCACTATCCACTGGCTCTGTTATAGACTAAGTGCTTGTATCCCCCCAAAATTCATATGTGGAAGCCCTACACCCTAGTGTGATGGTATTAGGAGGTGGGGTCCTTGGGAGGTGATTCTATTTAGATGAAGTCATTAGGGTAGAGCTTCCCCATGATAAGATTAGTGCCCTGATAAGAAAAAGAAGAGAGACCAGCTTTTCTTCTCTCTACTATGTGAGGGTACAGCACAAAGGCAGCCATCTGTAGGCCAGGAAGAAAGCCTTTCCAGAAACCAACACCCTGATCTCGGAGCTCCAGGACTGTGAGAAATAAATGACTGCTGTTTAAGCAACTAAGTCTATGATATTTTGTATCAAGCTAACTAAGAAGAGAAGCCCAAGCTAACTAAGAGAGAAATTTTTACCAAGATGTAGAGTGCCACTGTCACAAATACCTAAAAATGTGGAAGCAGCTTTGGACCTGGTAGTGGGTAGGGGCTGGAAAAAGCCAGGATTGCCAGGAAGGGGATGCCAAAGGGATTCTGATGAGGGCTCAGAATGCAGAGAGGAGAGCTGCAGAGACAGCCTCCATCTTCTTAGAGAACATGTAAACAATCATGAACAGGATGTTCATAGAAATATAGACAATAAAGGCCATTCTGATGAAGTCTCAGATGGCAATGAGGAGCATGTTATGAAGCAATGAAGAAAAGGCAATCTTTATTATAAAGTGGCAAAGAACTGGGCTAACTTGTGTTCATGTTCTAGTGTTCGGTGGAAGGTAGAACTTGCCAGCAATAAAATTGGATACTTAGCTGAGGAGATCTCTGAGCAAAGTGTTGAAGGAGTAGCTTGGTTCCTCCTGACAGCATATTGTAAAATGTAAACAGAGGAAAAGAATTGAAGAAGGAATTGTTAAGCAAAAAGGAACCAAAACTTAGAGACTTGGAAAATTCTCAGCCTACTATATTGCAAAAAAAATGAGATAGACTATTTGGAAGAGGAGGGGCTGACCGACCATTTGATAATGTGACTAGTGTGAGCATGAACCATGGAACTAATCAGCCAACTCAACAGACGCCAGAAACGTAGACGGGATCTTGCTGGCAGAAACACTGCCAGCTGGAACTAAAGGAAACAGAGAGAAGGACAGAATGAAGGAAGGCTGCAAACGTGCCATTCCTCAGGGGAAGGGTGAAATGCTGTGGGAGGGGATCCACTCCCACCACGGGCTCAGGGGGTGAACATAGCTCCTCCGTGGTTTCAAAGGGTGGGGCTGCCTGTCTCATCTAATAGGCCAGAGTGTTCCCACCTAGTGCCTTGTGGGTGCAGCCCCATGGAGCTGAGTGAGCTGGGCCACCCGCCCCTTCCTGCTGTTGGAATGATGCTGCCAGCAGGCCAGCGGGCCAGGACAGCAGAACATTGCACCCAAGAGGATTATTCTCCAGCCTTAAGATCTAGTAGACTTTGCCTTGCTAGGTTTTAGATTTCCTTGGGACCCACTACTCCTTTCTTCTTTTTTATTTCTCTTTTGGAATGAGCATGTCTACCCCATGCCTGTCCCATGATAGCATTTTGGAAGCTATCTTGTCCTTGTCTGGAAGGACATAACAGGCTCATAGCTAGAGAGAAATTTTGTCTCAGGACGAATCGTACCTCAACTCCCACCCATATCTGATAGAGATAATGTTTAGATTAGACAATGGACTTTCACTTTTAACTTTGATGCTGGAACAAGTGAAGACTTTGGGGGCTGTTGAGATGGAATGAATGCATTTTGCATGTAAAAACGACATGAATTTGGAGGGGGGCAAAGGTAGAATGTTACGGACTGAATGTTTATATCCCCTCAAAATTCATATGTAGAAGCCCTAACCTATTATGTGATGCTTAGGAGGTGGGGCCTTTGGGAAGATATTAGGTTTAGATGAGGTCATGAGGATGGAGCCCCACAATGAGATTAGTGTGCTTATAAGAAGAGAAAGACACACTAAGCCCTGTGAGGACACAGGAAAAATGTATCCATCTGCAAGCCAGGAAGAGGGCCCTGTCCAGACCCAACCATGCTGGCTGGCATCCTGCTGTCAGGCCTCCAGAACTGTGGGAAATAAATGTCTGCTGTGTAAGTCAGGCAGTCTATGGTATTTTCTTATAGCAGCATGAACAGACTAAGACAGACCCTGTATTCTTTTCACTTTTCTCCAAGACCAGCTTAGAATCCTTGAACTACTAACAAAAATCACCACCTAGATCACACTCTCATTCCTTTCCTCCTCTCTCCTTTCATTAGCAATGCCTATTAATACCTTCATTCTTAACCAGAATCTCTCTGTATTCCTTCTTACAGCTGCATGCAAATCTATAATTGTCTCAAAATAAAAGATGTAATTTAAAAAAAAAGAAACACCTTAATCCTGGATGATGCCAACTGTCTTATGTGCCCAAAAGTGAACAACTAAAGTCTCTGGAGACTCTATCAGGCTCACTGTGATCACAGACCTTGCATGGAGCCTGTCCCACTAGTGCTTTCCCTCTCTTTCACTTTTATTCTTCTACTACTGATTCTCACGTGTGTGAAACACATGTAGACCAGAGGCTTGAATTTGCCTTGGTCTCGGGGGCAGCATGAGCCCACTTTTAGCGTGTGCGCAAGAAGGAGCTATACCCACCACTCTTCTATGGACACCAGTCAGTCCTCTGTTTCTACCACCTGATGAAAGACAAGTCACCAATATATCTTCATCACCAAATCCAAAGGATGTGAATGAGATATTACTTGACTTCTCATTAGCATTTGACATATTCCAATTTTTGAAAACATTCTGTTCTCTTGACTTCTAAGTCCCATGTGGCAGGATGTGAAAGTCTCAGCCTGTATGAATATAGAAACTTAACAGTTCTGGGTTTTATTATGCTCGTTTTGTGCTGCAACTGAGGGATGAAATAGAAGGGCCTCCCCTCACTTCCTGAGGAGGTTGGAAGATATAGGCCTCCTCAGCCTCCACAGAAGGCCAATCATACCTTTACTACTCTGGTTCTGAGTTCAATGGGCCATGAGTAATAAGAAGAAGTGGATTTCAGGGGCCTTGGGGAAATAAAGGTTTAGAGTGAGGATGCACAAGAGAACTGAGGGAAGGATGAGGAAGCAATGGAGAGATTGCTGTCAGGTGGGACACCTGGCAGTGAAGAGCTGACATCTGGGAACTGCTGAGAAGGGGAGGACTCATGTCCAGGAAGCACTGGGAAAGTGGACCTATCAGAATGCCATGGCAAGAGGCATTGCTTGAGTGCCCAGGAGGCCAGTGAGAAATGAGCTTTGCCTGACGATCACCCAGCCTTCTTTCTACAGAGAACTTTCCACCACCTGCACATGAATGGCTTCCCTTTGTCTATACCCACACCAGAGAGAGCTCCTCTCTGTCTGTTATCAGTACATTACCCAGTGACTGATCAGCACGAAGGCTCCCAGACATGCCTCAAGACTGTGTCTGGTTCCCATCCCAGGACCCTGTGGGGATGTTCCCTGCTATGTCCTAAATGTTTGTGTGCCCCCAAACTTCATATGTTAAAACCTAATCTCCAAGGTGATGGTATTATGAGGTAGAGACTTTGAGGAGAGGATTAGGTCATGAGGGTGGAGCCCTCACAAATGGGATTAGTGCCATTGTAGAAGGGACCCTGGGGAGTTGTCTTGCCAGTTCTACCACATGGGGATGCGGCGAGAAGATGCCATCTATGAACCAGGAATTGGCCCCCACCAGACACTGAATCTCCTGGCACCTTGATGTTGGACTCCTCAGCCTCCAGAACTGTGAGAAATAAATTCCTCATTTATCAGCAATCTAGGGCATTTTGTTACAGCAGCCAAACGGGCTCAGAATCTCCTCGCATATTTAAAAAAACCCACACCCATAAACTTGGAGTGGGGTCTGGTCAGAAAGTGGATATTCCCTGCCCCCTAAACTTAGTAGGAGAGAGGGACAAAATATACAAGCTCGAGGTCCAAGAGCTAGGACGTTTGTTTGTAAGCCTCCTGTTACACTGCCTCCTCCAGCTCCTCCTCTGACTTCGTAGGATGCTTTGTTCCATCTCCTTTGCTGGCTCTTCCCCTTCATCTAACCCTTAAATGATGGGTCCCTCAAGACTAGTCCTTGTTTCTTCCTCTCCTACCTAGATACGCACATCCATTACCATGACTTTAACAATATCCACATTCTGAGGAGTCCAAATTGAATTACATTCAGCCTTCACCTCTGAACTCTAGGTTTAGATACCCAACTACTTACTTCATGTCCACACTTGTGTGTCTCACACACATCTCAAACTTAACATGTCCAAGATGACAGGGCCCTTATGACGTGTTCCTACCTATCTCTCCAACCAATTGCCAAGCCATTCTCCCCCTCAACCCTCTAACACAACAGCATTTTGTACATTCTTTCAGTTCACAAGAACAACGTACCCTTTTTCATCACAGGGCCTTTGCACATGATATTGCTTCTGCCCCCCAACCTTCTCCACCCCATGTTACTTGTTCTTTTTGTCATTATTTGAACAGTCACCTTCTCAGAAAATACACCCCTCTTATTTTTTATGAATGCACCCTCTATAGCATTAGTCACCATGCATATTTACCCATGTTGTCTTTCACCTCCCACTAACCCATAAATTTCATGAAGGCAAAGACTATACTACATTCTTAGTACTCGGGACACTGCTTGATCCATAGAAGGTGTTTGACAAATGTTTATTGATGAAGGAATGGTGGGGATTGTAGCTAAGATGGATATAAACAGGGAGAAGAAATTGGAACAGTGTAAAGAGGCAGATAAGATGATGAATTTCACTTTACATATGTTGAGCTTGAAGAACCTAGAGGACAGATGGATGGACCAATCCAGGAGATGATTGGGCACATGAGTGTGAAGGGAAGGGAGGCCAGAGATAAAGACATAGGTATGAGGTCCACAAAACTATGGCCAAAGCCATAGATGAGGATGAGGTGGCTTCAGCAGAGTCAGTAGAGAGAGAATAGGGAACTCAGAAGAGAACCATGGAAAACTACTTAGAGGGGACCTACTGCTTGGTCACCACTCTCCCACCACTTCCACCAAGTCCTCCCACCTAACCCTTCTGTCTTGTCTAGAATATGAAGCCAAGAACTTCAAACAGGGAAGAAATGCCAGCAGAAACAGTGATGGAGACCCTCTATGCATTCTTTCTCCCCCACCTTCTGTGACCTCTGCCTATTTCCAGCAGAATTGGATAGATCCTCTGGGGAGTCTCAGTCCACACCTGTGTGTGAACCTCCAGGAGAGCTGAGGGGAGCAGGTAATATTAACCCTATCAGGCACTGCAACTACTTGCTCTTGTCAGTTATCAGTCCATCATCCAAAAAATTGAGGAACCCCTTAATGTGAGTCACCCTGGTAGGTGCAGGAAGTGAGCAGTGACCAAAACTGCCTGCAGATAGTTGGCAGTCAGTGAAAGTGGGTAATGAGGACTGTGGCCGGGTAGTGGAGACTGTGCCTCCTGGATAGTTTCTTTCTCCTCGGTTTCAGTTTGGCATGTAGCTGCCTGGAAAGAAACTACATTTCTCAGCCTTGGTGTGGAATAAGTTTCAGCAATGGGATGTGAGAAGTGAGGGATATCAGTTGGTTGAACTGTGTCCCTCAAAATCCACACATTGAAATCCTAACCACTGGTACCTCAGGATATGAACTTACTTGGAGACAGAGTCTTTAAAGAGGTGATCAGGTTAAAATGAGGTCATTTTTAATGAGGACCTTATCCAATATGATTGGTGTCCTTATAAAACAGGGAAAACTGAACACAGAGATGCCCAGATGCCCACAGCAGGAAGACAATATAGAGACAGAGGGAGAAACAGTCATCTACGAGCTGGGTCCTTCCCTCACAGCCTCAGAAAGAACTAACCATGACCACTTGGTCTTGAACTTTTAGCTTCCAGAATTGGGAGACAATAAACTTCTGTGGTTTAAACCACCAGTCCATGATACTTTATTACAGCAGCCCTAGGAAACTAACCCAGAAACCACTTCCAGTCGGTAACTCTAGAGAGGGAGGCACAGGGACTTCTTTTTCCCTCCTTGCTGGCCTGAGGATGACTAGATCTGGAGCAACCAAAGGTAGAAGCCACGTGTTACGTTCGTCAGAGCCATAACCCTGCTGACAGAGCACCCTAGATGCACCCCTCTGGATAGTTATGGAAAAGAGAAAGGTCTATTTTTCTAAACCACAGTGTTTTGGGTCTCTTTGTTACCATATAGTTTCTTCAACCTATATCCTGATACATTTTGCATAATGGCCATGGCTAGCTGTAAATAAACTCATGTATGACTTCCAAAGAAAGTTGGAAATGAATTATATTTGACCTCTTACCATTATTGCATATGCTACATCATATTCATAGAAGTTAAAGTATATCCTGGCATAGCCGTCCCAGCCTCCTAGACCTCCAGTCTGGTTGGTCTCGTCAACTCTAACCTGGTTTTCATTGTCAACATCATCTCTCTTCCCATTTGCAGACCACTCAAAACACCTCTTCCAAGATGTTCCCGTTCATATCCCCTTAGCCATCGTATTCCCTTTATTTCGCTCCAATCCAGTTTTCAAGTTCAAAATGCTTTCTGGCATACAATCCTGCCAATGCACAATTCTTTTCTTTCCAACCCAGACACAATTGGATGTGACTCAGCCATCATCATTATAGGTAAAGCACTTTCCCAGAACTCATGTACCATTGCTCTGTCTTTGACTGGGCGTAGAGCCCCCTTTGATGTTGAAGAAATTTCTTCCTGTGTTAGAATTCAGAGACAGTGAGATTTGGTTGAGATTTTTTTTATCTTTTTTAATGTTGATGTTAAAATACAGATTTATTTTAATTGGTATCTACATGCCTGACTTTTCTTAGTCAATAGAAGTAAAAGAAAAAAAGACAAAAAAAATTCTAACACAAAATGCTAACTAAATTCTATCTTACTTTAAGGAAAGTCCATGGCAAGAATTTTCTCTTATCTAAGCTTGAATATATAGAGTGAAAATTTTGAACATCAATCACTGGTTCCTTCAGGGTTTTAATTATGATCTATTCCATTGTTCCTGAGCCTTTTTTCTCGTCCAGATATCTTATGAAAGTTCAAATAGGGGATCCATTCTACATTCCAGATCAAAATTAAAAATCACTGAAGCATTTGTCTACAAATACAAACTAATCAATCAGTCCTATATTCTTTTTTTACTCTAGAACGAAGGGCAATGTGGATACACTGGAATCATTCAACAACGATATCACTTACCTTCTCCATACCCATTTTTACTTCCTTACTTTTTGGTGGCTCAATGGACTAAGCAGAAGATGAAATATGGAAAAATCATATTTTATTCCCTGGATCTGTCAGAGAATGAGTGTACGACCTTGGGGAGGGGGAAATATCCTTTCTCTGACTTTGCTTCCTCATTTGCAAAACAAGGAAAGCAAAGTCCCACTAAATTAGTAATAAATTATCTCATTACTGAGTGTAAACACTGTTATTGTTTAGCATTTATTTCTACAATCTGTCAGGATGTTTTGAAATTTCTGCATGAAATATACAACTTAATGCAGTGTTTCTCCTCTCTCTCATACATGCTGTCGGAGAAGGCAAGGCAGAATGGTGAGCACATGAGTGATGTAAATGAAATACTGTTTAATTTATTTCCACATGGATAAAAGAAAATGTAATTAAGCTCCCTAAAAGCCTTCCAAATAAACTTCCCTTGCCGAAGGGCTGGCAAAGGAGGTGGTCACTGATCAAAGTAGCACATCAGATTCTTGACACTTGGAGATGAGGCTAGAGTAAGGTAGCAGCCGGCAGAAAAATCAATGATAGTGGAAGCTGGAGATGTCACAGGAGGGAGGGAAAGAACCAGCAGTATGGTCAGATGCTGGTCAACACCGAGAAACACACACACACCACGTCTGAAGCCTTGGGCTCAGATTTACAATTGGTGTGAGCGCTTGCTCGCTCTCTCTCTCTCTCTCTCTCTCTCTCTCTCATTCTTTCACTTTCCTCTTCATGCACAATTCAATGTGTGTGTATGTCTATATTTCTCATGTATATGTGTGTCTATATATATATATATATATATATATATATATCTCCTATGTTTTTATTTAATGATGAAAAGCCAAGATATCAGTATAAAACCACAAAGAGAGAGAGAGAGAGAGGGCACTCCCTACAGATCTGCAGACCCCTAGAGAAAGATTTCCTTCTGTTACATATGCAGGCTACCAAGTGTAGCAGAGAATCCACAGCAAATAATATCCACTCAAGAGTCTGTATTGCTCATTTGTTAAAATCTGGTCCCTGACCAAAACAGGACCCTAGTAGGAAAAGGACAACTATGAATATAAAGACTCAACATCCCACATATATTTCTGGTTATAATCAGGTTATATTTGCAAACTCGTTAATAAATCCCACAAAATAAACGTTCTTTGTATTTGTTCCAAAATTCTTGCCCTTCAGTATATTTGAGCTAAAATGAAACCGTCTTTCTGTCTCAGGACTCTATAATTCCACCTGCCTTAGAATGGCAAGAATGGGAAGTGGTCACCTTCTCAGGGTCATGAGTGTTCCTGAAATTCACCCTTCAAAGAAACAGGCATTCTTATCCTTTTTAAAATACAGATGTGCATGCTCCAGCTAATCAACAGCCTGAACACACAGAGGGACCAGATTTGAATTGATTGTGGGACTAACTCTTATGTAGCAATAGAGACAAAATCATCAAGTTGTAAACTTCCTCTCTCAAAGATTGTATGTCTTTTTCATAAAAATCATAAAACAAAATCATGAGTTTCCATTAAAAAGTAAATATTTTATGATCTATAGTTTACCAACTGCCACCTACACTGTCTCAATTATTTGCTTTCTTCTTTTTCACCATGATCAAACATGCTACGAAGTCTCAACTCCAGCACACTACTTTTGAAAAGACAGTATACAGTGTTAATCTGCCATAAAATCATATGTTAGAATGGGTGGTAATCAATTACAATCGATTTTTGGCTCATTGTCTTTCAAACAAAGACAGTGAAGATCTGAAGCATTCTGTTGTTAAACTACAGTTTCGAAAACTGAAGTAAACATAAAGCAATGACCAGGAATGGAGCAAAATTAAAGCACAATATAAAATCTCTGTAATAAAAACAGTCTTTGAATCACAGATGAACATAAATTGAAAAAATCTATTGCTTGTTTTTCTGCAGACATTTCTCAGGATAGTGTTATACTACCATTCATGGGAGATGTTTATCAGAAATAGTCAGAAATACTGTATCTCAGGGAGAAGCATTTCATTACCAGGTGTAATGAAAAGCAGTGTTACTGGAAGCATTCTAATCATCAAGTGCTCTTAGCCCATTTTGGAAGGTCTTTGGTAAAAGTTATCCACAAGTGTACACGAGAGCAATGAAACATCCAAGCAGTTCATCATTCTAATAACAACATAATTGGTAATTTACACATTTTAAATATAACCTTCTACCAAGCTTGTCACAATTCTTAAAGTTGAAGTTTAAGTTCAGATAATGCAAAAGAAATGTTTAAATAAAATTCCTTAAGATGATAACAGTGGTTAGAGTGAGTCTGATTAAGAATCATTTTTATTTCATTCTCTCTAGCCTCCAAACTGTTTGCAATATATAGTTAATATTGTTGTAATAAAAATTTTGATATGATTCTTAACTTTTTCCAAACTTGCTAATATTTTCACTACTTGCAGAGTATTTCTCTAAACATAGCACTCCACTGTATCTTTGTGAGTCAAAGTCTTCAATAGGATTCTGAGGCTACAAAAGTAAGCAGAGTATCAGGAAAATTAATTTAAACCCACAGGTCACAAGCCAAAGGAACACATCCTACTTAAACCCTCTGGTGATGAGCTTTAATATCCATAAAAACATCTTTTACAAAAAGATGCCCCAAACCAAAAACAGCAGTTGTATGGTAGAGATGGGAGTGACAGTGAATTTTACTTTAAATTTTGCACAAACCCATTTTTAAAAATTTCCACATTGCTTTCATTTCTGTATTTCTTCCATTCAGAAAAAAATAAACCATCTTTCTGCTTTCTTGACAAAAGTTTGACAGTTTAATGAAATTTCTACGTGATTCATAAACTATACATTTTTTTGATTGCACAGTAGAAAATGATCTAAAAAAATTAAACTTTGATAGTCTTCAAACTGAAGAAAAGTGTAAGCCACCGAGGGAACAAGTAGGGGGGTTCTTTTTGGAGCAATGGAAATGTTCTAGAACTAGACAGTGGTGGTGGTTGCACAACTTTGTGAATAGGCTAAAAACCACAGACCTTTACACTTTAAAATGGAGAATTTTATTATATGTGAATTATATCTCAAAACAAAACAAAATAAAACAACCCAGAAGACACTGAAGAAGGAGCATGAGCTTTAGGACTGAATTATCTGGGCCCATTTCCCCCATAACCACGGTGTCTCTTTACGGCCGGAAAGGGAAAGATGAGGTCCAGACACAGGACCCTTGGATGGTCAGCAGAGGCCGTCATGGCCTCAAAGCCACCTCACCCACAGCTAAGTGTTTTTCTTTAATCAGATTGTATTGTACAAGTAGACACAGGTGGCCACATTGAGGGGAGGCTCTCAGAGAAGACAACGATCTTACCTCGTTAATACAGAAGATGTCCTAGTTTGCTCAGAGTCGGAGACTTTTGTGAGATTACCCCTCCAGAGTCTCTGCCTTCAATGTGGGCCCCCTGAGCTTCCCCCGCTCTCTGGAGCCTGTGTCAATGCCTGGCTTTTGCTGCATAATTAACCATCCCCAGATTTAGTGGCTTAAGACAACTACATTTATGTAGCTCCTGAGTATGTAGGTCAACCATCAGGGCTGAGGCTTTGCTGGGCTCAGCTGCCGGTGCTCAGGTCAGTGGGCTGGCTGTGGGCTGGGGTGACAGGTGACGGGGCCATTACTCCTCTTCTTCCAGCAGGCGAGCCCAGGCTTGTTCTCACAGTGTAGAGGGCTTGCAAGAGAACAAGTGAAGTGCACAAGGTCTCTTAAGCCAAGACCCAGAACGGGCACAGGCCATTTCATCCACATCCTCGTGGTCAAATTGAGTCATGAGTCCACCCGGGCCTGCAGGGTGGGGAGATAGGCTCCACCTCTTGGGGAGAGGAAGCTCAGAGTCCTACTGCAAGATGTAGGACAGAGGAGGAGAATGATATTTGGAAACGACCTACCACAAAGCCCTAACAACGTAGATTCCAAAATTATAAACACAAAGAAATAAACATTCAAGGGCTCTCAACTCACAGAGCTAATCTTCCCAGTGGGACGCAAGGAACATAATGATTTAATGACTTCAAAGCCAGGCATTATTCAAAGAGGAAGAGTTTTCACCAGAGAAAACATCCCCAAAGGAATTGAAACACGTCTGTATCCTCATTACTCTGTCCCTCCTTCCCCCTCCTCAGAACCCTCGGTTAGGTTTCAGGTAGATAAAAGAGAGTTTGATTCAACAGAAAGGGGAGCTATAGCCCTTATACACCCCCCACCGAGGACTGATGAGAGGACTAGAGGTGGGAAGAAGAGACTTAGAGACTCCTAAGTGAGTACAAGTCCAGGTAAGGTTCTGAAAGCAAAGGACTGCAGATGTGCTCGAGTTCGCCATCCCTCAAAGACGAAAATATCTGCTCAAGTCATGTTTCCTCAGATCCATTTCATGTGGGCTTAATTTTTTAGGGTGAGGGTCATGGCAACTGGGAAAACAAAGCAATAATCTCAAAATACAGTGGAATTGGGCAGGAGTCCCCAAATACCTCTGCACCTCAGAATTGTTCAGTAAACTTATTGAAAATACTACCCTTTGGGCTCCATCCTCAGGCTCTGTGATTCAATAGGTCTGGGGTTTAGTGAAGAAGCTTGCAATCTTAGCAAGCTTCCCAGATTGTCTGGGCGAGTTTAGTTTTATTAGGTAAGAAATGACGATAACTGTATCTGCTCTGTCTGGCTTGAATGGATGTACAATAGACACAGGTGGATGGAGCGTGTTGGTTTGAGGTGCATTAGAGCAGATCCTGTAAGTCAGGCTAATCATAGCCAAAAAGCAAAAAACAAACAAACAAACAAAAATCTCTGAGGCATGCAAGCTTATGTTGGGCACATTTCTACCTTACTTTCTAAGATCTCTATTTTCAGTCTCTTGTTATCTATTGATCACTCATTAAAATATAGTTTCTTCCTGTTACTCCAGGTATGTAGTAGAGTTGCATACAGCTGCAAGTTAAAACACCCCCAAAAAAGAGTATTTAAACAAGATAGAAATGTATTTGTTCCCACGTAAGCACCTCAATGCTGGCATGACAAGTCAGCACCATGAAACACAAGAGACCCAGCTCTTCCCATCTAACCAATCTGCCATACCTCAACCTCATGGTATAAAGTAGAATTGGGGCTCCAGTCATCACCTCCACATCCTAAGCAGAAGACCGGAGGAAAGGGAAAAGACAAAGCAAATAGCCCCTCCTTTTAAAGAAACTTCCTAGAGTTTGGACACATTTCTTCTAGTCACATTACTTAGGCCGGAACTTAGTCGTATGGAAAGGAAGTCACTAGAAAGAAAGACTGGAAGATACAGTCTGTATTCTAGATTGACATAGGGACTGAATTTCTAGGAAGAAGGAGAAACAGAAATTGTAAGACAAGAAGAAATTGCTGCCATAACCAGTCTCTGTTGGAACACCTATCTTGGTTTATGGCCTACAGAAAGTTTTATGCACAAAAATGTTCATTGTAGAATTATTCATAATAGTAGTAAAAATTTGAAAACACATTATGTGGCCAACAATGGCAAAATTATTATCAACTATGGAATATCAATTTAATAAAATAATGTAGAATCACCAGAAAGTTTGGTTACCAAGATTATATAATCGTTTTTAGCTTTTTGTAAAGGCGGTATGCAGCCTCTTCCAGTTTTCTCTCTTATATACCTACAACGCACAGAAACTCATAGCCCTGAAAACTGGGATTGAGAGCAAGACAATTCCACAGTCCTGGAGGAAATAACCACGGGCAGCACGAAGAGTTTGATTAAGATAAATCCACCCAGGTTTCAGTTCATAGCAAACTTAAACTCTCCTTTATGAAACAAATTCCTCCTGAAAACAAAAACAAAAGAACAAAAACAAGAAGACATTTTTCATCCCCCAAACATCTGTCCCAAGGCACTGAACTATTCGCATCTGGCCCACAGTCCCAGGCCACCCTTCCAGCACTGGGAGATGAGCCGCGTTTCCTTTCCCACCAACATTCCTGCGCTCTCCTGCCATGGTCAGCTTGTATCCACAGGGAAATACAAATCCCCCGAAAGAACTTGGCAGGAAGTCAGGAAGAGGAGATGCAGCAGAACCTTAGTGCTTTCTGGCTGATGTTCTCTCGGGGGTAAAGCTTAATAAGTGGAGAGAGACAGAGAGAAACCTGACAGAAGTGCACGCCGAGAATCGTAGCCTTGCGTGTACTTTACTGGTTCTAAGTATAAGAAAACAACACAGGAAGGACAGATGGACAGTAGGTGAGAGCCTTAGAGACCGGGAATCCCAGCAGGAGCTGTGCACACCAAGCATCAGCCCCTTCTACCTGTAGATTCCAGAAGCGATTCATATTCACTCCACAAGCAGGCAGAGAGAAGACTCAAGAACACTCCCTTTGCCTTCTCCCTTCCCAAGCCCTGGATTGGAACAGGTGGTTCCTTGCTCGGTGATGAGTATCAATAAAAACACTGCTTCAAACACTGGAAAGATCAGTGGAGGGACAGATCTTTGATGAATCTTCTGCATTAGACAGTCGAACCTCACAGTCATTATTGGCATCTTCCGCAGAATGCAAGAAGGGCTGGCTGTTTGGAAGCACATGCGCTATATCCACAAGGCAAGAACAAGCTGAAATGAGGAAGCAAGAGCATGACCATAAATGGGAGGTGGCTGAGTAGGATTGCAAAGAGACTCAAGAAGCTGCGGCAAATAGAACATTTCTGGAAGGATACACAATAAGTTGGTTATGGTTATTGCCTTAGAGGCGGGGAATTGGGAGCCACAGAAGCCAGAATGGAGAGGGAAATCATTTGATGGTATGTTATTTTATCCTTAATTGTATCATGTATGTTTATTACATTTTTAATTTAAGAAAAGAGATATTTGAAACAAAAACAACACTTTTTATTCTAGTTTTTCCCCAATAAACTTCTAGCCTTATGACCCGGAGAAAGATATTAAAAATCACTCCATATATTAGTTTCTCATGTATAAAATGCAAGACCCAGTACCCGTCGTGAGAAGCAAATGGGAGCAAGTGTAGAAACCATGTCCAGCCCTGGTGAATGGCATCTAAAACCCAGGACTTGAAAGTTACCATCAAAGCCGGGAAGGGGCGTTCCAGTTAACTCTGCGACGGCCACAACAACTGGGATTGCTGCCACCAACACCAGTAATCACACTAAATTTTTGTCAGTTTGGCTTCTTTCTTTTCCTCTAACGCACTAAACTTTCTTGCCTTAGGACCTTTGCATAGGTTAATGCACTAGTTTTTAATGTTTTTGTTCCTAATTTTCACATGATTAACTCCTACTTGATTTTCTGACACTGTGTTCTGATTCCCTGACGGCGCTTCCTCAGAAAGGATTCCCCTCACTACCTTGTATCACAACTCCTGTTTGTTCCTTCTCAGAAAATTTTGTTCTTTTTCTTCATAACATAGCTTGTATATATGCATGTGTAATATTTATTTCTGTAAAATATATACAATTATGTGATGTATATAGATCTCCTTCACCTCATTTTTTCACTCAAAAATTTATCTAGGGTTTTATTCCATGTTAATATATTCACAGTTACATAGTATTCCAAAGATAGATGTTCCTTCAGCCCCTAGTGATGGAATTAAGATAATTTTCCCATTCTTTTGCTGTTAAAAATTGTGCTGCAATAAAAAAAAAAAAAACAGTTGTACTCTTAAAAAAAAAAGAGAGAGAGATGGCAAAGTTAAAGTTGCAAGAAAGTAGACAGCAGTGATGAGCAGCTGACCCCTCTCTCAGAATGAAAGCACCCTCGCCCCACCGCCCCACCAGGACCTGGGCTTGGAGACACAGAACAAGACCTGTACAGGGCTTACATTTTTAAGAAATGCCACTAAGAACAAAAAGACTTGAATGAAGGTAGGTTTTCCATTTTTCTGGATTAGAAGGATTTAATAATAGAAATTAAATAACTCTCCCCCTGTTGGTAGAGTGTAAAATGCTGTAACATTTTTGGAGAGGAGGCAATTTGGCAGCATATCACAATGTTTCTCAGCCTTTTTTTTTTTTTGCCATTATTATTCTCCTAAGCAGCCTTTTTTAGACATTGTACACACTTTATCCCTATGCCCCCGATGAAATTTGAATCCTACAGATATGCTGAGTATGTTTATATGATATATATATATACACTCTTTACATAGAAGAAGCAAGATTTTTTCACCCACCCCCAGAAAGAAGAGAGAAAGAAAGAAAGAAAGAGAGAGAAGAAAGAAGAGGAGAGGAGAGGAGAGCAGAGGAGAGGAGAAGAGAAGAGAAAAGAAAAAGAGAAGGAGAAAAAGGCTGTCTTTGCTTTGGGTGCAGTTTCAACCCCACTGAAAATGCATGCTCATTACAAATTCAAATGGAAATTATCTCCATCTGGGTCCAGCAGGAAACAATTCAAATCAAATGGTTCCAAGTGCCACTTACAGAGTGTAGGCAAGACTGAGAGAACTAAAGGATTTTGAGGCACCAGAGACAAGCTGTGAGGTGGGGTGTCATCACCAGAGGCAGTTGCCTTGCAGGACCTAGGGGAGGACAGTGTTGCCAGAGCCTCCTGAGAGCCGAAGCTATGGCAGAGGGACTGCCCGGCCATCAGGATTTGCAGATGTGTAGGGCACAGCCACTGCCAAAGCACCAGAGTGGGAGGAAATGCCCTGCTCTTCCTCCTCCTGCCTTTCACTGCCTCCCCTTAGTCAAACCCAACCGGAGGCCACACCTATAGAATTGGCAGTAATTCCTGAAATCATCTAATATCCAGTCCATAGTCATCTCTCTCCAATAGTTTCCCAAATATCCTCTATCTGGCTTAGCCAATTTAGGACTACTCATGAGTCTAGGATCTGGGGCTTTTAGGTGGTGTTCTATGAGAAGTCTCACCTTCTAAAATTGGCCAATTGCTTTCTTGTGGTGCCATTTAGCCTGTTATTCAATCCCTTGCATTTCCTATAAACTGGAAACGAGACCTAACATCTCAACTACAGTTCTGACAGGATTACATCACGGGGATGGGCAATGCTACATTCTGCCGATTGCATCGCACTAAGAGACACAGGTTGTCTGTCCCACTTGGAATCATGCAAACTCTGCCTTCCCCTAAATGAAAATGATGACAGCCAGATCTTCGCACTGTAGGATGTAGACCCCAATACAATAGGAAACTTACCTGTGCAGCAGTCAGTCTGACACCAAATGATGCTGGTTTCCACTGACCTCCCACCTAATGATTTTTTAACCAGCTAATGAAGTTGTTCCAAATCAATTCCTTCCTTATGTGAAATAACAACGTCTAATCCTATCATTGCTTTCCATTTACTAACTGGCATTCTTCTGTAAAGCGGAAATTTCCCTCAACAACTGAGACTATTTGGTTACCCTAAAAACAGATCTTCCAGGAACAGCAAGATAAATGCTCAACTTTCCTGCTTTTCATGTGAGTACATTGAGTTGCTACCTCAAATGAAGTCAGTGGGATTTGGGGAGCTTTCTCTTTTGTAAATACTGTTACCAACTCATGAATTTTCATGTATTCAATCTATAAAAATAAAAAAAAATTCATCTCCATGCTCAAATTGTTATGACTGTGCCCAATGGGAGCACATTCAAACTTAATCTCATGTCCTTCTGTCCATTAATCTGAGAAACTTTCCTTGCTCTCTGGTACAACAGGCTGTTCCAGACTCACCTTATACCTTTCCTTGCTTGAAATAAGTCATTCATTGCTCTAAAGAGCCACAACTCCTTACAGGGGTGAATGGTATTAAAAACCAAAATCTGGTGGGTTGAGATGCTCATTGCTATTAAGGTGATATTGTTTCTAGACCATATCAGTGATCAGAAATAGAAAATGTAATTTTTAAATTATAAATTTACAAAAGATTTTCAATTTAATTTGTCATTATAATGTTCTTAGGTTTATCCTTTAAAATATACAAAATAATTGTTAAATAATGATATTAATATTACTAATAACAAATCCACTTGATGTTTACAATTTCTATAATTCTTATCTTTAACTGTATCAAATTAAAGATTTCTATACAGTTCTATATATTAAAGTCACTTAAATCCTTTCTATGTTACGTTACCAATTTGATATACAGTTATTTGTTTCAATTTGCTTTACAATTTACTAACACCTAAATGATTCAAGAGTTAAAACAGTGTAAAAAGAAACCCTTAAATGTCTGAATAGATAACTATTTTATTGTTTTTTATTTATTCTTCCACTGTTTCTTTATTTACAAATATGTATATGAGAAATAAGAATATCTCTTATTTTGTCTTGCAGAAGTTAGCACACTGAAATACGCTACTTAATAGATTTTTCACTTAATACATAGTGGAGATATCAAGTATCTTTTTAAAAACTGTACAAGATATGTTTTTCATAGCTACACATAGAAGTTTGCTTTTTGTTCAGTGATCATGTACTACCTTTGAACTTAAAACATATTTTTGAAAAAGAAACTAAATTGAGGAACACATTTTAGCCCTAACCTTGCTTGTCCCCAGGCAGTATTTGGCATTTGTTGGTCAACCTTCCTTTTGGAAACATTCTCTTTTTCATTGTCATGGGTCCGCACCCCTTGATGTTCCTGCCTTCTAATTCTCGAATTCCTCTGATGTCTCTCCTCTTCTCAACAGCTCTTACATATTGGCATTCCTTAGGACCTTCCATATTCCTCACTGTACACAGCCCCTCTGGACAATTTAATCTATCCTCCTGGCTCTGGTTTCCACCTCTATGTTAATGAATCTCAATTCTATAGCTTTACCCATGACCCAAGTCTGAGCCCTGGAAAGATATAGCCAACTCCTGGAGGATGTCTCCACTTTCTGAGCACAGACACTGCATGTTCAACATTTTGCCCGGGTTGAGTTCATCATCTTGCACCCCCTTCCTCTCCTGATCCCGGTCTTCCTGGTATTAGAAATGCTACCAGTCTGATGGCCCAGGCATCTGGCTTCCTTTCTTTCATCACCTTTTTCCTTACCCACCTCTGGGGCCAATTGATCCCAAATGCTCTCAATTCTACCCATAACACAGCATCTCCACACATCCATTTGTCCTAATCCAGTCCATTTCCTGGGTCAGACAAGCATTGTCTCTAGTCTGGGCTGCTCCAATACCTCCCGCTTCCCATTTTCATCTTGTCTGACCCCTTCTCCATACTGTATTCAGAAGGATCATTTTAAAACACTGATTGGATCTTGACATTTCTCTGATTAAAATCCAACAACTCCTTAACTCCTTATCATCTTCACAATAAAATCTAAATCTACTTATATTCCAAGCTAATTCACCTACTTCTAACCCTTGCATGATAGAATCCTTCACCAGTCCCCTCTAGTAAATGGAATGCTGCTAAATTTTCTTTTAATTTCTAGAATTTTAAATATTTTCTAGTGCCTTTATATTTTTGCAAAGCTGTTTTTCCTCTATTTATAATATTATTTTTCTCCCCTATGCCTCTTTCCAGTGCTTAGCTCGTATTCATTCTTTAGGTCTCATCTCAATTATTACAATCAGAGCCTTGGAACTACAGCATTGTGTGTATAACATACAATGCTTCCAAAGAACTAAGTATATGATCTGACATGAGGTAGGCTGTTAATAAATGTTAGCTAGTAATATTACTTAGGTAGTTTATGGATAACAAGGTAATCTCCAAATTGAATTCATTTTTGAGATCAACTTTGCATTGCATAATTCATATTCCCATTTTTCTGTACTTGAAGTTAAAAAATGTCTGATTTCTAAATTTGTAGTGCCATGTAGAGATAAGTGGGAGATAACTTATTCTAAATGATACAGTTGGATTCTAGACCATTGTAAACAGCTGTACATCCTCAATTAAATGCTATAAATTTTGCCCTTATCATATATTCATACTCTAAAACTGCTTTAAATCAGAGAGATGATGTATAAACCTTGAAACATCATTCTTTAATAATGACAAAACCCCAAAATAAGGCATAGCTTTTTATTTTACTTCAGGTTAGTGAAGAATAGTTTTATTACATCTACTTGGAATAAAGACCTTTCTCTGTAGGAACATTCACTGTGAGGCTGAGATTATAGCAAGTGCTATGTCATGAATACAGAGGAAATGTGTTTCTGCATAGTGTGAGTGATAATTAGCAATTGATAAAGAACCTCAGCTGTGTTGAGAACTTTAAATAAATGGATTTATGGTGGAAGCGAGGCCAGTGAATGCAAGGCTATATTCTGCTAGGGAGAAAAATTACTGCAAAGCAATGATTGTTTAGCCAGAGGCCAGAATTTCTGCAAAAGCTCTGAAATAAAAATTTTGAGTAATCAAAGGCATTAAAATTTTAACCTCACTACCTCTTGTTTTATCATCCAGAGGCCTAAGAATTCTTATAAAAACAAAAAGATCAAACCTTCACCATGCCATGGCAAGTGGGCGATGTAGAAGCAAGATAAGACTCATGGAAGATGGAAGGGACCAAGAAACACCACTGGGGAGAGATGGGGCAGGACGACTGACTGGAGACATCACTTGCCACACTGTCCCAGACGGAAGGAAGGTTTCAGATAGGGGAGATGGGAGAGGGGATGCAGCACAGGTGAATTTCAGTGAGAGAAGTGCTGGCACCTGCAGGGGACCTCACAGAGGAAAATTGCAAAGGAGAGAAGGAAGAGGATAAAGGAAAATAAGATATCAGTGAGGACCAAACACAGGGAGGCTCAGAGCCCAGTGAAGGGGTAAGGGGGGTCTTTTCCTCCCTCTCTCATCCTTTGGTGATCAGTGGGCTACGAACTTACTAGGAAGCTTTTTCACCCCCACAAACTTAAGCATCGTGGCAACCACAGAATTATGGGGAGAACTTGCGTGATCCCAGAGCTTAGACACCCTATGTGGGATTCCAGTCCAAGGAGAGTGACCCAAAAGGCCAGAGAGAAGGGTTTCTTCTGTTCAGACTCTTATCTCTCCCAACCCCTCCCCCACTCACTGCAACAGGGAGAGCAGTTTGAGCTGAGAATTTGGGGAGCGGCCCCCTCCCCCAGATGGCGTGTCCTATAGTCTGAAGTTTCCACAGAGACTGGGGCCCATACCTCTCCCCTTAGGGTCCTGCAGGGGACCAGGGGTGCACAATCTGGGAGCTCCCTGCCCACCAGCATTAAACAGAGATGCACGCCAGCGGGTCAGACATGCAGGCCAGATCCCAGGCCCCCATGACTGGAGCGGGTCACTGGGGGACATGGTGGAGGTTTAGGAGCTGGACTTGAGAGGCAAGGGAGCCCATGTGGGCAGAGCTGATGGGAGAAAACTGTGGGGGCCTCAGACATGGGAAACTTGGGAAGCGCCCATCTCCCCACCCCCACCCCCACAGGAAAGCTACACTCTTGGACTAGGGCGAGTCCTCTGGTGGGGAGAATCCCAGCCAGCACCATAGCAACTGAGTGAAGCTTGTGTTCAGGCAAGGAGGATGCCAGTTCATGGCACCATAGCAACCGAGTGCAGCAAGTTCAGGGCCCGAGGGCAGGGGCAATTTAAGAGGGGCAGAGCTCACTCCCCACAGCCAGTCTGGGAACTGTGGCCTCTGCCTCATAAGCGGCTGTTCTGGCTTAGAGAACCAGCCTTCACCCTCCTCCCAGCGGCTCCCCTAGCAGCTGGGAAGATGACCTCCGAGCCCTGACAAGGCTTTGCAAAGCCTTCCAGACTCACACAACCTAACCACTCCCAGCCTCGATCCTCCACCCCCCTCTGCTGTGGTGGAGATCAAGCAACCCCCTAGGAGCTACAAGACCCCTCCCAAAGCCTGGGCACTCGAGTGCTCCACCTGAGGGACTAGAGCTTAACACAGGCACAAAAGAACATCTCTACAGTTGGCATTTCGCAGCAAGCATCGCCCACTGACAGGGAGAACAACTCTATAGCTCATTATAGCATTTACCAACTCAGTCAATCAGGGAGTGGCTGATTCTTACTCACAAGCATCACCCACCATCTCAGAGATTAAGCTGGGGTCCCACTATAATTCTCACTGCTTTGAAGAGGGAGGTGATGATAGATAGATGATAAATAGATGACAGAGAGAGAGATGAATGACAGACATTGATAGAAAGATGGATGGATAGGTAGATAGATGCTAGATAACAGAGCTGGATGACAGACACTGATAGACAGACAGACAGACATATAGGTATGAAACTATTGAGTCTTTGCATTGGAAGGGATCTTACAATGCCCACCTGACACCAAAGAAAAAATCATTTCTCCGGTATCCCCAACTAATAGGTTACTATTCTAAGGTCTTCTTCCTTCTTTCCTCTTTCTTCTCCAAGAGCATATTTTCATGGTCATAAAGATCATCTACCTTTACACTTTTTAAACACAGTTTGGCACAGATGTAGAAAAGCAAAGTGACTTACTCAGGCTGTAGCATTTTTCCTGAGCTTCTGTTCACTCTTTCTGGAAAATTCCTACATATATAAATTTTTTAAAAATCATCTCATGCTTGCATGTCCTTAGAAAATTCTAAATTCATCTGGTGATTGGTCAAAACCACTAAGACATCAACGAGTCAATAAACAAAGTCTATAAAGAGTAATTTACAAAAAGAAGAAACAAATTTCATTTAGAAAGCATACATTGTAATGATAACTGTTGAAGAGTATGCTGGTGAGAGAGGAAACGGATTACTGTTGGGAATGTAACTTTGTAGAGCTAGCTCTTCTGGAAGGCAATTCGATAGCGTTATCAACAACAGCAAACTCGTTCATTTCCACTGGTCCAGAAAGCTCAGCAGTAGTGCTCTAACATGAGGAAAGAGTGAAAATATAGAGCAAAGTGTTATGCCTGTTTTCCAAAGGGTTATGACTAGAAGTAAAAAATTATGTAGTTATATAAACGGTGGCATAATCTCAAAAATAATGAATTTGATAACAATTTAGAAGTGTTCATTTTAATGTAAGTTTAAAATAACAGGATACTGAATCATATGCAGCATAATTTAGACATTTTTTAACTAGAACAAATTGCTAAAAGCAAGTTCGGTGAAGAGTAGAGATAACTTTCGGGGTTGCAATTATGTTTTTGCTTCTGTGTGTCTGAATTTTTGGTGATTTTAGTTTTCTCTAATGAGCATATTTCATTTTGTTCAAGTCATAACATATTTGCTCTAAAGAAAAGCTAAGCTTCTTACTGGACTCATTTTTTGTAGATTTCTGTATTATCTGAAAGTCACTATCAACCGCTTGTCTTTCCTCCTCTAAGGCAAAATAATTTTTGCTTATTAAACCTTTCTTCACAAGTCTTACCTACCAACTCCTTAATTATGTTTGTTACTGTTCTCTGAAAAGATCTCTAGGTCCTTCTGTAAGAACTTTCCAAAGAAAATTCTGACATATTAGAGAGCCCATAAAATCATGAAGCTGTTAGGGAATTCTTAGAGATATTTCTGTTTAATTCCGACATTTTTGAAATGGAAAAAAAAATGGAGCCATGAGAAATGACATGCCCGGCATGGTTTCAGAGAGCCATTCGGCACCGGGGCCAGCCTTTTTGTTTATTTACTTTCTTTTGTTTACACAACCTGTCACGGAGTCCAGCTCATTTCCAGCTTGGGTTCTCACTGTGTCATTGATCCGCAGCCCACTCTGGGTCTCGTCATTCACTTATTTGTTAAACATCGGTATAAATGAAATATGCGTGCATTGACATCTTTGCATTTCACCAATTCTCAGTAAAACAAATGAACAATATTTTCCTCCTTTTTTTCGCAGATGTACTACTCATGGCCGCCTTATTCACACACCGGGAAAGAGCAGAGAAGAGGTTTAGCAGAATTCCGTAGACGGCCCATCTAAAAGGCACTGGTGCTTGTCCTGAAATAGGATCTGAGACTCATGACTGAAAACAGGTGTGTATTAATGTTTGGAGAAGTTACTAAAGCAATGAATCATGAGTGGAAACAAAAGGCAGAATCCTTGAGAAGGTAGAAGGCTGACACACTCTGCCACCTCCTGCTCATAGCCCAGGTTCTCCCGGTAGCCGCTCCATGCTGGAAGAGCAATTCTTCTCTCAGCCCCAGTCCATATGAATCCCACCTCTCAAGTGTTTCTTAAAGCAGAGGAGAAAATCAGCCATTGGGACTCAAAGGTGTCCCTTGCCTCTGTGTAAGTAAAGAGTTAAGTGAACGAAAAGAGTGTGACATGTTGTTCCACACAAGTGCAAACTTTGGTATAAGATTAATTAAAAGAAATGAAAAAGGCATAGCAAGCCAAAATACTAACGATACAGCTGAAGAGCTTTGTAAATATTTCTCTATGTTTTGCAACTTGAACTTTTTCAACATTGTTGCTAAAAGTATCCTTTATAAGATTCTCCTTGTGAGTCATGAAAAGGCACATTTAAGGCAAACTGACAAAGAAGGGTGAAAATAAAAGGATGGCTTGGCATTCATGGATAAATGGAAACTAGAAGACAGCTGGGTGACAATTTATATCTTATATCATCTAAAAATGGATACTGTAATGGTACCCAAAAAAAGAATGGAAGATTAAGAACAAATATCCGTAAAAGAAGAAAAATATTTGGACGGCACAAAGGAAAAGTCATCCCATCAAATGGGCAAATCTGATTAAGAGTGAAACCACCAGTAGTTTTAGATATAAATACAATAAAAACATAAATATAGTTGAACAATATAAAATAGCTGTTTTGATAGATCAGGAATAATTGGATGTTGGCCGTTTGAAATGGTTTAGCTCAATAAATTAACATATACGATGTATAGACTTCCTTTCAGAGTGAGAATTGAGTTCCATCAAGCCAAACCTTTTCTAATAGCTCTACACATTCCAATTTAATAAAGATTCTCAGGCATTGGGTTCTCGGGGACCCCAAGTGAGGAAAGCAGAATAGTAGGGCATCCTAGGGAGTAATTCCTGTCCCAGAGGACTTGCTGGTGACCTCTTTGCTCACTATGGAGAATGTGCAGCTCCTGAGTCCCGCCCCTGATCTCCACCATCTCCACTGTCCAGGCCCCATCACCGGGCCCACAAATCCTGCAGGAGCATGAGGTCCCCTTGCATGTGGGGAGGGCAGAGTGTGGCCCAGTTTCAGGAGCCCAGTGTGCTGACTCCGGAGCCAGACGGCCTGGTGCAAGTCCCAGCTGTGCCACTTCCCAGGGTCTCCTTATCATCCTGTGTCTCCTCATTTGGAAATCAGAGCCACAGAGTCCCACCTTGGTGCGTTAAGTGAGCCCCCATCAAGTCAGCACATGCAAGGCACCTGGAACAAACAGTGCCCAGCACGTAAAGAAACGCAATAGATGTTAGCGATTGCTATGATTTTCATCTTTTGTGTGGATGTGTGCAAGTCCAGAAAGGAAAAGCTGCGCATGCATAAAACCAGATCTAAAAATATGTCCAGAGTACAGAGTTATTTATGCTAATGTGTTCACACCTATGGATAAAAGTTTGTAGAATGAGAGGGGAAAAAAACTTTTAAAGATCAAATACGGCAAAGCAACCACAGCAATACTTGGCATTTGTCTAGTTTCATCTTTAGATGTTCCCCGGGGATGGAGGCAATATCTCCCTCCCCTGCATCATGAAGACGACTGTCAAAATTAATCTGCAGTATTAGGGGTAGTGCTGACAGTTTCATCTCTATAAATGTTATTACTGCATTTCTTTAGAAAAAACCCACAAACCTCTGCCCATCTTTCTCCTCCAAGCACGTGGAGGGTTCTTATGAGGAGAAGCACTTCTTCTCATCGATAGAAATTCAATTTGCTGCACAAGTTAAGATGCGGTAAACTTCTCTCCCCCTTGCTTTATTGCTGCTCTCACAATTAGAAAACGAGCCTAATGTGTAAATGTTAGAAAGCACTTAATATTTAATCCTTGGAGATTAAGTCTCCTTCGTGGTGCCTGAGCTGCCCAGCAACCGGTTAGAAATTGATTGCCTGCCGGCTCCTAGGGGCACGGCCGCGGCTGGAAGAAACATCTGTCCCCAGCTTTCCAAGGCTCAGAAATGCCAAAGGAGATTAAAAGTTTCCTTTTCCAAAGCAGTTGTAAGTTTAAGGAGCCAGCACATGGCCACATTTGGCACGACAAAGGAGAAAAGAATGTGCGCACATGGAAGTTTGATGGTCTGGGGCCCAGAAATCTGGCCACGGGAGAATAGCAGAGCTGGGGCCTCCGAGAAGCTTCCTTCCACTGTGGCCGGGAGGAGCTCCTCAGTCCCCAGGTTCATGTGGCCTCCTATTAGAGATGCCTCTGAACCGCCTGCTTGGCAGTCATTCAGTGTCACGTGGCCCAGACCCATTCACAGCCATCCCCTGGCACTCCATGCCGTAGACATTCTTTCCCTTTTGTGCCTCTGAATAAGAACAGGGAACACCGGCAAAAGAAGGAAAGGGATAATTGCTTGCTGTCACCCATTCAGCCTCTAACAGAGCCAATTTTGAAAGAAAAGAATTGAGTGCTACTTCCCAGCAGGATGTTGACACCATGAATGACATCATATAGCAAGACCTGGGGCAACCAAGGAGCCCTCCTGAAAGAGGAGCATGCCGAGGAAGGACGCCTGTGGTGCCACCTGACAGCCGCTGCCTGCCTACTCCTGCAGCGTGGCACAGGCAGGAAGCCGCGGGCAGAGGGCCTGGTATAAACCCCTGCTGGGCCCCTCACGGGTGCTGTGACGTTGTGCAAGAACCCCCTCAACTCAGTTTCCTTGTGATAAAAAGAGGCTCGTAACGCTTGGATCCCAGGGTGGCTGAGACAATCAGGTGGGAAAAATCATTCAGTAGGAACCCGGAACGTTAGTAGAAACCGGATCTGGAATGAGTTCATTGTCAGATCCCAGATAAAGTCAGCTCTTTGTGTGTTATTTAAAGCTTCGACATTAAATAAACTCTGTCATCATCAGGTTCCCTTTATGGGTAGAGGTTTCTCGATCTTGCATCGTTGACATTTGGGGCAGGATGATTCCTTGCTGTGTGGCTGTCGTGTGCGTTGTACGGTGTTTAGCAGCATCCCTGGCCTCTACTCGCTAGATGCCAGTAGCAACCCTCCACTCCCCCTAGGTTATGACAAGCAAAAATGTCCCTATACATTGCCGAATACCCTGGTGGGGGAGGGCAAAATCGCCCCCCAGGCAGGAACCACTGCTTTATATGATGGAATGCTAGCTGCTCTAACTGCAAAACCCATTAGCATATTTAACACGCTGAGACAACAGTAGAATCAGGAAATTTCCTTTTCCTGCTGGGTCATGATGACCTTTCCACAAAATAAATAGCAAAACCACCCTTGTACCCTTGTACCCGTATCTAGGGTCAGATCTCAGCATGCTCCGGGGGCACAAGCACAAAGTCTCACCAGGAGGACATGGTTTATACTAGAAAATAATTGCAAGATTTTGCTTATTTATATCAGCGGAAACCTAGGAAACGTGCTTAAGACTAGATTCTAATGGTGTTAGACTAAGGAGCATGAAATGTAACACTGAGTTGGTTGGTCCTAATTTATTAATCAGGGTGTATTGCTGAGAGATTCCAGATTGAATTTATGCAGGTGGAAGTGGCTCTAGCATGTGGTTGGTTTGTTGGTTGATTGGCTGGCTGGCTGAAATTTGAACTCAACCGTGACCTGCTTTTAATGAGGTTGCGATGCCCAAACTTCCCTAGAATACTGTATCCAAAGGCTTAGGAAAATAGAAATATTGAATTACAACACAAACACACACACACACATGTACATATACGCACATGCATATACACATAAACATGCATACACACACTAACACACATAACACATATACACTCACACACATACACACACATTACTATGCCCACAGAGAGCTCCCAAAAGGCACTGAGAAATGAGAAGGGTACCTTATCCTTGACAAGGCTCATGTTGGCTGTTTTCTTAGGCCAGATTTGACAACTGAGGTGGGCTCTCTGATTTCATCTGGGATGATGGGATCCTAGAGCAGCAGAGGCCATGTGGCAGTGCTTAACCAGAAGGCAAGGTGAGCAAATTTACACGGGGGCAGCAGGATAAAGTGGTGATCAGAATGTTTTGACCTGCAGGAAACCTTGGTCGTGGCTAATTGATCAAAGTGTCCCTTGGAACGGACTAGGTGGACGACCTCCTAGACTGCTCTTTGATCTGTGTAACAGGAATGAGCTCAGGTCTCGTGGTCAGGATGCACAGCTGAGCCTCGCCCAGCATCCAGGCTCAGGACCTGTACCTTCCTGCAGGCCTGGCGTCCCCCACCCTCCCTACCCCAGACTCCTTGCCCTCTGCCCTGTTCCGTTTTCCTCCCTAGTATATGCACAGCTTCACCTGAAATACATTCTTCATTCATTTAACAAATGCCCTCCATGCACTAGGCACTGTGCCAGCTTTTGGAATACATACGTGAACAAAACAAAGATCCCCGCCTCTAGAAGCAGCTCCATCTTTTGCTGTTTCTTATATGTCTCTCCACGTGATTGCAATGTCCTGGAGAGACACTACATACTGTGTGATGTCTGGGATGTTGTCTGTCTTGTCCATGGCTGTGTGCCCAGCACTTAGAAAAGCACCTGGCATATACTAGGTGCACAATAAATAGGCGTTGAGTGAATGACTGCACCATCTGCTTGCTGTTGAGTAAGATGGTCTGCATCTCTTCCACGGCCTCTCTTTCCTCAATTATCTTTGAGTCTCAGCCTTGCATCCTCAGTCTGATCACACCGCAGAGCAAGCCCTGGCTATTGTGAGCATCTGTCAAGTCCATGGGTGAAATGCACACACAACTGCCGTAGACAGTAGTTTCCATACCAGGATGAGGATCAGAGTTACCTCGGGAAGCTTTGAAAAAAGCACAGATCTCTGGGCACAGCCCTCTGAAATTCTGATTTCCCAGGTCTGGGATAGGGCTCAGAAATCTGCAAAAGTGCCCAGGAAGCTTTTGGAAGCCCAGTTCTGCTCTGCTCTGGCCCACCCGTCCTCTGCATCCCCGCCCTCCTCCAGGAACATCCATGGGCTCCTGGTTCTGCTCCAAAAGCCAAGTCTGAGCAAAGCCAAGAGTATACGGGAAAGAGGAGAGGGGAGTGGGGAATAGAATGCACCTCTTAACATGTGGATGCCCAATCTGGACGTCACCCATTGTGCCCGCTGAGACATCTCCTGAACCGTGTTTGTCTCCTTCCCCAATACACAAAGAGCTGCGGACGCACCTGTGGGGATCACGGGTATGCATAAACCATGTGAAGTGACACCTCAAGATGCAGAGATTTCTGTTCTTCAACAACTTGGGGTCATCACTGACACTTGCCTCTGATTTTATCACTCACAGTTATGAAGATGGAATATGCCAGAGGTTCTGAGAGCTTTAAATGCTGAACTGCATTTCTGCTCTGAAAGCACAGCTCTCCTCCACATCACACCGTAGCAAGCCCAGTGAAAAGGATTCTTGGATATAAATTTTTTAGGAGGAGAGTAAGACGCAATGATCTCATGGAAAGGAAGCTCAGTTCCTTAAGGTCATCTTCAGAGGTGGAAAGGATTCATGTTTAGAACAACGACCTTCAGTGTTTTCTCCGTGGTGTGTTTAAGCATCGGCAGCAAGCTGAACTGAAGACCTGAAATGCCTTGAGAGTCTGGGGGTTGGAAGGCTAGGGTTTCAAACCTGGCCTGCCTGCATGTTGAAGTCTAGGCGAGAGTGCTTATTTCAGAGGCCCATGGAAAGATATAATGTTTAAAACACCACATTCTTGACCCAGGATCATTACCTAGTCGGCATCAGACAGGTCTCTTATCGCTATGGTGATGACGCCCGACCTGAGCAGCTACCAAGGGGAAGAGGGCTCTGTGCTTGGCTGTGGGAAACTCAGGAGCCGTATCCTCAAGAGCTCAGTGCTTTGCTACAGCAGCAGAGCGGGCAGGGATGAATGCGGGAGAGCGAGATGGAAAAGCAGCACAGACAGGGAAAAGGGAAAAACAATTTAGGCTGATTGAACTCGCAGGTTTCTGACACTCCCACTGCCATGCAAAAAGCAAGTGGTAAGAATTCAGACAGAAGATCAGCAATGAAATAACATCCTGTTTTAGAAAACAATAAAATATACTGAAGACAAGCCTTAGCCTTATTCAGATCTCCTAAGTGAATGAAAATCTAGTCCATTACTCTTTTTTCCCCTTAAAATAAAGGAAGAGAAGCTTTCAGTGACATGATGAAACTCCTTAAAATTACTATCACAACACTCTTGACAATCTCCAAATAGGGATGGTGTTTTTCCACACTAAAACATGACAAATTGTGCTTGAGGAACCCAATAAGTGCAAAACAACTCAAAGCTCTATCACGGCTGTCAATAAAGAACGAATGAGCAAAATTCTTCAAAGGCTTAACACGAGATGTATTGAGCGTTTTGCAAGGCTGAACAATAGATGGGTACATTTTGTACGTACAGCGCTGTCAGAAGTTGTAAAGATAAACAAAGGTCTGTAAAAAAAAAAGTAGTCTCTTACAGGTTATTACGTATTCAAAATCATGATTATTTTTCCTGCCTTCCCATATTTAACAATTAACTATTCATATCTTGGCCATTTTAATACAGAATATTTAATGTGATTATTTGTTATGATATTTTTTCTAAGGGAAATGGAACTTTTAGTCCCTTCTTATGCCAAACCCATTTCTGCTCAGCATTCCAGACTTCTGTCCTCCCAAAAGAGTTCCGAATCCAGTCACGTAGGGCAATGACTTTGGAAGAGCTGCGGTAACCGGCAAATAAGACAGCCATGTGGCGGCAGCTTTGGGCTTGTGCTGTCCTTGTTGCCTTGTATTTCAGCTGCATGAGGTTCTCTGCTGGGATTTTACTCCCCTCATCACTCCCACATAAGCAGCAGGGAGGGTGAGCTAAACTCAGGACCGTCTGCACGAATGAAAGATGCCTCACTTTTCTTCATTTTTATCATGAAAGCAGGTGCCTCAAAAAAGTTTTTATGTAGCTCAGACATCTCTTAGGAGATTCACATTAATCCATCCAAACATCAAGTTTGTGTATCGCCTTCAAGTTCTACCAGCACTCTCTATCTGAATGAATGCACCAATATTCATCCCGTTTTTAATTTTTCTTTTAGTGGTGACTCTGAAGACTAGTGCATGCACCCCTGACTTTGTAAACTCTAACATGAATTAAGACTTTTACCACTATCCAATGTTACAACAGGTTAACTCCATTTACTTTCTTCTGTCTTTTGAATAATTGTTGTTATGCCTTTTAAGTCTATATATTCTACATCTGTTTTAGATCCCAAGACTTTTATAGTTATCACTTACGTTGCCCTTCATTTCTTATTGTGTTTCTGTGTTTCCAATGGGAATTTTTTTTTGTTCGAGGAACTCCTTTTAGAATTTTTTTCAGTGGACGTCTGTTAGTGACAAACTCTCTCAGTTTATTTATCAAAAAATGTCTTTATTTCACATTCACTTCTTAAAATTTTGATAGATTTAGGGTGTATAAGTGTTTTTTGTTACATGGATAATTGTTTAGTGGTGAAGTCAGGGCTTTTAGTGTATCCATCATCCAGATAGTGTACATTATACCCAATAGGTAATTTGTAATTCCTCATTTCTCTCCCACTCTGCCCACTTCTTAGTTTCCAGTGTCCATTATACCACTTTGTATGACCATTTATACCCATCATTAGCCCTTGCTTATAAGTTAAAACATGTGGTATTTGTTTTTTCATTTCTGATATACTTCACCTAGGATAATGTTTTTCAGTTCCATCCAAGTTGCTGCAAAAGACATTATTTCATTCCTTTTTATGGCTGAGTAGTGTTCCATTGTGTGTGTGTGTGTGTGTGTGTGTGTGTGTGTGTGTACACACCACATTTTCTGTGTCCACTCATTCCTCACTTGATGGGCACTTACATTGATTCCATATCCTTGCAATTGTAAATTGTGCTGTAATAACCATTAGGGTACAGGTGTCTTTTTGAGTTAATGACTTTTCCTTTGTGTGGATACCCAGTGCTGGCATTGCTAGATCAAATGGTAGATCTATTTTTAGTTCTGTGAGGACTTTCCATACTGTTTTCCACAGAGGTTGTATTAATGTACATTCCCACCAACAGTGTATAAGCATTCCCTTTTCACCACATCCACACCAAAATCTATTGTCTTTTTACTTTTTTACTAATGGTCATTCTGACAGGAGTAAGTTGGTATCTAATTGTGGTTTTAATTTGCATTTCCCTGATGATTAGTGATGTTGAACATTTTTTTTATATGTTTGACCGTGTGTATATCTTCTTTTGAAATAAAATTTGTTCATGTCTTTTGCCCACTTTTTAATGGAGTTATTTGTTTGTTATTGTTATTGCTGATTTGTTTAAATTCCTTATAGATTCTGGAAATTAGTCTTTGTCAGATGTGTAGTTTGTGAATATTTTCTCCCATTTTGTAGGTTGTCTATTTGCTCTGTTGATTATTTTCTTTGCTGGGAAGAAAGTTTTTAGTTTGATTAAGTCAGTCTTTCTTTTCTTCTTTCTTTATTTCTTTCTTCCTTTCTTTCTTATTTATTTGCTGTATTTGCTTTTGTGGTCTTAGTCATAAATTCTTTACCTAGAGCAATGTCCAGAAAAGTTTTCCCTACGTTTTCTTTTAGAATTTTTATGGTTTCAGATCTTACATTTAAGTCTTTAAGCGATCTTGAGTTCCCCTTTAAAAGACATTTTCACAAGCATAGAAATCTAGGTTCGTCTTTATTTTCTTTCAGCACTTTAAAGCTGCCATTCTATCATCATCCAACTTCCATCATATTTATTAAGAAGTCAGTTGTCTGTCTTGTTTTGTTCCTTTGAGACTGTATACCTTATTTTCTTTCCTCTCAATGCTTTCAGGGGTTTTCTCTTTGTCATTTGTTCTTGCAAGTTTACTTTGAATTTATCTCAATTGAGAATCATAGAGCTTCTTGAATATGGGGCAGAATGTCTTTAATCTATAATTTTCTCTTGAAATACTACTTATCCCCTTTCATTTTCCCTTCTTCTAGGAAAACAATTATATATTTATTAGTGCCTTTTACCATATTTGTTATGTTTATTTATTTATGTATGTTCAACTTTTTGCCTTGTTATAGTTGAGCATGGATATTTTCTACTCTTTTAGTTTTAGTTTACTAATCCTTTATTCTGAAGATTTGAATTTGCTATTAAACTCACATAATGAGTTGTAATTTTATTTATTGACTTTTCCAGTTCTAGAGTCTCCATTTGATTCTGTCTTATGGATTTCAGTCCATGGGGACATTCTACACTCTGTCATCTATTTTCTTGATCATAACATGTTGGAAGAGGCAATCTCTCCTGCACCCTAAGCATTTCTTTATGTCTTGCTTGGTGTGCCAAGAGTGAAAGTTCCTGGCCACTCTTTATTTAGGCTATTTTCCAAGATTATGGCTACAGTCAGCAATTTTGAGGAATAATATAATGTTTCCTTTTAAGAAATAGAGCAGGCTTGCTTACTAATTGCTATATAAGCAGAGGATTGTGTAAGCTCAGTGTTCCCCAGCTGTGATGCAAACCCACTGCACATGTAGCATTCATTTGAGCCGTATCACATTGGCCCATGTGGATCTTGGGGCAAGGAGGCACTTCAAATATGCTTATGCTCATGTGTTTTCTGAGCCATGAATAATAAAAGTCCTTTCTTTGACTAAGGAGTCTCATGTCCTCTGCTAGCATCCATAAAATAGCAATGGATTAACTCATTATC
Source organism: Propithecus coquereli (assembly GCF_000956105.1). Lineage (NCBI taxonomy): Eukaryota > Metazoa > Chordata > Mammalia > Primates > Indriidae > Propithecus > Propithecus coquereli. The sequence goes on from NW_012149875.1 coordinate 1,452,765, forward strand.
TTGTAAGTAAGGTAAAGTCAAATTCCAGACCAGACAATGAAGCAGTTATTTTAGTGCATATGTAAAAATTCCATCATCTGTTGGTCTTTCTACATTATCCTTTTTTTCCTTGGTCCTATTTCCTTGTGTCTGTGTCTGTGTGTGTGTCTGTGTCTGGTAATTTTTTAACTGAAATTCAGACATTATCTATGAAAAATAGTAAAGCTCTGAAGGATGTTATATTCCTCTAGCAAAAGTTTCATCCTACAATCTGGTAGGCAATCTGTGCTGAACCAGATCACCTCAATCCAACAAGATACTAAGCAGATTTGAAGCAAGGTTGCAATTTTCATAAGTCTTTATCTATCTCTGGTTCATTTCTACTCCTAGAGTCTAGCTTTCCATGGGTCTCAAGGGGGAACCTGCAATGTTTACTGTTTATTAGAACCTCTCCTCCTTGGCAACTACTGACTTCCAATTTTTGTTTCATAAGCACCTTGAGACTGCCACAACCTCTTCTCTGCTTTTCAGTAGCTTTCTACTCAGTTTCTTAGCTTCTTGCCCAGTGCAGTTTAACAATCAGGCAACTATCTTGAGGAGGGAAACCACTGAAGGTTGGGCTTATTTCTCTATGCCATGCTTACTTCTAAGAGTCTAGCACCTCCTATTCTGACTATCTTGGAAATTTCAAACTACAAGCTTTTATTATCCAACTCCATGCTAAAAATTCAGCTGGCTTTCTGCCTTTTCTCTATGGCTCTCTTCCTGTTTTCCCAGCCTCTCACCCACTGTAAATTCTGAGAAGTTCACAGGATGTTGGCTTATCTCTCTGTAATTTCTTTTTCTCTGGATTATTTGCCCTTCAAGTTTTGGTGGCATGATCAGAATTTCAATGTCTTTAATCTGATTTTTACAAATATATTTACCCTATCCTTTCTCGTTTTAGGGGAAAATTTTTGGTCTACCACAAGCCATAAACCAAAGAATCATTTCTGACGTGGGATGCCTTTATCCACCATAACCAATGATTCCTAAATGTTTCTCACATCATTACACTTCTCTCCGTCTCCTCCACAATTACCATTTCTTCTCTTACCCACATTACTGAATATCTTGCAGTTAATATATTTCATTCACTCTTTTCTTTTTTAATATGTTCTGCATAAGCAACCACAGGGATGTTATCATAACACAAAGATATTCATTTTTGATTGCTGCATAGCAAGCTGTCACAGATTTAGCAGCTTGAAACACAAATTTATTATTTCACAGTTTTTATGGATCAGTTTTCAAAGCACAGCTTAGTTAGGTCCTCTGCTCAAAGTCTAACCAGGCTGTAATAAAGTTGTAAATTGAGCTGCATTTTCATCTGAAGGGTTGACTGTGGGAGAAAATTCTTCTTCCAGGCTCATTCAAGTCATTGGCAGAATTCATTTCCTTGCAGCTCTATGACTGAAGTCCCTAGATTTTTTCTAACTATCTTCTGGAAGCTACCCTTGGATCCTACAGGTCTCACTTAGTTCTTACCATGTGAACTTCCTTAACACACCTGCTTTCTTCATCAAGCCAGCAAGGATGATTTCTTGGTCTAGTCTGTTAACAGACTTTTATATAATATCATGTTATCACAGAGGTGACATCTCACCACCTTTGCCATATTCTATTGGCTAGAAGCAAGTCGCAAGTTCTACTGACAGCCAAGGAGGGAGAAGTACACATATTGTAACCCCAAGTGGGAGGCAGAGATCATGGGCACAATCTTAGAATTCTGCTGCTCTTCTGTTACATCAGTCTTTCCCCAGATTAAAACTTTTTCATGGCTTTCCATTGCTGTCAGGAAAAAAATCCTTAGAATGACTTATAAATTCCTGAATGATCTAAACCCTAGTTCTCTATTTTCATCTCACACCAAGCCATCCCTTATTGCTTGCACTCCCGTCACCTTTTTTAGTTCTTTATATTTGCCCTATTCCTTCTTACCACAGGGCCTTTGCACAGGTGGTTTCTCTACCATGTTTTACTTCTTAGCTAGGTAATGCTTATTAATTCTGAAAGTTTCAATTTAAGCATAATTTCCTCCAGAAGTCTTCCCTGACATTTCTAATCAGAAAAAAAAAATCCCTTGTTACATAGCCTCAAATAAATCCTTCTTGTAATTTCAGATACAGCATCTACTTATTTATGTGATGATTTGGCTTCTGTCATGTGATGATTTGGTTTCAGATACAGAATCCATTTATTTATGGGATGATTTAGTTTCTAGACTATAAGCTCCATAAAGTCAGGTGCTATGTCTGAATATGGCTCCATTGTTTTCTAATTGGCTATGAATTCTATACTCTGCTTGGAATCTTTCAGCATTTACTTGAAGCCTTTTGAAGTGGGTGGACTTTTCTACAAATTATGATCTAGTCAAAGGCCTTTCCATGTCAGCTGGTTCTTGAAGACAGAGCAAGGATAAAACTGAGAATGAACTGACACTTTCCAGGTGAATTTTCCCAAAAATGGAGTATGATCATGATATTCACATGAGCAATGTCTTCAATAGTGTCAAGTGTCATCAAAATTTTTTTTACACTCATTAGACATGAAAGGCCCTCTGAAATTTGTGCTGAACCAACTTTTCCAGAACTATTTTCTGTTATACCTTGCTATAGACTGAATGTTTGTGTCACCCAAAATCCATATGTTGAAGCTCTAATCCCCAGTGTGATGGTTTTTGGAAGTGGGAAATTTTGGACGTAATTAAGTTTAGATGGTGTCATGTGGGCGGAGCCCTCACGATGAGATTAGTGCCTTTATAAGAAGAGGAAGAGAGAGTCTCCTCTCTCTCTTTCTCTCTCTCTTCCCCACCAACACATGTGTGAAAGAAAGGCCATGTGAGTACACAGTGAGAAAGTGGCTATCAACTAGCTGGAAGCAGGCCCTCCTGGGCATTAGTGGTATATTTGCCTGACAGATTAATATGCATTATTGAATCAAAAATGAATCTATTCTTCTTTATCTCCCCTACAGGACCTAGACCTGTGCTTTGCATACAGTAAACATGTAGTTATATTTGCTGAATAAATTAGTTGCAAGTGCTGAATAAATTAGTTTCTGGGCAAGGTCCAAATTTAAGACAGAAAAAATATTAGTGCTCTTCTGGAATATGGCAATCATTCAATGTGTCTTAGTTGTCAAGTTTGAAAAAGATGCAAGGCGCCAAGTATGGTGCATTAATTCAAACGAAATTGGGCCCCACATACTTCAGAAATGTGACAAGCAAGAGCTAGACATAGTATCAGGAAAGCAAAAGAGGAAAGGAGGGAGAACAGAGGCTGAAGCCATAACATGATGAGCCTAACTAAATTAAGGATCAAGCAAGAAATGAAATGAGAAAATACTTGCAAAGTGTCCTCCAAATGCAATGGATCATTAGTGTTATTCTTTTTAATTTGCTTTACGGACAGACATAATGATTATTGATATTGCAGTCAAGCATGTCCTAGGAAATAAAGAGGCACCTTCTGGGGTAACAATAAAAAAAAATAACACCAATCAAACTAAAATAAAGGATGCAATGTCAAATACCAAATAAAATGCAAGAGAAGAAATGAAAAAATATTATTCATATATTAGCATGAGCTTGAGGGTAATGTTTCACTCTGGGACCAATTACTGCAATGAAGGACCTAGAAAATGGGAGCAATAAACTATTTTTTTAAATGCCAAAAAAAAATGTATAACACAAATATAATTAGATGAGATTTATATGAACTAAGAAGGCGATTTCCAGTGAAGGGCTAGAGAACAAAGAATGTCTTTGAATGTCAAAATGGATACTTCAAGGAAAACACAGCAAGCAGTATACAAAAGTTTACAAAGTCCTGAAACTTTGAGCACTACTAATTTTTGTACGTTGTTTCCATAGGTAGGAAATTGTCTCTTGGGGATAGGATAACAAGTTTTTGGAGGGTAGCAATGATGTCTTATCCATTCTGGTCTCCTCAGAGTCTGGGACAATGACCTACACACAGTAAGTGTCCAATAATCCCCAAGACATGCTATTTGTGTCTCCCTGACACACCTTGTCTGTGGATTTGTCTTTGCACACACTTCTCCCCTCTCTTGGAATAAGGTAGAATGGCCAGGACAAAGGCCATTTGAAATAACCTTCCTGCATCTTTCCATCGGTGCACGCACCTCTCTTCTAAAAATGTTCAGTGCTCACCTTCTCTCTTGCTCTTGTGAGAAGCTGCATTAAAGTGAAAATGTCTTCACATGTCTAAACCAATCATGAAACACACACACACACACACATATGTGCATGCGTACACACACACACAAATTAAAACAAGCAAAAATGATGAACTTTGTAGAACCCAAAATTTCTTGAGGGCTCAGAAGTTAGATGTGTCAATATTTCAACATGTGCCAAAAAAAAGTTGACCAATGAAAAACAAAGCTAAGCCCACATTTTCCTACCTCACTAAGCCTTTTCATGCTTCCAACTTAATTCAATTCTCTCTCTCCTTTTACTTTCTTTTGGAGTCTGCTTTTCTCTCAGCTGTAACCGTGGGCAGCCTCAGAGTTGCAGTCCCCGGGCCACCTGCTCTTTGCTGCTCGATGTCTCAGGAGCCTCATTAGCTCCCATGATGTCACCACAGACCTTGAGGAAGATTCTCGAAGCTCCAGCCAAGCTCTGACAACTGACCCTCTCGCAAGTCCCATACAGGCAGGCACTTACAGGAAACCTTCATGGATGTCCCTAAAACTCACAAAACCCCACAAGCTAAAATTCAAGTTGATGTTCCTCTCCCAAAAAAACAGCCTTCTCAAATTATCCATTATTACAAAGAGCCTTATCATGCTCATATCGTATTTGGGTTTTGAATTCAGGAAATATCTGCATATCTTCTCCATTGCCCTATGTCTAATCTTAAGAAAATATGTATGGTTGTACATGGTGAGGGGGTCTATTCTAGATGCTTTTTTTAAACAAAAGTTCTTTGGATCTGCCCCTTTCAGTTTCCATAAAATTATGTCCTCAACATGTAACATCTAAATTCCTGCAACAATATATACAAGTGAGTTTCTTTGGCACTGGGTTCTCCAGCTCTAAACCATCTATCTTAAGTCAGTTTCACGAGAAGCAGAAGCTGCTGTGGGGTTTCTTGTTCATGTGCTCAATGGAGGGAGTGCTCTTAGGAGAGGGAAGGCGAAGGCAGCAGGAGTAAAATGCCAACAAAAATGTACTCTCACCAGGGACTAGCTTGAGCCAGATGTCACGGGGAAGCTTTGAAGCATCCATGACAAGCCAAAGGTGGTTCCATATTAAGATAAGGACACCAGCCATGTGACGATCGGTATGCCTGGTGGGTGGGTGATTCACCTCCCAGAAGGTTCTGTTAGCCAAGGGGAACTCTCCAGAGACAAGAGAGTGACAGGGTAGCCACACTGAGAGTGGCTGGGACCTGGGTACACCTGTTGTGGTGGTCGTCTGGGCAGGGCACCAACAACATCCCCAACACCAGTGGTTCTCAGAATGTGGTCCCTGGACCAGTGGCAGCAGCATCCCCCAGGAACTTGTTAGCCATGCAAATTCCTGGGCCCCACCCCAGGGTTACTGAATAGGAAACTCCGGGGTAGGAGCGGATCCTAACAATCTATGTTTTTACCATCCCTCCAGGCGATTGTGATGCACACCCCAGTTTGAGAGCCATGGCCCTGTACCATCCAGCACAGAGCTCATGAATATTTCTTAAGTCCCAAGTTATATTTCTCTGCTGATCAAGAACCTGTAGTAATTCATTGCTTATTATTGCCTATGTCAAAAATAAACCCCCCACGTTAATGATAAATGCCTTCCATCAAATCAGACACCACCCGTTCCTCTAAAAGCCCATCTCAGCAGCACCCCTTTGTGGCTATCAGTCATCACAGTATCACAGGACATTATAAGAGGACCTGGAGGTTCATTAGCCCAACTCCTTCCTTTCTACAAATAAATGAAAGAGGTCCCCAAATTGTAAGCATCTTAACCAAGACGATACAACTGCAACTGAGGTCTCCTTATTTTAAGTTTAATGTTTGTCACTATACACCATGCCAGTTTTACTTCGAACTAAGGGTACAAAATTTCATTTAGACAGAATGAATAAGTTCTGGATATCTCTTGTACAGCATGATGACTGTAATTAATAATAATGTAATGTATATTTGACAATTACTGAGAGTAGATCTAAAATATTCTCCCCACAAAAAAATAAGTATGTGTGTGATGAACATGTCGATTAGCTGGATTCATTCATTTCACAATGTATACATACATGAAAACATCACATTGTACACTGTACATATATATAACTTTTATTTATCAGTTATACCTTAATAAAGCTAAGGGACTATTTTTAATTAAAAATAAATTTTAAAAGAAAATTTATTACAACACCTAGTCACAATTTGATCAGTTCTACTTCTTTATATTTGTGTTTGTGTTTTCACTTCCAATTAACATACCTGCCCAACTTTTTTTCTATTTCCATTACCTCTTCCAGGAAACCATCCGTGACAGATATGGTATATTATGTTATTATTTTTCAAATACCATCCCATCTCCGCCTCCATGAGAATGTACGTTTGCTTGCCAGCTGAGATGTTCTTGGCCAACAGACCGCGAGGAGCGGTGAGGTACCTGAGTGCCGCTGTGGAGAGGCACACTGTTTGGCTGGGACCCCGGCATTCTGCTCTCCTTTGATACCAAGTCCCAGATGGAGCTGTTCCTGGGACCCGGACTGAGGAAATGCATGGATCAGAGTTAAACCTGACCCCCAGCCTAGAGTCTAGCATGCCAAACCCAGCAGGGCCACTACTGGCCCACAGACTCATGAGAGAGACATGACTGCTTGTCCAGACACCATGCTGGACTGTTTGTTACACAGCACTGCCACACAACAACAAAAGCTCACCTGCACTGATCAGA
>NW_012149875.1:1459757-1460443 GCF_000956105.1 Propithecus coquereli
CTGCAACAATATATACAAGTGAGTTTCTTTGGCACTGGGTTCTCCAGCTCTAAACCATCTATCTTAAGTCAGTTTCACGAGAAGCAGAAGCTGCTGTGGGGTTTCTTGTTCATGTGCTCAATGGAGGGAGTGCTCTTAGGAGAGGGAAGGCGAAGGCAGCAGGAGTAAAATGCCAACAAAAATGTACTCTCACCAGGGACTAGCTTGAGCCAGATGTCACGGGGAAGCTTTGAAGCATCCATGACAAGCCAAAGGTGGTTCCATATTAAGATAAGGACACCAGCCATGTGACGATCGGTATGCCTGGTGGGTGGGTGATTCACCTCCCAGAAGGTTCTGTTAGCCAAGGGGAACTCTCCAGAGACAAGAGAGTGACAGGGTAGCCACACTGAGAGTGGCTGGGACCTGGGTACACCTGTTGTGGTGGTCGTCTGGGCAGGGCACCAACAACATCCCCAACACCAGTGGTTCTCAGAATGTGGTCCCTGGACCAGTGGCAGCAGCATCCCCCAGGAACTTGTTAGCCATGCAAATTCCTGGGCCCCACCCCAGGGTTACTGAATAGGAAACTCCGGGGTAGGAGCGGATCCTAACAATCTATGTTTTTACCATCCCTCCAGGCGATTGTGATGCACACCCCAGTTTGAGAGCCATGGCCCTGTACCATCCAGCACAGAGCTCATGAA
>NW_012149875.1:1460493-1461076 GCF_000956105.1 Propithecus coquereli
AGTGCATTACAGTTGTGCTTGAAAAATCATATGCAAGGGAAAAGTAACTTTATTTTCAATAATGAGTCAAGTCCTATCCTCTGGGAGGTTTTACATAAATGGTTTTAAAGAAATTAATCTTTAATTTTATTTATCTACATACATTTCTACAGCTTCAAAAGTATCCAGGATCCACTGGTTTTTTCTAAGTTAGAATTACTCCAAGAGTTTGACTTTAGCATCCTTGGATGACTTAATCGTAGATCATAAGTGTGTCCAAACTTATTTCCACTGCCCAGAAATTTTCATTCTCTCCTCTTTCTGGCAGGAAGTCACTGCAATGTTCATTTACCTGGTGGCAGGATGAATGGCCAACTCCTGGTATGTACAAGTTGAAGAAGCTGCAATTTGCTCCCTGTTTCTCTTGAAGGTCACTAAATTTAATCCTGTGATTGAAACTCAATGCCTCCTATAAATCTCAGAGAACTGTGATTCCTAAGGAGGCAGATAATTTGGAGGTGGGATATGTTGACCTGTTCACACATGTTAAACAATTATAAATTGTTTCCTTTCATCTGTCTCAGAAGTAATCTACAGCAAGACT
>NW_012149875.1:1461126-1467192 GCF_000956105.1 Propithecus coquereli
TGAGAGAGACATGACTGCTTGTCCAGACACCATGCTGGACTGTTTGTTACACAGCACTGCCACACAACAACAAAAGCTCACCTGCACTGATCAGATACTGGGGGCCAGGCATGTTTTGATGCATTGCGAATATACTAACTCATTTAATTCCCATAACAACCCTATGAAATAGTAGCTGTTATTAAGCCCATTTTACAAATGAGTAAACTAAGGCAAGAGAAGTGATGTAACTCGTCCAAAGCCACACAGCTAGGATACAGCTTGGCCAACCAGCTCCAAAGGTCACACAGTCCTCTGCTCTGTGGGTGACATTTCGGGCATTTGGCTGTTTCGTGTTTCCCCTTCTCTGGGTTCCCAGATTTCCATGGGAATTCCTGTAGCTTTGTCCTCATTATCTAAGTTACGAAGGTCACTTGATGTTCTCCCTTCCCAGGTGGGGAGGCCAGCTGTTACCTGGCCCACATAAAGAGCCTGTAACAAGTTCAGTAAGTGCTGGTTAATTGGTGAATTATGAAGACCCAATCGGGCCCTCAGCACCGAGGGCCAGCGCTGATGCTGTGGCCTCCCAGCCAAGCTCCCTGCATCTGGGGGCAGCACAGTCTGTCCTGGTCTTGACCAGCTCTCCAAGGCCACACCCTCATCCTGGCATCACAGTCTCTCATGTCCATCCTCAGTATGTCTTTTCCACCTGCTCTTTCACTTCCCCCACGGCGTACCCCAAGCTCCACTCAGGCACTGCACCTCTCTCACTCCTATCTGAACATGCAATTCCCTCCACCTTGCGTAGTCTTTTTCACCCTAACCTCAGATGCAAATACTTCCCACCCTCAAGGCCCAGCCACACACCACGCTCCTGGGGACCCCCAGCTGGGCATCCTCTTCCTTTCTCTGGGCTCTGATAACATATCTCTGTGGCTCTGGCGTGCATTTCTTGGCTTACGCAATTCCTTCTCTACTAAACTGTACATGCATGCCTATTCGTCTTACTACCATAAGCGTCTTAGAGCTAGGGTCCATGTCAAATTAATCCACAGCCTCCCAAAGCACATAGTAGAATGACTTGCAATAAGTAGCAAGCATTCAATAAATATTTCCATAATGACTAAGTGATGTTAAAACTGGCTTGCTTCTGTGAGCTATTTACTCTTAGCATGTTCTAAAGGGAGTTGGGTGGCAGCATACAGCAGAATCAATCACAGAGAGTACATCACCCACCAGCTTCCCATCTGCAGATGTTGCCCGTTGTAGAGCAACGTGCTGCCCTGTTCAGGCACCATTGCCAAACAGAAGGTTCTCTTGGCAGAAGCACCAGCACATACTGTGCTCTTCAGGCTGTGCCCCTGAACCAGCTCTTCCATTGGCAAATGGGCATCCCCGAAATTGCCTTACCCCCTCCTCCACTGGCCTCCTGCCACCCAGACAGATGGGCACAAGAGTGAGCAAGCACGCACATCAGGCCAGAGCTCCTGATAAAAGATTTGTCTCTTGCGCACAGTGCCACCCTGTCCAAACAGCAAAGCACACTGCTTGTCATGTGAAGTGTTGCAAAGGAATTACCCTCATATTCTAATTTTGGAATCCATTAATTCAAGAGTCTCAGACCTGGAGGTGAAGGGTGAGGATGAGAAAGAGCTGAAGGAAAACACTCTGTCTCCTTTTAAAATTTTGGCTGGTGGCATCTATGCAGCCAGAAAGAGATGCTTTCTCTTTCCAGGTGGAGTTTAGATTTAAGATGCATGTTTCAGCACCAGCTAAACCCATGACCTGAGACTTCTGTGGCTGCCTGCAAGGCAGCAGGATAAAAGCAAGTTCTCTCAGGGACTAGCACGCCTCCACATACAAGGATGAATAAAAGTTTCAAATCTTCCCATCGAAGCCAAATCTATAAACCATGTTCCAACAGAATAGGTTCAGAGAGAAGAATAATACATTCAACATCCCACCTTATTGACAACCTAGTTGTGGTAATGTAAGAAAACCTTTATTGACTCGGGCTGTCTCAGCTGTCAGATGGCACACGACGGCTAGACAACAAAGTCGGCGTGGGTGCAGCCAACACGGCCTTTGGCATACATTACAAATTTAAAAGCCTAAAACTGACAAAGAAGTAATACCACCTACAACTTTAAAGCACTCTAATTCTGGTCTTTTTAGAGACACTAAAGACAAATGAGAACTGCATTGATCTACTTGGTCTGTAGATCACACAAATAATTTCTTCTGCTGGGATTTGCTCTTTGCTTTTATTTTCTAAACTCTAAAATAGCCCTGACTCATGTGGAACACAAGAAGGGCAAAATGAGCATCCCAGTCGGTCATCTGCACAATACACCAGATAACACAGGACCACGGGGAAGCCACATGATGGAAAAACAGATCATCTGGCAAAGCAAGTGTCCAATGGCCAGCAGGTGACCCAGTTGCTGGACCAATATGCTGCCCAGTACTGGAAGGTGCTCAGCCTCGGAAATGGGTTATGAATGTCCATTCAGGGCTGTGACATTTGGAAGCTAAGAGCCATAGAGACCTCAAGCTTTGCTGGTCACACTAGGGTGTCAGGTGCTTCTCTGTAGATAAACTCCATCCAGTCTGTTTATTGTCTGTCTTTCAAAAGTCAGAAAGCTCCAGACAGAGGCTTGACTGGGGATTAAGTACCCATTGTTAATATGGCTCAGAGACAGTGAAAAAGAATAAGAGAGAAGAAGAGTTTAGATATCCTCCACGGAAGGGATATCGCACTGTAACAGCTCTGATGTTGCATCTATTAAACAATGGAAGGTTCAGTAGAGCTCTATAGTGCATTACAGTTGTGCTTGAAAAATCATATGCAAGGGAAAAGTAACTTTATTTTCAATAATGAGTCAAGTCCTATCCTCTGGGAGGTTTTACATAAATGGTTTTAAAGAAATTAATCTTTAATTTTATTTATCTACATACATTCCTACAGCTTCAAAAGTATCCAGGATCCACTGGTTTTTTCTAAGTTAGAATTACTCCAAGAGTTTGACTTTAGCATCCTTGGATGACTTAATCGTAGATCATAAGTGTGTCCAAACTTATTTCCACTGTCCAGAAATTTTCATTCTCTCCTCTTTCTGGCAGGAAGTCACTGCAATGTTCATTTACCTGGTGGCAGGATGAATGGCCAACTCCTGGTATGTACAAGTTGAAGAAGCTGCAATTTGCTCCCTGTTTCTCTTGAAGGTCACTAAATTTAATCCTGTGATTGAAACTCAATGCCTCCTATAAATCTCAGAGAACTGTGATTCCTAAGGAGGCAGATAATTTGGAGGTGGGATATGTTGACCTGTTCACACATGTTAAACAATTATAAATTGTTTCCTTTCATCTGTCTCAGAAGTAATCTACAGCAAGACTCTGAAGTATAAATCCTCTCTGAAATGAGACAGCCAGGAAACAGCCCATGAGGACTGGTGCGTTCGTTTGTAGCACTGACACCCTGTACAACTTCGTATGGTGACAAATGACACTGATTTTCAGCCTTGGCTTGACTTGAACTGGTGGCTTCTATCTCTGGCTTCCTTCTTGTGGGGAAAAAAATATATATCACTCCCAGTCAATGAATGAGTATGACACCTCTCCCAGGTAACCACCTCAAAGTTTTCTAGCTGAACTAGTTAGTGTAGGAAATGTTTTGGCACCGGAAAATACATGATAAAAAATTATTCTTTTACTTTGTGCCTGGAGGGAAGGTAGGACATGGAGGACAAAGTAGTTTTAAATTTGTCTCTCCCAATCCATGTAACCTTTGATGCACCAGAATGGAAAATTGACTTTATCCATGGATACACATGAAACCTCTGGCGGTCTCTAGGTTCCAGCTGGGGGCAACTAGGAGAGCACCTGCAGGAATTAAACTTTGTTGGCGAACCACACAGTGGCTCCTGGTGGGGTGGGAATGGGCATGTTTGAGGTATTTGAGGCAGAAAAATTGAGGCAGAGTAACCAATGACAGAGTCATAATAAGAGGGTCATAATTTGAGAGCAATGAGAGGGTTAATGATACTTACAGGTACTGAACCTCTGAATCTACCTACCAATAATTTATACTGGTCTAAATTGAAAGGGTTCTCGCTATTTTTAATCACCCATCATTTTAATCTAAATCACACAATCTCCCTGTGTTCATTTGCTAGAGCTGCTGTGATAAATAGGAAAACTGGATGGCTTCAGCAACAGAAATGTATTGCCCCACAGTTCTGGGGGCCACAGTCCAAGATCAAGGTGTCAGCAGGGATGTTTCCTTCTGAGGACTGTGAGGAAGAATCTGTTCTGGCCTCTCTCTTAGCTTCTGGTGGCTTCTGGCTGGAATCTTCAGTGTTACTTAGCTTGTAGACACATCACTCCAAACTCTGCCTTCATGTAGACGTATCATTCTCCCTGTGTGTCTCTGTGGACAAATTTCCCCTTTTAACAGGGACACCAGTCATACTGGATGAAGGGCCCACACTGCTCCATTGTGACATCATCTTAACTAATTACATCATAAACAACTCAATGTCCAAATAAAGTCACATTCTGATCTCCAAGGGGGTTAAGACTGCAATCTATAAATTTGCGGGGCAGACACAATCCAACATAACATTCCCTAACATGATATTTCTATGACAGTCCGTAATCTCTGCTTCAGGCTGAGGGTGCAGGGCCTCATCCACCAGAGTTATAAGAAGGGACCAAGGATATTGAAAGTAAGATGAGACTCAAGATTCAGGAATGTGTTCAAACTGCAGAATCAAAGAGGAAATCATCTAAAAAGAAAGCCGGATGGATTGCCAAACTAAAAGGTTCAGAACAAAGTATTAAAACTAAGATAAGAATACAGGAATTGGATTCAAGGTAAATATACAAAAAGCAGGGAAGGGTAAATAAATTGTGGTACAACTATCAAAACTAAAGTTTTGGTAAGTATTTTCTCACCCCGTGAGTAAAGGACAATTTATGTTTTGGTGGAAGGACAGCCAGCCCATCTCAAGCAGGGTTGAGAGCCCTACATAAAAGTATTTGAGTGACTATTTCCTCAATTAATGCTCTCAGACACTGACTCTTCATAATGGGTTCAGCTAGTGTGTGGATGTGACATTCTGGATATCGGGGAGAGAAATTTATTTATTCCATTCAACAGATGCCTTTTTTGAGAGCTCCTAGCTAAATTTGGGTTCCAGACCAGAACAGCTAGCAACACTGCCCTAATAGGAAACCAAGGGGAGCTGGACATGGATGTTCACAGTGTTGCTTGCATGAGATACTTCTGTCACCTGGCAGATGGCCTAATGTGCAGCTGTCTGACCTGAGACCAGGAGTCCCTCACAAAGAAAACTTGCGTGCACTGGCAGGTACTTTTTTGGCTCTTACTTGACCTATTTCCAATTTATACCTGTTTGACCTTAGCTCTAGCACTAGGAGCCTGACCTTGTGCTCTCCCTGGCATCATGGGGAAAACTTGGCCTGGGACAGCCCCCAGTTATTTAGATGGAAAGTGCAAATACAATATACTACCACAATAGGAATAAGGCTCAAAGATTTTTACTTACAGATCCCAGGCGAGGAGGACACAATGGATCAGGAGGGAAGCTCTCCCTCCCCAGTCACACAAGGCAGAAATGAAGAGTCAGGTAGAGAGAGAAAGAGAGACAGACAGAGAGAGACAGACAGAGAGAGGGAGTATGGGCGCACATGTCAACTAGCAATATAATAAGGGAATAAGATGTGGGTCACTTTAAGCTCATGATAGATAATAAATAAATGAATGAACGAATGAATGAATGCATGCCTGAATGGTCTGTTTAAAGGAGACAGAGGGAAAGTGGAGAGTCCAGTGTGCTAAGCCTCTAAGTTCTTATCTCTGACCACTGAGTTGAACCATTAGGGCGTGCTGTAGAACTGTGTCGATCACAGGGTGATTGAGCCCTGTGTCTCATAGGAGAAAGGTAAACTCGCATTCAAAATGGATGGCAACAGAAAATTATAAGAATTTACTACAGTGCCTTCAGGTGTTCAGGCCTAAGTTTTTTTGTTTTTTTTGAATCCTGGTTCAGAAGTGCCAAA
>NW_012149875.1:1470107-1471786 GCF_000956105.1 Propithecus coquereli
AGTGTATAAGCATTCCTTTCTCTCTGTATCTCTGTCAGCATGTATTGTTTTGGATTTTTTAATATAAGCCATTCTAATGGGGAAGGTGATATCTCATTGTCGTTTTAATTTGCATTTCCCTGATGATTAGTAGTAATGTTGAGCATTTTTTCGTATGTTTTTTGGCCATTTGTCTATCTTCTTTTGAAGAGCTTTTGTTCATGTATTTGCCCACTTTTTAAAGGGATTGTTTGCTTTTCTTGCTGATTTGCTTGAGTTCTTTGTAGATCCTGGTTATTAGCCCTTTATTGGATGTATACACTCCGAATATTTTCTCTCATTCTGTAGGCTGTCTCTTTGCTCTGTTGATTGTTCCTTAATGTGCAGAAGCTTGTTAGTTTAATCAAGTCTCATTTATTTATTTTTGTTATTGCTGTGACTACCATTGGGTTCTTAGTCATAAATTCTTTGCCTGGGCCAATATCTAGAAGAGTTTTTCCTACATTTTCCCCTAAAGTAATTATGGTTTCATGTCTTACATTTAAGTATTTTATCCATCTTGAATTAATTTTTGTGAGTGGTGAGAGATAGGGGTCCTGTTTCATTCTTCTGTATGTGGCTATCCAATTTTCTCAGCACTATTTATTGAATAGGGTTTCTTTGCCCGGTGTACATTGTTGTCTGCTTTGTCAAAAGTCAGTTGGCTGTGTGTGGATGGTTTTATATCTGGGTTCTCTGTTCTGTTCCATTGGTCTATGTCTCTATTTTTGTACCAATACCATGCTGTTTTGGTTAGCCTTGTAGTATAGTTTAAAGTCTGCTAATGTGATGCCTCCAGATTTGTTCTTTTTGCTAAAGATTGCTTTGGCTATTCGGGCTCTTTTCTGGTTCCAAACAAAACATACAATTATGTTTTTCTAGGTCTGTGAAGTATGATGTTGGTATTTTGATGGGGATTGCATTGAATCTGTGAATCACTTTCAGTAGTATAAATATTTTTAAAATGTTGATTCTGCCAATCAATGAGAATGATATGTTTTTCCATTTGTTTGTGTCCTCTGTGATTTCATTCCTCAGTGTTTTGTAGTACACCTTGTATAGATCGTTCACATCCTTGACTAAGTATATTCCTAGGTATTTTACTTTCTTTGTAGCTATTGTGAATGGTATTGAGACTTTGACTAAGTCTTTGACTCTCAGCTTGACTGTTATTAGTATATAGAAATGGTAAGTACATTGATTTAAGTACATTGATTTCATATACTGACACACTGGTAAATTTATTAATCAATTGTAGGAGTCTTTTGGTGGAGCTTTTGGGGTTTTCTAGGTACAAGATCATGTCATCAGCAAAGAGTGATGGTTGGACCTCCTCTTTCCTGATTTGAATACTCTTTATTTCTTTCTTTTGCCTAATTGATCTAGCTAGGACTTCCAACACTATGTTGAATCGAAGTGGGGACAGTGAGCACTCTTGTCTTGTTCCTGTTCTTAAGGAAAATGTTTTCAACTTTACCTCATTCAGCATGATGTTGGCTGTGAGTTTGTAATATATGGCTTTTATAATTTTGAGATCTGTTCCTTCTATGCCTAGTGTGTTGAGAGTTTTTATCATGAAAGGGTGCTGAATTTTGTTGAACATTTTTTTCTGCATCTCTTAAGATGATCATATGGTCTTTGTATTTTCTTCTTTTTATGTG
>NW_012149875.1:1471836-1601540 GCF_000956105.1 Propithecus coquereli
TTATCTCACCCTGGTAAGAACTGTTATTATCAAAATGGCAGAAAATAACAAATGCTGGATAGGATGTGGACAAAAGGGAACACTCATACACTATTAGTGGAAATGTAAAGTAGTACAGCCCTTATGGGAAACACCATGGAGGTTCCTCAGAAAACTAAAATAGAGCTACCACATCATCCAGCAATCCCACTGCTGGGTATATATCCAAAAGAAAGGAAATCAGTACAACAAATATATCTGCACTCCCATGGTTATTGCAGCACTATTCACAATAGCCAAGATATAGAATCAACCTAAATGTCCATCAACAGATGAATCAATAAAGACAATGTGGTGTGTATACACAATGAAATATTATTCAGATATAAAAATGAAATCCTATCATTTGTAGCAACATGGATCAAACTGGAGGTCATTATGTTAAGAAAAATTAGCTAGACACAGACAAATATTGCACATTCTTTTGTTTTTTCAAAATATTAAGGGAGTACAAATGTTTTTGGTTACATGGATTGTTTTTGTAATGCTTGAGTCAGGGCTATAAGTGTGCCCATAATCCAAATAGTGTTCACTGCAAACAATAGGCAGGTTTTTGCCCATCCCCTTTTTCCCCCTCCCCCTGCTTGATTTCCACTGAGTTTTACTTCCACCTGTGTACATGTGTGCTCGTTGGTTAGTTCCAATTTAATAGCAAGTACATATGGCATTTATTTTTCCATTCTTGAGATACTTCATTTAGGATAATGGTTTCTGGTTCCATCCAAATTGTTGCAAAAGACATTAATTCATCCTTTTTTATTGGTGAGTAGTACTTCATGTTAATATATACACCACATTTTATTAATTCACTCATGAATTCATGGGCACTTGAGTTGATTCCACATCTTTGCAATTGTGAATTTTGTTGCAATAAACATTAAGTGCAGGTGTCTTTTTGATAGAAAGACTTCTTTTCCTTTGGACAGATCCCAGTAGTGGGATTGCTGGATCAAATGGTAGCTCTACTTTTAGTTGTTTGAGGAATCTACATACTGTTTTCCATAGAGGTTGTACTAGTGTGCTGTCCCACCAACAGTGTATAAGCATTCCTTTCTCTCTGTATCTCTGTCAGCATGTATTGTTTTGGATTTTTTAATATAAGCCATTCTAATGGGGAAGGTGATATCTCATTGTCGTTTTAATTTGCATTTCCCTGATGATTAGTAGTAATGTTGAGCATTTTTTCATATGTTTTTTGGCCATTTGTCTATCTTCTTTTGAAAAGCTTTTGTTCACGTATTTGCCCACTTTTTAAAGGGATTGTTTGCTTTTCTTGCTGATTTGCTTGAGTTCTTTGTAGATCCTGGTTATTAGCCCTTTATCGGATGTATACACTCCGAATATTTTCTCTCATTCTGTAGGCTGTCTCTTTGCTCTGTTGATTGTTCCTTAATGTGCAGAAGCTTGTTAGTTTAATCAAGTCCCATTTATTTATTTTTGTTGTTGCTGTGACTACCATTGGGTTCTTAGTCATAAATTCTTTGCCTGGGCCAATATCTAGAAGAATTTTTCCTACATTTTCCCCTAAAGTAATTATGGTTTCATGTCTTACATTTAAGTATTTTATCCATCTTGAATTAATTTTTGTGAGTGGTGAGAGATAGGGGTCCTGTTTCATTCTTCTGTATGTGGCTATCCAATTTTCTCAGCACTATTTATTGAATAGGGTTTCTTTGCCCGGTGTACATTGTTGTCTGCTTTGTCAAAAGTCAATTGGCTGTGTGTGGATGGTTTTATATCTGGGTTCTCTGTTCTGTTCCATTGGTCTATGTCTCTATTTTTGTACCAATACCATGCTGTTTTGGTTAGCCTTGTAGTATAGTTTAAAGTCTGCTAATGTGATGCCTCCAGATTTGTTCTTTTTGCTAAAGATTGCTTTGGCTATTCGGGCTCTTTTCTGGTTCCAAACAAAACATACAATTATGTTTTTCTAGGTCTGTGAAGTATGATGTTGGTATTTTGATGGGGATTGCATTGAATCTGTGAATCACTTTCAGTAGTATAAATATTTTTAAAATGTTGATTCTGCCAATCAATGAGAATGATATGTTTTTCCATTTGTTTGTGTCCTCTGTGATTTCATTCCTCAGTGTTTTGTAGTACACCTTGTATAGATCGTTCACATCCTTGACTAAGTATATTCCTAGGTATTTTACTTTCTTTGTAGCTATTGTGAATGGTATTGAGACTTTGACTAAGTCTTTGACTCTCAGCTTGACTGTTATTAGTATATAGAAATGCTAAGTACATTGATTTAAGTACATTGATTTCATATACTGACACACTGGTAAATTTATTAATCAATTCTAGGAGTCTTTTGGTGGAGCTTTTGGGGTTTTCTAGGTACAAGATCATGTCATCAGCAAAGAGTGATGGTTGGACCTCCTCTTTCCTGATTTGAATACTCTTTATTTCTTTCTTTTGCCTAATTGCTCTAGCTAGGACTTCCAACACTATGTTGAATCGAAGTGGGGACAGTGGGCACTCTTGTCTTGTTCCTGTTCTTAAGGAAAATGTTTTCAACTTTACCTCATTCAGCATGATGTTGGCTGTGAGTTTGTAATATATGGCTTTTATAATTTTGAGATCTGTTCCTTCTATGCCTAGTTTGTTGAGAGTTTTTATCATGAAAGGGTGCTGAATTTTGTTGAACATTTTTTTCTGCATCTCTTAAGATGATCATATGGTCTTTGTATTTTCTTCTTTTTATGTGGCAAATCACATTTATTGATTTGCATATGTTGAACCATCCTTGCATCCCTGGGATGAAGCCCACTTGGTCCTGGTGAATTTATTTATTTCTTTATTTGTGATATGCTGCTGACTTCAGTTTGCTAGTATTTTAGTGAGCATTTTTGCATCTATATTCATAAGGGACATTGGTCTATAGTTTTGTTTTTTTGTTGTTTTTGTTTTGAGACAGAGTCTCACTGTGTTGCCCAGGCTAGAGTGCCATGGCGTCATCCTAGCTCACAGCAACCTCAAACTCCTGGGCTCAAGCGATCCTACTGCCTCAGCCTCCCGAGTAGCTGGGACTACAGGCATGTGCCACCATGCCTGGCTAATTTTATCTATATATTTTTAGTTGTCCGATTAATTTCTTTCTATTTTTAGTAGAGACAGGGTCTCGCTCTTGCTCAGGCTGGTTTCAAACTCCTGAGCTCAAACAATCCACCCGCCTCGGCCTCCCAGAGTGCTAGGATTATAGGTGTGAGCCACCATGCCTGGCCAGTTTTGCTTTTTTGTTGTTGTTGTTATGTCTTTTCCTGGCTTTGGTAACAAGTTGATACTGGCTTCATGGAATGAGTTGAGGAGAATTTCCTTCTCTCTGTCATGGAATAATTTCTGTAGTATTGGTACCAGCTCTTCTTTGTAGATCTGACAGAATTTGGTTGTGAATCCATCTGATCTGGGGCTTATTTTTGTTGGAAAATTTTTTTATTACTGCTAGGATTTCATTGTTCATTATTGGTCTCTTCAGGAATTGTATTTCTTCCTGATTGAATCTTGGGAGGTTGTGTGTTTCCAGAAATTTGTCCATTTCCTCTATGTTTTCTAGTTTATGTGCATAGAGATTTTCATTATATTCATGGATGATGTTTTGTATTTCTGTGGTATCAGTTGTAATATCTCCTTTTTCATTTCTGATTGATGTTATTTGGGTCTTTTCTCTTCTATTTCTAATTAATTTTGCAAGTAGTATGTCAATTTTGTTTATCTTTTCAAAGAGCCAACTTTTTGTTTCATTGATCTTCTGTGTTGTTTTATTTTCCATTTCATTTGGTTCTGCTCTGACCTTTGTTATTTCTTTTCTTCTGCTGGCTTTGGTTTGGCTTGCTCTTCCTTTTCTACTTCCTTGAAATATGACATTAGGTTAAGAACACTTATCTGGGAAAGTCTTAATTTCTCCATCAAATGTGATCTTTCTGTATTTTTGATGTAGGCATTTAAAGCTATGAAATTTCCCCAGAGGAATGCTCTTACAAAGTCCCATAGATTTTGACAGCTGTGTCCCCTTTGTTGTCTGTTCAAAGATCTTTCAATTTCCAACTGGATTTCATTCTTGACCCAATAATCATTCAGCATCAGGTGGTTTAATATCCATCAGTTTGTGTAGGTTCAAGTATTTCCCTTGTGATTGATTTCTAGCTTTATTCCACTGTGGTCTGAGAAGATACATGGTATGATTTCAATTTTTCTGAATTTGTTGCAGCCTGTTTTGTAGCCTAAGATATGATCAATCCTGCAGAATGTCCTATGTGCTGCTCAGAAGAATGTATATTCAGTAGTTCTGTGGTAGGTTGTTCTGTAAATGTCTGTTAGGTCCATTTATATCTGACTTCGTTTACTCATTATCATGTTTGTAAGCTTCATCAAGATGTTAGCTGTGGTGGAAATTATTGAGGAAATTATTGAGTCTGGTTTAGGTCCAGTGTTTGTTTATTTTCTGCTTTGTTGGTTTTTCTGGCTCTGACAGTGGGGTGTTGAAGTCCCTGACAATTATGATGCTGCTATTTATTTCTTTGCTTAGCTCTAGTAAAATTGCTTTATGTATTTGTGAGCTGCTATGTTAGGTGCATATATTAATATATTTAGGATTATTATGTCTTCTTGTTGAATTGCTCCCTTTACCATTATATAATGACCTTCTTTGTCTTTCTTTACGTTTGTTGATTTAAAGTCAATTTTATCTGATACGAGAATGGCTACACTTGCTCTTTTGATTTCTATTTGCATGGAATAATTTTTTCCGTCTTTTCACATTGAGTCTTGTGCATCCTTGTGGTTTACATGTATTTCCTGGAGACAGTAGATACTTGGGTTGTGTTTTTTCATCCATTCAGCCACCCTATGTTTTTTGAGTTGTCCATTTAAACTGTTAAAGTTAAGAGATAGAATTGATATGTGGGATGCTGTTTGATTCATCATGTTGGGTAGTACCTTGTTTCTTTGTTTCCTCTCTTATGCTATCATTTTATAAGAGTTGTGGGCTTTAGCTTTTGTAGGTGATGTTATACTGGTGGGTATCTATTGTGCTTATTCATGTATAATGTTATTCTGAGTATTTCCTACAGGGCAGGTCTGGTAATTATAAATTACTTCAGTATTTGCTTGTCTGGAAAAGTCTTAATTTCTCCATCAAATGTGAAAGTTAGCTTTGCAGGATACAAGATTCTAGGCTGCCAGTTATTCTGTTTAAGAAGATTGAAGATGGAGCCCCTCTTCCTTCTGGCTTGTAAGGTTTCTGCTGTGAAGTCTCCTGTTCGCCTGATGAGTTTTCCCTTATAGGTTAGTTGTTGCTTATGTCTAGCTGCTTGTAGAATTTTTTCTTTCATTTTGACTTTGTCCAGGTTGATTACTATGTGTCTTGGAGACGTACTATTTGCTATGAATCTTTCTAGCATTTGATGTTCATCGTGTATCTGAATGTCTGGATCTCTGGTGATACCACAGAAGTTTTCCTCAATAATTTCCACCACAGCTAACATCTTAATGGAGCTTACAAACATGATAATGAGTAAATGAAGTCAGATATAAAAGAATACATTGATATGATTACCTTTGTGTTAAGTTCAAGAATAGGATAATCTAAACTATATTGTTTAGTGATGCATTTATAACAGACAAAAATGATTTTAAAAAGCAATGATATAATTATCAAAAGTATCAGGACAAAGGTTATTCCCTGGGAGAACAATAGAGTTGAGAGAGAAACTGGGAGTCTAACGAGGCTCTGTCTCTTAGGCTGTGTGGTTGTTATAAAGATGTTTGCTTTATGAGTGTTCGTTAAAAATAGCTTGCATAGATTGTATGCACTTTCTGCATATATATTTCAAAATAAAACAAGAAAAATAATCTACAAAATAAAATGTGCATATGTGTGTGTGAGAGTGTGTATGTGTGTGTTTTAAGTGTCACATGAAGAGAATGACAATAAGGGGAGGGAGGAGAGATAGGTTAAAAAAAAGGAATGCAAAGAATAAATGCATAAAGGGGAGAGAGACCATGATCCAGCAAGTCTAGGACTTAGAAAATAAAAGCAAGAATTAGTAGGTAGGAGACAAACTGTAAGCAATATTGCACAATTAGGTATCTCAAGTGGTGTGAGCTGCTGGTTTTTACATTCCAGTCATCAAGAGGTAGAAGGATTTAATAGCTGTGTTTAAAGTGTCAGATGCAAGAACAATAACAGTCTTTCCTTAAATGATTTTTTACTAATTCCCTCCCAGATCAAGAACCTTTTCATTGAAATGGTCCTTTCCTGCCTATCAGAGATAATTAAAACCCTACCTACTGGCAGTCTCGGTCTTATGTCAGCCACTCTCTTTGGCCCCCAAAAATACACCTCCAATTCTGTCTAACCTGGACTGAACTGCACATGATCAAAGTCATAAAGAAAGCCACCAAATAAAAAAAAATCAAACAAAACCAAAGATACAGAATGGTAGGAGATGTTAGTCTGCAGAAAGAAAAAGTTTAAGGATTTAAAAACAACCCCAAGAACTTTCTGTGGACCAATAGAGGCATTTCCATTTACAAATCACATTTTGTTTTTCATAAAGTGGGTTGATCATTACTTAAGAACTGAAAATTCAGCATTTCTTCTAAGGTGCATTTTTTTTTTTTCAAATTGACATAAGGGTCCCAGATGGTTTTGCTTATTGTATCCCATTGATTATTGTGTCCTGTTCCTGCAAGCCACAGATCTGCTGTAATCTAACTGTCTGGGGGTTGTCCATTGTTGTAGTTTCAAGCCTGTCCTGAGTTATACGCATTCAAGGAAATTAATGCAGAGAAGCCAGGTAAATGCTGTCTATTAGAAACCTCAATTTCTGGTTGCTCTTCCAGAGAATTTAATATATTACTCCAGCTATTGTCCACAAATGTGCATCAACAACAGTATCCTTACTGTTTGAAGACAGCCGCTGAGTACTCAAGTAAGTGGATCAAAGTCTGCGTCACATCATTATAACTACAAAGACAATAATTCTTACCTCTCTCACAAGATTCAGTGAAAAGCTAAACGAATAAAAATGGGTTGAAAACATCAGTATAAAGAAGCTAAAAGTACTGCATGCATTGTTGTAAAATATTAAGTCAATAGTCCCATCATTTATTGCCACTAAAAGTCTAATATCTTATCTGGCAGGTTGTAAACTTTCAGAGACCTGAGCTGTAAATGTGTGTGTGTGTGTGTGTGTGTGTGTGTGTGTGTTCGTGTTTGAAGTGTCAAGTGAAGAGAGTGGCAATAAGGGGAAGGAGGAGAGATAGGTTTAAAAAAAAAAAAAAGTAATGCAAAGAATAAATGCATAAAGGAGAAAGAGACCATGATCCAGTAAGCAAACAACTCAGTTGAATCTCCCGATGAATCAGGCTGCAAAGCTTGTTATCACGGGTATAAGCCGAGTAACCTTTATCTTTACTGCTGTCTGCTAGGAAAGACTCCACCCCATCACAACAACGCATGAACCTGCCCTGCCCTCCGCAATCTCTTAGCTTGCACTGCCTTCTAGCACAGAAGCTTGCTAGTCCTGTTCTCTGTTGACCTCCCCACCCTGTCCAGCTCAGTCTCCTTGTCCCATAGCTCATTCCCCAGGCTCTGAGCACCTTTCAAACCGTCCAAACCATCAAATAACAAGCCAGAAAAAACAATAGGAAGTAACAAGCTAAGGAATCGGGTCTAGGAAAGAGGCTCCCTTTTAAGCAGAACCTTCATGTTCCTTGTGTTACTTCTGGCCTGCTGAGGATTAGATGTGCAAAGTGATGCATGGGGAGAGAGAGTGGGAGAAGTTAGGAAGAGCCTTCAGACCGAGATGCAGGTCTGATACTGTGGGACAGAAGACTGGAGAGCAAGAGTCTCAGACTACAGGAAAAATGGTTTGGCCATGTCTATGGGCAATCCTTGAGGCAAAGTCACCCGTGGAGAGGTTACATGTCATGCCTTGGTACCCAGCCTGCAGAATGGGTGGTCTCAGCGCAAACTTGGGAGTGGTTAAGAAGGGGCAGAGGTGGGGCCATTGGCCATTTGAGCTTCCTGCAGCATGAAGATCTGATTTGCTGCCTCTCAAGAAATACATTCTTTTATCTATCAGTAACCTGAAGATAAGAGCCCATATTTATTGCTTTGACCCATACATAGCACAGAAGTCACAAATTGACTGCAGTGCGCAGAATCTGACAATGATAGCATTTTTTTGCCTTAGTTGTTCATTTGGTTTTGGATTTGGGTATTGAATGATGCTCTAAAAACTTTTGAGCTAGTTACCAACATTTAAAACACAACAGATTTTACATTTTAAAAACTTATATTTTTAGCTTTTCTTAAAATGAAATGCAAAGGGGCAATATTCCTTTGTGTTAGTGGAGAAACTATCCCCCTAGGGTGGACATTCACTCTCCAGTTGGCCATAATGCCCACCACTCCCTTATGCTCATACCAGCCCATGCACTAATGACTTTACTGACTGTGCCCTCTGGTCATTTGAGCTTTTGACTCCCCTGTATTCATACCTGTATCATCATTAGCATATAAGAAATATAATTTTGTCTGTTTGGATCATTGATGTAAATCAATTGCCTGGAACAGTGTCAGGCACGTAGTAGCTGCTCAATAAGTATTGATTTAATGAAGTGGGATGCTATTACCACAGAGTGTTTGAAGAAATAGCTTGGGTTGATGGTGGTGAAGAAAAAGTACTTGTTTCAGAGTTTTGACTGAGCTAGACTTGATCAACCCACACACAACCAACCTGGCACCAATGGAAAAAGGTGAGACTTCAGACATAGCAATAGAGTGTGCTTGTTCCTAGGAATATGCAAAATCAATGAATCTGCAGAGTGGAGCAGACTGGGTGGGCAGACAGCAGCAAATATTCTCCCACTGCATGCCTTGCACTCTCACGCAGGGATTTTTTTCTTCCCCTCCCAAACTTAGGATGAGGGAGTGGGTTTGCACAGGGAAACTGTCTCCGCTCCTGCCCTGGCCCCAACTCGACCTGTAGCATTGCTGCGAAATACTCACTGGGCCATGTTCCAGGACAGCCAGGTATAAATGGTCCTCACCTCAGAGCTAACACACACTGAAGCATAGCGTAAAGAATGGAGCTCAGTGATGATGTGACGTGAGATCCTCAAATGGCATAAAATGCACATGGACAAATGTTGCAAATCAAACAGGGAACTGCCTGCCAGAGGCCAGTCCCCTGTGGTGTCTCAAGAGCTCTGAAAATGACTACCAGATGATAAAGCAGAGCAGGCCCCATGCAATCTGATTACTGGGAGTGACTGGCAAATCCATTAGGAGCCAACAGGCCTCCTTCAAGTCCATTTCACTTGCTAAAAACAAGCAATATTAAGTTTAAAAAAAAGGAGCCAATTTTTCATCTCATCTCTGTCTTATGTTCACTGCTTGCATTTCCATGAAAGACTGGAAAGTTTGCATTTTGAGACCAAACTTTGCTGCTATTTAAAATCAAAGTTAGATGTAGGCCTGACATGAAGAAGAGAACCAGGATCTTTAGTTTGTGGGCAACTTGTCCATCTGCAGAAAAGCAGCTGGGAGGAGGGGAAGCAACTCTGATGGAGCACGGTCTGCACGTGAGACTGCCCAGAGCCCTCTGCACGTGTCACGTAATTCCCTACTCCCCGGGATGAGGAGGTTTGTAAAGGACCCACTATGTTGGAACAGAAAGGGATCATAGCAGTTGTGTAGTCTACCTTTCTCTTAGACTTATTTTAAAACCACATGGCCTTTTAATAAGCAAAAAAAAATGTGCACATCCTAGAAAAATCCTAATGTGGCCCCAGCCCTAGCCCACCTAGACCTCGAGAGAGTCCATTTATCTGTACACTCCCAGCAGCCAAAAGGGTTCAGAGACTCACATTCTGTAAAGTATGTGATGGAAACAATGAAAAGTTTCCCCTGAAATATAAAAACATAATGTAATACTAAATATGCTTTTCAAACCACACACTATCCCTCCATCACCATCACCCACGAAGATTCTGATACAGGCATCATTGACCTGGTTCGGCCCTCTCATTTTATATGGAAAGCAGCTGAGGCCCAAAGATTGTTACTGACCTGAGGCTGCAAAGATCCTTTTCTTCTTAGAGCTGGGTCCTAACCCCCTGTTTCCTGACTCACATTGGATTGCTCTCTCAGTACTCAGTAATCCGTGCTCCAAACCCATGGCTTCACAAATAGAGGCCCAAGAACAAGAGAAAACTGTAAAATGTTTCCTTGAGGATGATCACATAAATAATCATCACTCGTATTGGTGTCATTTTGATGGTGGTGTTGGTACACAAGGACCAGTGTGAACACTGCCCTTGAAAAGTTCTGGCCAATAAAGAACATGCATGAAGGACACTTAGCCAAATAAAGTTCCCTCAATTGATGGTTGAGCACAACTCCACTAACCTCCAGAAATCAGGGCTCTCTGGTGAAAGCTGCATTACATAATATGACCTAGAGCTGAGACCAAACGAGTTTTCTATTCTGAACCTTACCCCTGCTACCACTGCAACTGAAGACAACAAAACAAAAGAATGGAAACTTCTTCTGGGGGTGGGAAGAGAGAGCCCTGTCTTACTGTGCTTTCCTCAAGGGGATAGAAAGCATGGACGGGTAGTTGTACTTGAACACACACCTGAAGGCAAGCAGTCAAGAGACTCTGCTGTGATAGAGAGAGTGTGGCCCCCATGTGTGTAAGAGGAGAGGAAAGAGATAGGACATGTTCATGACAACTTTCCCACCCCATAGGAAAGGTAACTCTAGGAGAAATTTCCCATCTCTTCTTGGAAGATGAAGTAGCCTATGTTGTAGCCCCTATATCATCACTCAGTTCCTATACATTTAAAACAATTAAACCCATTAATGTAATCGTAACAAAGAAGGATATTCCTTGTTGAACCACAAACTATGAGGAATTCCAGAAAGATGGAAAGTGACAGGGTACAAATAGAAGAAGGAGATTTCAGCCTGAGACATGCAGGAGGGTCCCCTACAAAGGGAGAGAGGGACATCAAACTTGCCCATGGCCAAGGGAGGGCAGCAGCTTAGGGCTGTGATTTCAACAGCACCAGCAAGATGATAAGCTGTGGTGACTCAGCAGGCTGGATGGTTGATCTCCTCCTGCCTTCTTCCTTCCTTGGGTCAGGGAGCATTATAGGAATAACCACCTCCAGGTGGGTGGGTGAAGTAGGCGCAGGACTTGGACCAGAGAAAAGTGATCACGGAGACTGTCAGATCACTCTGCTGCTGGGTGGAGGACAATCTGTATGAGGTGCAAAGGGGAACAAGGAGGTCGGTGGGTGTGGTGGCAGTCTTCCAGGATGGAGCAAAAATGGTGGCCTGGACCAGGGCGTGGATGGAGAATTGGAGAGAAAGGCACATATTCAAGAGACATACAGGATGCAAAATGAACAAAACAAGGTCATGGGTTCAGTATTATTTTATGTCCCATTATGGATTTGCAATGCAATGACCTTAGTACACTTCAACTCTGTTTACTCACCTCCCAAACTCTGAGCTGTTCTACTCGTTTGTAGTTATAATGTAAACATTTCCATGCATAATTTTTGATGTTTTTATAGTTGATATTCATTCAATTTCCATTATCTTTTGGTCTTCCTTTCAGCATTCTGTATTTCTGTCTGGGATTATTTTCCTCCTAATTGAAGAACTCCCTTTGTTGCTTCCTTTAGCACAGATGGGCTCCTGGAAAGTTATCTTAATTTTTACTTTCTGAAAGTGTTTTCTTTTTAATGTCATCTTCATTTTTGAAGACAATTTTGCTAAGTAAAGAAATCTAGGTTCACGGTTAATTTCTTACATTGTTTGAAGGAAATTATTCCATTGCATCACGGCTCCCATTGTTTCTCATCAGAAGTCAGCTATGAACCTTCCTGGTTCCTGTCAAAGTAATACACCTTTTCAACACCTTTGGCTGCTTTTACGATTTCCTTTTGTCTTTGGTATTCAGAAATGACAGTAAAATGTCTAAGGCATTGTTTTCTTTGTGTTCCTTTGTATCCTCTTGAGGCTGATAGGCCTGGATTTTGAGGCCTAATGTCCTTCCAAAGTTTTGAAAAATTCTCAGCCATTATTTCTTCAAATATTGCTTCCATCCATTTTCTTTCTCCTCTGTTTCTGAAACTACAATTATACTTGAATCCAATCTTTTCATTATGTCCCATATATCTCTTACTTACTCTTTGATACATTTAGTCCTTTTACCTCTCTGTGTTTTTCAATATCTCTCTGGATATAGTCTACAGACTTGTATCCAGGTCACC
Organism: Propithecus coquereli; assembly: GCF_000956105.1. Lineage (NCBI taxonomy): Eukaryota > Metazoa > Chordata > Mammalia > Primates > Indriidae > Propithecus > Propithecus coquereli. Next base: position 1,484,176 of record NW_012149875.1, read on the forward strand.
AATTCTCTCTACAGTACCCAACCGTGATCTTATGCTCATTGACTGAAGTCTCAATTTTATTTATTCTTATATTCCATTATGGGATTTCCATTGTAATGTTTTTTATGGTTTCTAGTTTTCTACTGCAATCTTTCATCTTATAATTTTATTTCTTGAACATATTATAGGTATTTAATATTCATGTATAATAACTTCAATTTTTTATTTGTCTGCAGGTCTGTTTCTATGATCTGTTATTCTCTTATTTTTGGTCAAACCTTATCTTTTTGTATACTTGTTTCTTTTAATTATGTGCCAAATGTTGTCTTTGAAAAATTGTAGGGACAATTTGAAGCTTTGGATAAAATTATCACTCTCCAGAGAAAAAATAATTTTTCTCCTGGCAAACCACTTTATTCTGAGACTGAACTGACTGGAAGTTGTTTTTCAATATTTGTGAGAAATGGAGTATTTCCAGTTCACCCTACTCACAGGATATAGGCCTTAAACATAACAACCAAAAACCTGTGGTAATTACAGGAATTCTCCTTAGAAGGTACTTCATTACAATTTTTGCTCCTCCAGCCTTGTGAGACTACAAAGAGCTGTGCTCATAATCTTAACCTCTCAGATGCCACTCTTGTTCTCTGATCTTGCATTTTCCTTTTGGGCAAAAGCAGCTCCAAATTCCAGATGTCTCTGTGTAGTTCCCACTTTTTTTTGTACCTCAGCCCCAGAAATGCTCACTGCCTGTGTAGCTTTTTTAATCCTTCAAGTATATGTCTATATATGTGTGTGCATGTGTGTTCTAGATTTTCTCATTATTCTTCCTGAATAAAAGGTCTACTTACATGATTGGCCCTTGGCTGGCATCTGGGGAACTTAAATTTCAGAAGGGTCCCTTGCTATTAACTGAGAAGCACTGTTCACTGAGCCTGAAGTGTTGTGGAAACAATTGGTTTATGCTGAACACCTGCTCTTCCTCCAGCAGTCTGGAATTTGCATACATGCCAGACATGGAGGGAGTACCTATGTGATCATCCCTCAGTAAAAACCCTGAGCACTGAGGCTCTAATAAGCTTCACGGATTGGCAACATTTCACATGTGTTGACATAATTCATTGCTGGGGGGAACTAAGCACATTCTGTGTGACTCCACTGGGAGAGCATTCTTGAAAGTTTGTACCTGGTTTCCCCCAGGCTTTTTCTTGTGTGCTTTTCCTTTTGCCAGTTGTGTTTGGTATCCTTTTTCTGTAATAAGTCATAGCCATGAGTCTGACTACATGCTGAGTCTTGTGAGTCCTTCTAGTGAATCACAAAACCTAGGGGTGATCTTGGAAACTTCCCAACACGGAACAACTGGGCTGGGGAACTAATGATTTTATATTTGTGTGTGTTGACTTTAAGTACTCTTTATCTTACCTGACCTAATATTTATTCATTGTTTTACCAAGTACTTCTTTAGTTCTCACTTGATATTTCAACAGCAGTAACATTGTTGACCACCCATCCTTTTTGGAAACATGATTGCTTTACCTTTTACAACATAGCTATCACCTGGTTTACCTCTTTCCTCTCATCCTCTCACTCCCTTACAAGTATGTAACTTTAGATTCCTGGACTCTCTTCTATTCAGGTTCTTTCATTTACATTTACAGCTTCAAATACCTCCTATGTGTGCTTTGGCCTTGATCTCTCTTTCAGGCTTGAATCGCAACAGCCTACTTATCTCTCAGATAGCTCAGAGTAACCCCAAATGCTGGGTCATGCCAGCATTCTTATAAGAGACTAAACCAAGTCCTTTGCTTCAGAGTACCTCCTCTCTCTCCATATATTTTTTCTGTCCCCCCATGAGCAGGTTTACACCCTTGGTCTCTGTAGTCTTAGCTGTCACATCTGTCATATGGTGTGTCTCCTCATTGTTGTGTCCACAATCCTTTCACTTAATGGATCCAGATGATAAGACTTTATTGAGCATCTACTACTATTATGCTGGACACTGGGAATACAAAGATGGTTAAGACATGGACTCAGTCTTTGAGGACTTTATAGGATAATAAGTAATGACAGACATAGAAATAAAGTATCATAAACTATAGTGAATGTGATTGCAGAGCACAGTCAGGACATGATATGAGTCCACAAAAAGGGAAGTAATCAAATCTCTCAGAGGATGGAGGAGGATATGCTCGAGCTGCATTTTGAGAGCTCAGTGAGTGCTCTCCATATAGATAGGTTGGATGAGACGATGAAACACATACTGCAGGGAGGGACGTGTCAAAGTCACTATGCCAATGGAAAGTCACACATAAAATGACACAGAAACAAACTAATTTAAAATGCATGGTAATAATTTTCTTAAAACAGTATTTATTTGAAAACCTAAGTACCAAAAGAATATAAGAGAATAAAAAAGAACTAGCACTTCTACAGTGTTGCTGAAAAATGCAGGGTTTGAATCATTAAGGCTCTGGATAAGTTTGTCCCCATTCCCTCTCATGAGAACAGCTGGGGTTTGCCCTCCCTTTCAGTGAGAGCAAGAGACAAGAGCCTAATTCCATCTCCAGGACACAGCCAGGAGGATGTGAGCAGAAAGGCTTATCAGAGGAATCTTAAAAAGGACAGAGTTGGGAAAAAGAAACCAATCAAAGATCCCAAGTGAAGAGGCAGGATCCCTTCCCTAAACAATTTTGAGGATTACACACAAGATGGACTGCCATGTTTGGCCGTGCGCTTTCCAAGTTTGGCCAGAGAAAAGTTGTCACTGCAGAGGTTGGCTGTATTCGTATTGGCATCATGTTTTCCCGTAGCCACTGCCACAATTACCACTCACAGAAAGGTTTGGATGAAGAATGACTTTCTGGCACCACTCAAAACACGCCACAGTGCCCACTCTGCCTGATCCAGTTGTCATCCCTGGACACAGACAGAAGGACCCCAGCCCTGGCTTGCCAGATTAACCAGAGGTCCTCCTTGTCCTCTCCCATTTGTCCAGACTCAGACTGGGGGAGCCTATTCACCAAGACCAACAGTATCTACAGGAGGAATTTTACCCTAGAATTTTACTTTCTTTATGTGTAGAAAGCTGACACCTGAGATGCTGTTCTGCCCAAAATGGTGCCAAGACAAGGGGAGAGCAATCAGTTGATAGCTGTCATTCAGTTCAACAACTGCAAGCATTTTCTATGAATAAGTGGCTGCACTAGTTGCCATCAAGCATTTTAATATGTACAAGACCTGGTCCCTGCCCACAACAGAATGCATCTGGGAAATGTATAATTCAACCCAAGTGTCATAATTCATCTATTGCTAGCAAACACAATGACCAAAGGATACATCTCCAATATGTACATAAGCTCAGGGCAGAAAAAGAAAATCAATAGAAATAAAGTGATTGCAAATAGTCTTGACTCATTGCTGATTTCAAAAGTGTAGGTTTTATTATATTAATATAATAAAGTTATATGTGTATATAAATATTCCATAATAATATATAGTTTTTTCTCTAGATCAACAAAAGTAACTTTATTTATATATACATATTTTTGCTTCCAGGCTTATAAATACTTCTCATGGTACTGTGGCCTTAAAAAATAAGGCATAAAATATTTCCTGCAATTTTTCCCAAAAGGTTCCATGTAATTCAGAGAGCTCAGCAAATAGTACAGCAATAGGCATATAGACTTAACAATGTAATTCACACCTAGCTATTTAACTTTTTATTTTCTAGACTGTTACTATCAGCTGAATTAGAGGATGAATCCTCCAGAGTAGTTCACACCAACAAAGATAGAATCATACCTATAGCCACAACTTCTAATTTTTATAATCATTTTCCCCTTTGAAAAAGCCCTTTGCTCAAGCCAATACAAAGAAAAAAATAATTCAAATTCAAAATCTTTCTTATAATCTCTGTCCATCCATCACTCTGGGTAGCCAGAACAATTGGGCTGGAATTAGATACCCAATTCACTATTTCCAAACAGCCCCCACAGCTTTTACTTTTCACTGCCGTTACAACAACTTTGGGATTTTCTATCTAAAATTATAATATGATATGTGATTGCAAGTAAACACAGATATGTCTAGAAATTAAATTTCACCTGTGAATTTATCCCACCCTTGGGACACTAACCAAAGATTATTTAGGTAGATTAATTAGTTTAATTTTAGCACATGTAGAAATGATTTGTTAATTAAGTTTGGAGAAATAATATATGCAGGCAAAAGATAATGATCACACTATTTGTCAGGCACAACTCTATCGACTTCGAGAAACAGTGCGTCTAATCCTCAAATTCACTGGTGCCCTGTTATCATTAAGTCTTCCATTAATTTCTTTAATCATTAATCTGTCAGACATGCTCTGGCCCAATAATAATTGCAATCACTTTTTGAGGGTTTATGACACATAAGAAATGGTTCTGAGAATTTCACAGGCATTCAGGTAATCTACACAACAACCTGGTGGGTAGAGCTATTCCGATTTCTATCTTACGTATGAGGAAAGAAAGAATTGAAGAGGAGAAATAACTTGTCCCGAGTTTAAACCTGACAAGTGGAGGTCCTGTAATCTAGTGAGTGCCCACTACTGAGACCCAGGCCCTCACCTGCTGCACTGGGTTGTGTTGTCCCCTGAATCCTGGTGTGTCTCTAGAGTACATCTTTGTCCTTTATACTGGGACCTGCGGATCCCAGACTGACAATCCTAGAAGGCCCCCCCTGGAGTTGCTGCAACCCCTATCATCTGCACTGACTTCTCCCTGCCTCACACAGGGAGAGCAAAAGAAGCCACTAGAGGACCACAGATATTGTTTTTACCTCCTCTCAGATTGCACAGAATATCCCAAATACCTGAAATATTATCAAAACCTCCCATATCGACCCAATTTTCAACAGTGACTATCATAAAAATGAAGTGTTCCTTACCTCTTGGGCGGGAGGTTAGGGATGGCAGTGGGCTAAAAAAAAAAAGAAAGAAAATAAAAATAAAGTATTAATGCTTCATGGAACAAGTTGGGGTATCAAGGTTCCCTTTATTTTACAGCATCAAATATATCTTCCAAATTGACAAAATTATTGTAAAAGCAAAATATACAACATAAAATTTTATAATGCATTTTCTCTGCATTCAATATTCTTTTTTAAGTTTTTTTTTTATTTCAGCATATTATGGGGGTACAGATGTTTAGGTTACATATGTTGCCCTTGCCCCCTCCCCCCAAGTCCAAGCTTCAAGCGTGTCCATCCCCCGGATGGTGCGCATCGCACTCTTTGTGTATGCATATACCCGTCCTCTCCTCTCCCCTCCCCCCTGCCCAACATCCAATAAATGTTATTCTTATATGTGCACTTATGTGTTTATCAGTTAATACCAATTTGATGGTGATGCATTCAATATTTTAAACTATATTTTTATTTTTCTTGGCTTTTTGGTAGAAATTTGCCAACAAGTTTCCTTTGGAAGAATTCTTCTCACTTTGAGATGATTTCTGTCCTACTTCTTTGGTTTTAAATAGTCCTTTCTTTTTTAAAATTATAGAGCTAGTAGGGGGTCGTACTAGTTTTACTTTATTTTATTTTCAATGTCCTATGCTGCAAAGTAAAATGTTTTGAATGCTATGCTCATCAGGAAAAACTATTGTTATGGTTGTCTTTAAAAAAAAAATTGTACAGTCTAAAAGTGTAGAAACTCCTGCATTTTTCTTCACTGACTTCCCAACACCCACCCCCTTGGATCAAGACTCCAGGATCCTGTTTCATGCTCCGGGTCAGACCATCAGTAGAATCTTTGAGACCGAGTAGAATCTCAAAGTCCTACTAAGAGCTCACCACTGCTCTTTCCTTCAGGCTGCAGGACATGACTGCCATAGGGTTGGGGTTTAGTTTTCTTTTTAAAAAATTACTTTTATTTCTAGTTGAGACTTTTAGTGGGATTTTTGTTAGGTCTGAGCCCCCACGCTAGAAGACCTTCTAAATACAGAGGAGAAAGTCCCAGACTTGAAGTCAAGAGTTCTAGGTGTAAATGCCATGTCCACTCTGTCAATAGCTCAATCTCTTTCAACTCATCTTTTGCAATTTTTCAGTCAAGGTGAAAGATCTCTAAAGGCCATGCATTAATCTCACCTTTTACTTGGCCCCATCAGCTTTTGGTCTTCAAGCTAAACCAATTAATTTCAAACCTTCCCAAAGAATGATGCAGGGGAACGTTACCCCTCAGACCTGGGTTTATCGGTATTCTTACAATAATGATCCTTCCAAAACATCTCCCTATGTGCTTAGGGAGCCCTCATGGAGGGGATAAGGCTCTTCTCTGAATCTGTGAAGTCCAAACAGAGATAGAAATGAAAGAAAGTCTACTGTGCGCAACAAGGCGTTCACAGACTTCATGGAAGAGGGAGGAATTTTGAAAATTAGGCGGCAGTTGGGCACCATTTCCCTTCTCCATTCGACTGCAAACTCACATGACTTTAGGAGCCAGGCAGGTGAAATCAATGAGGTGGCGGGTATGACACAACTGGGAGCAGTGGGGACCCTGGGGAACAGGAAAGGGGACATCCTCTCCATCAGCAATCATAGTCAAATATTTTGACAACTTGGTTCCAGCCAAATCAGAAAAGGCTGTCAGCTGAACTCAGCCCCGGTGCTGCCAGCTTGCAACTTCAGATCTAGACTGTGCCATCGTCGAGAAGGGATGTCAGTCCTTACGAGACACACGTTCGTGAGCTTGATCCAACCTCAGCCATATGAAAGGAACAGAATGCAGACACTCGCAGCAGTGAGACACCCACAGGGACCTGCACTCCCACTGGTTCACCACGCAGCGTGAAATCCCACAGCCTCCCCGACAAAACGGTTTCAGGTTTGGCGGGGACCGGCGGAGCAAGAGTCAGTGCGTTACTGGCCAGCGTTGACCATCACGCTGGAATCCCATGGAGTCAGCCATGACTCACCGGCTCAGATGTGCGACTGTGCCCAGAGGGGAAGTGGGTTGTGTGGGAAAGGGTTGTGAGAGTCCCCCAAAGTGAGTAGCAGCTCCGTTGGGATAGGTTAGAAGAAGGGGGTTTTAGTGATGGACACACACTGGACAGTGATGCCAGGTAAGTCCTGGGGGAAGGGTTAATGGTGTGGGCTTCTTTGGAAAGGGTTTAGCCCCTTAAGTACTTCTTAAGGACCTTTGGCAACTGGCCTATTTAGTCTCTAGGTTTAACCTCTTCAACTCTGCATTGTAATTCCCACTTTAAATTGTCCTAAGTCTTCAGAGAAGACACTTGTATAAGCAGGTGTGGTGGTGACTGGAGACTTACGCCAGGCCCTGCCCTACATCCAGACACCTTCTGAGCCCGTGGAGACAGTGATGTCCTCTCCCAGCACCCACAGCCCCAGAGGCAGAGCAGAAGCCCATGGACGCCAAAGAGCAGAGATCAGTAGAGAAAGACCCTTTCCTGTCTAGACAGCCCCAGAAGGACGGGGTCTGGAACTCATGGGACCAGCAGCCTGCTTGAGGAAGCTGACCTCTGAGAAGTAGAGGGGAAAGGGATGACAAACTGAGAGACGTCTGAGAGGTGTACATGGGCAGCGGTGTCCCGAGAGGGCGACCCATGCTGTGGCTGCGTTCAGAAGGCACGTGAGGCAGGGCTTAGCATGGAGCTGTGAGACTCTTCCTGCCACCGCGTCTTTATAGTGTCGTTAAAATGGGAATTCCAGATCTGTCTCCTTTCCCTGCAGTTATGACTGTTGAAGGCCTCGATTGTTCTCTTGCAAATCTGGCTAGAAAATCCATCCTTCACAGAAGCCACATGGAACATTCCATCTATTCCTAAAGCAAAATCTGTCACACTCGGGCAGCATGGTCTTTCTCCCATTCTGTTTGTAATGAACATTGCTTTTGCTGGTGGGGTTTTTAAAAATATTATTATTAAATAAAACCTTGCCAAATGTACTTTGCAGAAGTATCTTTTATGGGAAACAGATGGAAAGCGCTAACCTAAAAATGCAAATCATAACATTTTAATGACTTCTTAATTTTAAAAATTATGGATACAACTTCCCAGAAGGGACTAAAAGAGACAGTGACAACAGCTGCAGAAGAAACATCGCAAGCAGGAGGTGACTGCAAAACCAAGGACGACTGTGTGGTTGCAGAGAACACAAAGAATATTCCCTGGCTGTAAAAGCGGTGTTCTGAGCGCTCACACACGTTCAACTCCCAAGTGCTTTCTCAGGTAAAGGAAAGGAACGAAGAAACCACCAATACTCATGACGCTGAGTGTTCCCAAATGTGTCCATGCATGCCACAAGGAATATAAAGTTCCAGAAATACACACGCAATGTGCTTCGTCCCCATTTTCCATATGATGCCTCCAATAGGACCATGAAACCGCGTTTGCAAATACTCCTGATTCAAAGATTACTCAGATGTTAAACCCCTCCTGAAATGGGTATTTAACACAGAGGTTTCCTTCTGGAGCTATCTAGGCAGGAAAGGGTCTTTCCCTACTTGTGTCTGCTGTTTCCATTTTCTCAACCAGCCTCTCTTGAAACCCACTGTTAGAGAGGATTGAATATTTAAGCACTTGCCTAATTTTTGTAAAGTGTCTGGGTTTTCTCCCCACACTGTGTTTCCTACCCATGGTTAAGCCCTCTCCTTCCCTCTTTCCAGACATACAAGAGAGTTTAGATGTATTTCCAACTTACCAGCAAATGTTAATATTGCCCCTGTGACTGAGTCGACATGGATGCAAAATGTGCCTGTTTCTCCCCTTCAACTCTTTGTGCTTTTTGAACAGCAAGTCACTAAAGGTATTAAGACACACACTGGCTGTGTCCGATTAACACATTTAGAGGTAGACCTGAGAAGCGGTCCCGTCTCTGCTCCAGCTCCCTGGCCCACGTCCTGTCAGGGTATGAAGTGTTGTCGCTGGGTGAATGGCAACACGCGTGTGCTTTGAGTGGCCCCATCTCTATAGAGCCGACTGAAATTAAACAGCTCGATGTATTTTCAAATGTCTGTCTGGGGACTGCTTAATGTATCAGAACTCAACATGGATTTCCCACTGAGATAGACATGTAAAAGTTATTCTTTCTTCTTTCTCTTTTTTTTTTTTTTTTCTTTTTAAGGCATGTCCTTTCTTTCCACAAACAGGACATTGACAGAATATCAAGCCTCTTGAGCTCTTATCATAGGTTTAGAGAAAAGAAAAGGAGTTCTAAAGTCAGTTGCTGATCACCTCCTAGTGGAGAAATTGAACGAAATCTCGCCGGGGAGGAAACTCGTGGAGGAAGACGCATTGCAGGTTGTAGCTGCTGCTTCCCTCCGCCAGAATTAAGCATAATTCACTAAAACTGGCTCCACCAAAAGTCAGGAGCGGGACTCATTGTGACGGCCGTGTACGGAGAACATGAGTCATTTGGGGGCTCTCAGTGAATTCATGGGTTCGGAAAACAGTCACCTCAACATCATACGGTTCAGCAGAGAATAGAACGCGATATAAAATGGTTCATTTTGAACATCATCCAGAGTGTTCTGTTCCTGAACACCAAGAAGTCCTTCAGCATTTCTCTGCCTCAGTGGAGTACTCATTTCCTCCAAAATGCTCCAACCCACCCGGTGCCACCACTGGGGACCACGCGCCAGAGCGAGTTTCCAGGAGGGCTTACCCTGCTCATCAGAATGCTTTCGCCCACTGGAGCCATGAGCCAGTTAGCAGATTCAGCATTCATGAGCGCTCAGACCAAACTGGACATCTGACAAATAGGATCCGACAGCATTTGGATGTGAACCAAGAACCGCTGTAGCTAAGCAGCAGCTGTCTGATCACTTAGACAACACATACAATTCTTTTAAAAGCGCTCTGTCTTTAGTTTGGGGTTGTTTTACTCAGGCCGTGTGGTTACTTCATTTTTCCTGGTTCACCACTATGACAGATTCAGTGGGTTCCCAACACAGTAACCATGTAAGGGAGGGGACGGGAGGTCGGCTGGGCTTCCTCCGAATGCAGTTTTAGAGAAACTTTCAGAACCTGGAGGTATCCATCAGCACCTTTCATACAAAAGTATAAAATTGTGCAAAACTGTGGGGATGCTGTAGTACCTTTGAGCTGTGTCTGCTAGCCGAGCTAAAAGCAGTACACATTTCCCAGAGTGAGTGCTGGCCACCAGGGACATTTTGCATGAGATTTGGAATGAGGGCATGAAGAAGCAGCTCTGTCTTCTTCCACTTGGAAGGGTGGTGCAGGCGCCAGGCACCGCAGAGCTCAGAACACCCAGGGACCTGCCAGCTCCCTTGAGGGTAAAGGGCAGCCACTGAGCCCGCACCTCCTTCGGTTCCCACAGGCAGGTCCAGGACTAGGGCAAGGCGGGTGAGGAACTTGCCTTGGGGCACGACATTTAAGGGTGCACCAAATCACCTGGTAGTCAAAATAAACAATATTTTAAGATGATGTTTTAAAAATTAATGGAGAAAAACACATGGTGAACAAATGATCAAAATATTAAATAGACATGATCAGTAACAGTGCTGGGAGGAGCCATGTTGAAGCCCGAAGAAAGAGGAACAATCAGTAGTACTGATCTCATGAGCTGTGAAACCTCCTCCTTCTGCTTCTCTGAGCCCTGGGACGGGCACACACACATTTCCATGGCCAAGGGCGCCTGCCTCTCCTACAGGTCATGCACAGCAGTGGACGGAGATGGTGTGGGACATCTGCAAGTCCCCTTGGGGTCCGGTTCTTCTCATGAGTCCCACTTCTTCCATGGGGTCCCTGTTTTTCCATACTGCCCTCTACCTCCAGCCATCCTTTCTAACTGTCACATTGCATTGGTACCCCTACAGCAACTTCAACTTCAACTTCAACTTCAACGGCTCCAGCAGCACCCACATTTCAAGGCCTAATTCTTATTTCCTAACACATACTCCATGCCACTTGCTATGGTTCCACTTCTCTGACCCACAGAGATGTGCTCATTGTATACAAACTAGAATATTCTAATGAGGCATAAAACACAGGTTTTGGGAGAGGTAAGGTAAAATTAATGGAATGTCTACTACATTCTCTCTGCCTGTGTGAGCCATCACTTTGCCGTGGTCAAGAAATTGCCTTGTGTATTTTTTGCTAAATGGCTAGAGGCTGTGTTAGCACTGGAGCCAACTGTTTATAATTGATAGAGTGTAGATAACCAGGATGTTCCTATGTCTCTACCAGGACAGATATGTTCCTCGTCAGGGTTTGGCTTAGCTTTTCCTTTATCAGCAATAATGACAAGGTCATAGTCCCCTGAGGAAGCCATCAAGTATGTTTAACGTACTCAAGCTCTACAAACTTGTACAGCATTGAAGGAATTTTAAACACTATTATGTTTAAAAGCACCAGTTGCTAAGTTCAGTTATACATAGGATATACTTAAAGAGGAAAAAATGTTTATCTTCTTTAAGGACCCATGCAAAGGTCCCAGACTACAAAATTATGGATTAGTCTCTGAGTAATCTTGTACTGCTATGATAAATTCTGGTGCTGGCTAAATTGGAGAACGAGGCTCTCGCACAATCTCTGGGGAAGACACCTGCTTCTTGAGGAATTTTGGCTCAGTTTGGATGAACTATGGTGCATCAGAAAGGAAAAGCCTTTGCTAGGGAGCCTTTCTAGGAGAATAGCTGGGCCACAGAGAGATGCAAACCTAAGTACAGCTGTTGCAGATTAGTGACTTCACTGTCAAGGGAACCATTCTCTGTGATAGATCTAAACCGGAGTTTCTTAATATCAACACTATTGATGTTTTTGTGGAATAATTCTTTGCTGTAGGGATCTGTCCTATACATTGTGAATGCTGAGCAGTGTCTGTAGCCTCTATACAGTAGATGCCAATAGTACCACAACCCCACAGTTGTGACAACCAAAAATGTCTCCAGACATCGCACCTCCAGACTGGGTGGCAAAATTGCCCTCTGATGAGAATTACCATGTAGACAACAATGCAGCCTCCTTCCAGCCATCAGTGCCAAAGCTGGGGTAGTAAAGACAGAAGCAGGGGCAATCCAAGGTCAGATGTTGGGAGTTCAAAGGCCGATAAGAATGAAGTCTGGTAGACAAAGTAGACAAGGAGAGGCCCAATACGAAGGCAATCACCAGAGACATGATATGCCAGAGAAAAGCCAGGTAAGATACTGAGGGCCAAGTCAGGCTCAAGAAGCTGAACCTGCAGAACCTGGAAGCATGCTTTGCATTAATTTGGTAGGCATCAAGTACTTAGTAGTAGTTATTGGAGGATTTGAGAAGCTTAAGAGCACATCACAAATATTTAAAAGTAAGACAAAGATTGTCAGTCCTTACATATAAAATTGATTGCATCTGTTAGCTATTGCTGTGTAACAAACTGCATCAAAAATTTAATGGCTTAAACAATAAGTCTTTTTATTTCTCCTGGGTCTGTGGGTCTGCTGGGAGTTCTTTTGGTCCTGGCTGGGCTCACATATGCATCTGCAGTCAGCTGTGGGTCCACTGAGATGCTCTGAGGCTCGGAGCCAGGCTTTCTCATGTGCTTAAATACAGCACTTTTATAAAATACAAGCTTTTAGTACTTAGTTCATTTTCTGGTGCTATAACAGAATACCACAGCCTGGGTAATTTATAAACAATAGGAGTCTATTTGGCTCACAATTCTGTGGGCTGGGAAGTCCAAGGGCATGGCACTGACACCTGTTTGGCCGTCTGGTGAGGGCCTTCCTGTTGTGTCATCCCACAGTGGAAAGTGGAAAAGCAGAAAGGCAGGCGAGCATAGGAGACAGAAAACCAGGCTGAAATCATTCTTTTACCAGGAAACCACTCCCACAATAATTAACCCACTCCCGGGCTAACAGCATTAATCCCTTCCTAAGAGCTGAGCCTTCATTAATCACCTCTTAAAAACCCCACCTCCTAATACTGTTACAATGGCAATTAAATTTCAACATGAGTTTTGGGAGAATGTTCAAACCATAGCAAATACCTTTGATCTTAACTGTTACATATGAAACATAAATTACTACTATTTATTACTAAGGTAGCATTCCACAGGAATTGTAATGGTGAGAGTCTGTCTGCACTGTCACCCCACCTACCATTATGCTGTCAGAATAGCAATCAGCAGCAGTCACTCTTGCCAGCACTAATTTATATCTCTCAGTTAATAACTCTTATTTAAATGATAGCTTCCGAATAACTTTGGCCTTTTTGTAAGAACTAGCTGTGTATCCAAAAAATCATTTCTTTTTATGCACTCCCTGTCACTCAAATTATCCTTTTTGTTATCACACAGACCCCTGTGACCCAAAAAATTGGTCTTACTTTCCAAACTGACATTCACTCTCAGTCCTAAATAATAATTGAGCAGATGTAACAATGGCAACAAAACAATTAGCATTTATTGAGTGCCTACTATGCACCAGTCACTGTCTTAGGTTCCGCAAGTGGAATAACTCTTTTAATCTTCACAGTGACCATTTTTTGTAGACAGAGAAACCGAGGCACCCAAAGGACAAGTGACTCATCCGAGGTCACTCAGTTAATACGTGAGCTGGGATTCGAACCCCACAGTCTGACGCAGAGCCCACGTTTCCAATCAATACATTATTGTCTCTGCAACACTGAATAAATTACAGATAGTCAATGGAATTTTGATTTTTTGGTAATGATTATAAAGTTATGATTTCCTTTTTAAGAGAAAGTTAAATATAAGTGCTTCCATTTCACTTAAAAATACAAGATTTGTGATCACTTAGAAATTCAAAGACTGCTGACTTGGCTAACCAGAGAGAATATTAATTCCTTTCACTTGCTTTATGTATATATCACTGTAGGCAAAACACAAATTATTTAGTGTAATGGAATCCAATCTTTAGCTATAACATACCATAACTTTGTTTCTGCAACACTGCTCTCATTGACTGTGATCAAATATTTTTCAGTTATGTGGCGTTGTTAAGTTTGGATATTTTAAGAAATTGAACTAAAAATATTTCAGGAAAAAAACAAGCTAAAGTATGAGAAGATACAGTTTCATCAATAGTGCTATACCAGCATTCAACTAAAATATAAATTTATCTTTTAATTGAAGAAGAATGAGTTGATCAATTAAAAATTAATGTGGGAGATGAACAAGTGCCATAGAGTCAGAACATTGGGGGTGGGGAGAAGAACACATTACAGCAAGTCAACCTTGGAGGGAAGGAAAGTGTTTGCGCGATAATTCCATATGAAATGCATATGAACATATAAAACACAAATTACAATTTTTTAAACAAGACCAGCAAAATGGTCATTTCAAAATCCACTTGCAAATAAATAAGAAAAAATATTTTGGGGAAGAAATATTAATAAAATTATTAGCACCATCAAAGAACTGCTTCTCATAGAGAAAGTATAGTAAGAAAACTGAGAATGATACATATCTTGTCACAAGCTTAAATTATGTTATTATTTATATTCTTAAAATAACCTTTTACTGTAGTTTGACACCTATATGGAATCATTACAATCAATAATCTGTACATTTCAATGAATAATCAAAAAGTGAAATATGCGTGTACCTACTACCCGGGTCAAGGAAAAGAGCATTTCCACCTCCCGGAAGCCCCTTTGTTAAATTGTTTAATTTGTTAGGAGGATGCCCCTTCAAATTGTTCTTCAAAGGGAACCACTCTCCTGGCCTTTAACACCATGGAACAGGCCTCCTTCTTTTTAAGCTTCATAGAAATGGTAAATCTCACAGTACAGTATTATTTTTTGTCTGACTTCTTTGCGAGATCTATCCATGTTGCTTCATGACACAATATTTCACTAATTTTCATGACTCAGATAGAAGTCCCTTGCATGAATTTACCAAAATGTATCCATTCCACCATTGATGGACATTCAGATTACTTGCAATTTAGGACCATCATGCCACTGGAACATTCTCACGTGTGTCTTTTGGTGCAACATGTACCCGTTTCCGTTGGGAACGGAATTGCTGCGGCACAAAACGTGTATGTGTGTTCATTTCAGTGGAGTCTGTCCAAGTGTTTTCCAAAGCAATCAAACCAATTTACACTCTGTCTGCAGAGTTTGAGAGTCTCTGTTGCCCTTATCCAGCCATCACTTTGATTTTCACTGAATGGCAACTTGATCACACCACATACACATAATCACAGGCAGTTATTAATTCTGTTGATTGTTGACAGCATCTCATGGAATCTCACATTGTAACCGCCTGTATAGCCACATTAGGGCAAAGTCACTGAATATAAGCCTCGCCTTCCACTACAGTGATTCTAAATGATTTCCAAACATGCCTCACATTTTAACTCCCAACACATCTCAAGCTTTCTTCCCCAGTTTTGTCAGCACCCCAGTCACAGAGAAATTCAAATCCTCCCTCCTACTTCCCCACTACCTCCACACCTCAGCCCTTTGACTAGTCTGCACGTCGGATTTGTCTTCTCCAGCATTCGTCACATGAAGCTCCTTCACCATCTGTGTATAAAACATGGTGTCCCAACCTGTCACTGATAGCCATTTGTGCAACATTTACTCTGTGCTTGTCACCAAGTAGCACTAGGGATAAAGGCAAGTAAGATGTGGATTCTGTCCTCAAGGAGCTTTCGGTCCAGCAAGGGAAACCAACATGACAATAACGGAGTGCAATGAGTTATAAGCAAAGAGTTATAACTAGAAATAGGAAAGTATGTGACTCTAGCATGGGCATAGAGAAGGGAAGGGTCAGTTTGCCTGACAAGAAAAAACAATGGATGGAACTTTGAGGGGAATCCCGAAAATTAAATAGGAGTATTTCAGGAAAGGGGCTGGGAGAACAGAGGGTGAAGGACGGACGCCGCCCACTGCCTGGGCCAGCCATGCGTAGATCGGCACCGCTGGGGCTTAGACAGGAGCTGACCCACAGCCACCGAGCCCCCCACTCTCCACTCCACCATGACCCCCTCCCAGCCCAGCCATCCTTTGTGCTCAACGCCCCTGTCTCCCTCCAACCCTGGCATCAGGAGCAGCCTTGTCCATGGCTCCTTCTCCACTGCTCACGCCTCTCAGGGGCACTTCCACAGTGGCAGCCTGGCTCCAAAACACCCCTGAAGCCCCCCTTTTCTCCTCTTACTCTGGCTCTACTAGAAAGGCTTAACAGTCACAAACAGTGAATCTCTAAAAATGTTATTCAACCTTGCCTACATTTTCTCTGTCGGGTCACTTCCCCAAAGCCCAAAAGACTCAAAGTACTCCACTAATTTTAAAGCTTCTAAGAAATAGGGAAAGACTTTTGTTACCGTGAACTTTCCACAGTCTGCTGGACTATTTTAAAAATTCATCAATCCATAATGCATGCATGGAGAGCCTTGTGCCCAAAGCATGCAGATTGCAGGGGGGAGCATTTCCCAGGGTGGACCTGGAGTGATGCACAGGGTGAGAGAGGCACACTGTCATTCACCCAAAAAAGCCCCAGATTTCACAAGACTACAGTCTGACTGGGAGAATGGATGTGAATCAGAGTTCCAGAAATAAACACCAAATTGCAACCAGGATAAATGCTCCAAAGGACACGTCGGTGGCGCTGACAGTATAGAAGTGGGGAGTGGCCCAGAGAGGAGGCAGGGGTGGCCACATGAAGGCAGGGTGGGGTGAGGAACAGGAGGAGCCCTGGGGACAAGCAGGGAGCAAGGACAACACTGAGATGGCAGGAGGCGGATGGCACCTTCCAGAAAGTGAAACTAGGTGAGTGTGGTTACAATGAAGAGTGTTCGGAGCGGCATTTCTGGGACGCAGGTGCAGGACTCCATAAAAGTTATGCAGAAGCTCGAAGGCCAACTTGAGAATTTAAGATTTGAGTTTGCGTTTCCAATAATGGCTAAGTAGCTCCTACGGGACCAACCCTCCTTGAAACTATAAAAAAAAAATTCCCTTAAACTCTAAAAGCCTACAAACTCAGTGTCGGATATAACAAGCACCCCCCTGACAGCACTGGGGAGGCAGGTAGATACAGCAGGGGGTCGAGGTTGGAAGAAGAGAACGGTGCAGGGTGAGTTTTCTAGTTGCTTCCTCTTAGTCGGAGGGCAAGCCCCCATCTTCACCACATGGAAGCAGATGAAAATTTGCAGTCTTGCTGGACTGAAGATGGGGGCAAATGGGGCAAGAACCCCCAATTCTGTGCATGAATTCTGCCCATGGCTCTGAATGACCCAGGACCACACATGCACAGGCAAGAGTCCAGGCAGCCCAGCTCCAGCTGAAAGAACCAAGCCCAGGTTTGAGCGGCCAGATGCACCAGGAAAACAGGGTTTCCATTGGGAGTTACGCCACCAAGTTTACAGTTTGAATTAAAGCATGACAGTGGGGTTTTTTCCCCTGTTTTCTTATTGGGGGGAGGTGCCTAACCAGATTTGCATTTTTGCGTTTTCAAATAGTGATTATGTGGAGCAGATTGCACTGGGGCAGCGGTGGACTTAAAGAGGCATCAGGAGGCTGTAGGGGTCCCCTGAGGGATGAAGGTGCCTCAGAGGGCTGGGGAGGAGGGGCGGAGTGGGAAATAAGTGGACCTGGGCTCAGCAGAACCGGGGAAGGGATTAGACCCAGGCTGACGCAGCAAGAGAGCCAATGAGGACTCTGAGGTCTTGGACTCAAACCCTGAATGGCTCGTGGTGACATCCGTGACGATGCGCAAGCTGGGAGGAAGACCAGGGGTGATGTGGGCTGTGAGCTGGCTTTGAGGCAGTGGAGCACGAGATGCAAGTAGAAATGTCAGGTAGCCCGATTCGCGCAGAAGTCGGAGGGCAGTCAGGGCTAAAGATAGAAATCTGTAAGCCGGGTTTAAGTGGTGATAAAGCTGCGGGTCTGGGCGAGATCCCCTAAGGATAGAAGAAAAAGGGATCCAGGATCCAACCTTCAGAAATCCCACACTTCCGTGGTCAGGGTGAGTTAGGCCTGCAGAGAAGCTAGAAAAAACAAGGTAAAAAGAAACCAGAGCCTTTGTGTTCTCTCACAAAAGGCCACCTACATAGCGGTGAAAAGCACAAAACTCCTAATAGTCTATAATCCCCAATTCAAATACTTTATCACCGTATTTACCCATAACCTCGCCCTTCCTTGTTCTCAGATTTAACCCTCAGATTCCCCCTAGAACCCACTCCTGCATAGCCCTTCGGGAACCTATCCCCCAACCAACATCTCAGGGTCTGGAACTTCCGCTGGCCTCGTTCTGCTCTCACTTTGTAATCCATCATTATTTCCGGTGTGTTTGGCAGTGCATCCTCCTCCCAGCTGTCAAACCCCACGATACATGGCATTGCAGGGCTCATGCTGCCATCCTAAAATAGTAAAGAATATTACACAATATCCCTAAAAACGTAATTCAAGAGTCTGATTTTTCTCTTAAAGGTGACATAGAAGAAAGTGTTTGAAATCAGCAAGACTGAAGCTCTACAAAGACTGATATTTTACGCATGTAAGCGTCCATGTAAAATACTCATTTTTAGTGGGCCTTGCTTTACATTTTTTTTTTCTTTTGACAATTCAATATTCAAATGACTGGCCTGGTGAAATTGCCTGGCCGTGGTTTTCAGAGCTGTTGTGACCTACTTATAGTCACGTGTCAGCCTTAACTGAGGATCTCAAAACCAAACACAATGTAGAGGCGAAATCATAAAAGTTGATTATTGGAGGTTTGCTTGGAATACCGTCCTTTCATGTGGACATCTTCCCTGGGGGAAGCCTCTTTCTGGGGCTTCCTTCTACTACCACAACCGCCCTCAGCAGGTCCCCGTGACACATTCAAGGGTCTACAAATTTAAAACCATATTTGTGATAATGTTATTATTTGCCTTTTTAAATCTCATTCTCCCTAGCCTACATTGGAGCTTTGTCACAATATCAAAGAATATCCACAATTATCTGAAAAAAAGAAAGCAAACATTAAAATACTACTCCCTTTTCCAGCCACACATCTAGAAAACAACAAAGCACAACCGACTGAACACAGAAGCAGAATGAGCTGGAAGCTGTCTTCTATTAGCAGGACATTAAAGAGATATGAGATATGCAAAAATGTAAAACAATGCCTAGCTCTCATTTAATATTTTTTGTTTCAGAAAATTATTGTTATTTTTCATAAAAAGATGTTACTTTTGTTAATATATAATCAATTTATTACTGTTATATTTAATGAATTATTAAATAAATATTTTAAAAATTTAATTTCTACTATGGTAAATGTCTATAGATGTAATCCACATAAGCAAAGCTCTTTGGGGCCAGGGGACATGTGAATACTTTGGATCCCACCCACAGGGTGTGGGTCCCCGTGGTGGCTGGAGGAGGATCGGCGCCAGCCGCCCTCTGCTAGCCCTGCTGGCCCACTGTGTTTACCTCCACGTGGCTGCCATGACCCTAGAATCCCCAAACCTAATTGGGCAAGAGCTCCCAGCCCACGGTGTGCCCTCTGCCCATCTGGGGTGCCAGCACACACCTCTTCCTCCCCAGCCTGAAGCCCAGAGGGCAGATGTTAGACCAGGGCTCGAATTTCAGCCAGTACCCACCAGTGCAGCTGGACCAGTTGTTAAAATATTAAAGCACTTCTGTACCCCAAGCCTTCAAAGTACTCTCATGATCATCCCAGCTCCTCCCCCAGAATCCAACAATCTTACCTACCCCCATCTGCCAATAAAAGGGGTAAAGCTTGACAGTCTGACCCCAAAGTGTCCCACCTGACCACCTCTAGTTTCCCCGGCTGCCCCATGGGCTGGCCCATGCCTCATCCACCCTTGTAGCTCACCTTAGGTTCTGTTCTGGTTGTCATATATTTTAAGTATCACTCTCTCCCATCAGAACCCACGTGGTCCCCAATATATACCCCTTTTCTACCTTCTCTCTCTATCCCTCCCCTGACAGTCCTCCTGACCCAGAAGGGGCAGATTTGGGGAATTTTTCTTCCTCTACATATTATCTTCCTTCTGCAGAGCAGCCAGCCTCTTTCCCCAGGTACCAAAGCAGAAGGGCCATCCTTACAGGCTGTGGAAGGCGTTCTGGCCCGAGTGCACTGGGCTCAGTCTTGGAAATGGCATGTGAATTTCATATCCACTCTTCTTCCCATGCCATGGCCTAACAACCTTATGACTTGTTTCTTGAGCTTTGGAGAACTCTACCCCACAATAGTTCCCAGACATTGCCATGGTTTTCTTTCCACTCCTTCCTTTCCAATTATGTCATTTTTAGGCTAGAAGCTCTTAGACTTTGCTGCATATTAGGATCTCCTGGGAAACTTCAGCTGTTGCCCAGGTTGAGCCCCGAACCAACTACATGACAACCTCAGGTTGAGACCCAGGTGTCAGGAGTGTTTCAAGCTCCCTGGAGACACCAATGCACAGCCAAGAATGAGAACCAGAGTTGAGGCTAGACAGGCATAGCTCCTCCTTGATTCCCTGCGCTAGGCACCCCTCCAGTGACCCACACTGTCTGGGGAAAATGCCTCTTCACTCGATCTTTCCATTGGAACCTCCCGGCAGGCTGGATGGGCTGGTGGAAGCAGGTTATGGGTCAGGTGCAAGAGTCTTACACGCAAAAAAGCAGCCCTTCTCCAGAAGACTGGGGCCCACTCCTATTCCCTTATCTCTTCACTGATAAAGCATAAACTCATCAAGGATCCCTGCCTCCATTTGTCCTGTGGTCACTCCCAGGAACGTGCAGGGCAGACCCATCCATTGATCATGCAGCAGCCAAAGCCATATGCCCCTCCTGGGCACTTTTAGAAACTACTGATGCCCGCACCTCTGCCCAGACCAAGTCAATCCCACTCTCTGGGATGGGGTCCCAGAACAATACTTTTTAAGGGTCCCCAAATAATTCTTACACATAGCCAGAGTGAAGGGCCCCTTCCTCCTTAGCCTTCTGGAGAAGTAGCCACCTTTCCTGGTGTCCTAGAAATTCAATAATGCAGACGTTTTCATGGTAAAAGCATGAGGGCAAAGGCTCACTCAGAGGCCTTCCTCTCTGAACCATCAGCACCCATTCTCTTCTCCTGGGTCAGAGACAACTGCCATCTCCCCTCCTAGCCCTGAAGTTGTCATGCGCACAGTAGATGCAGCAGCAGTAGATGCACTTAGCAAGTGCCTCTGTGTTAATGGGATTGGGACCAATGCTTATGGAGATTCAAAATAATTAGCCAGTGTGGAAAATGAGGATTTTGCCTTCAAAGAGCTTAGAATTTAGGCACGAAGTGCTTAGTTTAGACAACATTGCAGAAGGAGGCATGGCAAGATGGCCAGCATCCAGCATGACCTCTTTAGCCCTGGTTTTCAGGGCACTAAGACCTGAGGTGAGGAAGACCTTCCACAGAAGGAGGTGATCTACAAGTGGTTGAACTGTGAGGGAAATCTAGAATTTGGGTCAGTGGTTAGAAAAGGGAAGGCGAGTGACATACGGGGCTTGGAAAGGTTTGGCCAGTCTGGAGAATAAGGGTAGATATGTTTTGTCAATGGACTTAAGCCAATAAGTTCCTTTGAGTAGATAATGCAGCCTCCAAAAATTTAGAAGTTACTGAAGGTTAGCTATTCTCCCATAACCTCAAGACCAGTTTCTAATGAAAGCAAGTCCCAGATCAAATTCTGCTACCATATGGATATGTATTGTACAAATGCCCATTAGCAAAAGACACCAGAGAGGTAATCCAACCAGTTGTGCAAGATCAATGAACTTCCAGTTCTCTGTGCTTTGAGGAATTCCAGTATAACTAGAGAAAAATAGAGAACCTTTCAGAGGCAGGCTCTGTCTTTGCAGCCACTCTCTGATGGGCAGAAAACTCCCACGCTGGTGGCCACACCCGAGATGCCAAGGAGTCCAGCCCTCACCCCATCTTAGCAGGGAGGAAACAGGTCTTTCAGGGTGGGGGTGTAAGAGTGGGGATATCTCTAAAATATTTTCACCAGTACACATATTTGAATACCCTTAATTTCATAATGAGAACCTATTTCTAACATTCATCATGGAAGTTTTAGAGCCCACTGTTTTCACCAATAAACATCCATGCCTAACACCGAATGTGCTAATAAGCACAGTCTGGGTTGAAGGCTGGGATTCAGGTCACAGAGGCATTCATATCAGTTCCCTGGAGCCCTGGCTTCTCAACTGGAACTCCATCAGATCACCACTGACTCCCCGTTTCTTACCGGGGCAACTGATGCTTCTAGAGTTGCAATTTAAATGAACCAGCACTTACACTGTTGTAAAATATTTTCTAGAGCATTCCAGACAGTGCAATAAAAGGTTCATGGGTTGGGGCAGACCTACTGATAGATAGAGTGCCTGCAAGGGCAGACTGCATATATTGGATTTGTAAGAGAACAGATCTGTGACAGTTATCGTCCACCTCCATGAGTTTAGCAGAAAAAAAAATCTCTCAGTCCACCACTGCACTGATTGAAAAGCAAACCTTGCCTCTGCAGGCTTTCGGCGGCAGCACCATTCCAGCAATCAGCAGACTGCCTGCTGCCCAGCTAAGCCGCAATGATTGCACATGGCACGATGACTGCCACAGCCCCTACATCACTGCAGGGGGCATTGACTTCCAAAGGCAATGGCGGTGCCTGCATCGGTGCCATTTCCTCTGAAACAGAAGTTATTTCTCTCACAACTGTGCATCATATTTATAATGGCTTATTGATCAAAGCCAGGTCTACTTTCAAAGCAAGAGGAAACTCTCTTCCTCCTGAGTTGGTTTTCCATCAGAAAGCACAAGTTTTGCAGTCCCAGCTCTTTTGCATGGGCCATGGTAGCTTAACTTCCTCCCACCGCACCTACGCACGCACGCGCAGTGGAGCATGCTTAGGCGTGCCAAAGCCGAGGGCTTTGGTCTAAGGCGGGGAACGAGCTGAACCTGCTGCCCTGGGATACCCACACAGTTCTTTGTCGGTCTCAGCCATATTCTTGTTCTTCAAGGAGCCTCCCTGCCACATATGGCCTTCTCTAATTACGTTAGATGTCTCTGTGGACCACTTTTTGGCATTCATGCTTTAAATTTTAGAAAAATGTTGAACCGCATCTAGCAAGCCTGAAAATCTCATTCTCACATTCCTGGGTGTAAGTTGGCGTAAGACAACTTTTCTTTGTATCTTGGCCAAAAATTTACTAACTGAATCACACAAAGAAACCTGCTGTGGAAGTGATTTCACCTACAAGGGGCCGCATGGCCTGAAGGCTGACGACATCACTCTAGGACTCTCCAATGTCCAGCAACTCTGTTCCTAGCCTGCCTTAATACCGCTAGGTGACCAGGAAGGAATGAGGTACCTTACTGTATTAGTTGTTAGAGCTGCCATAACAAATCAGCACAGACCAAGCAACTTAAACAACAGAAATGCATTTTCTCACAGTTCCAGAAGCTGGACATCCAAGACCAACATGTCCAAAAGGTTGGTGTCTTCTGAGGCCCTGCTCCATGATTTACAGAGGACTAGCTTCTTGCTGCATCCTCACATGGTCTCTCCTCTATGCACATATCCCTGGTGTCTCTTTCTGTGTGTCCAGATTTCCTGTTCTTATAAGTCCATGCTAAAGACCTCATTTTAACTTAATCACTTCTTTGAAGACCTTATCTCCAAATACAGTTTTATTCTGAAGTACTGCATGGTTAGGACTCGAATATATCAACGTTAACTTATTCAACATATATTCCCTTTTTATCACACTTCAAAGTTCCCTAAGAACCTAACGGGCATGTTAGGTGATGTGGGTCGGCAGCAGTTCCCACACCTCCTGAACTTCCACCACCTGAGCAGCTTTTAATGATAGATCCATGGGACCGTCCTCCTTCTCCCTCCCAGAGAGTCTTACTCAGTAGATAGATCTTAGGCATCTATGTTGTTTCTAGAAAATAGACCAGCCCCTCGGGATAGATGTGCAAATATGAACATGCACTTCTGGAAGTCCTTCCCTCCGGGGAGAGGGCCTAGGGAGCTGGAGTGGGAGGAGATGGTGGTGTTGTTACACACTTTTATGCTATTTTGATTTTTTATTACATGTATATATTACTTTTTAAAAATAATTTATTAATTTAAAAATAGACAAATTTTGAACTGGATCTTTTGACCGGTCCAATAGGAAAACCACACTTGAATGAGCGTGGTCAGCCCTTGGGCTCCAGGAGCTTCTAGTTTAAAAACAACAACCATCTGAGCCAAGAAGTCCAGAGACAGGGGCCTGGACTGAAATTTCGGGGGGAGGCAGGACAGAAAAACTGACAGACAAGCATCACAGATGGCTCAGGTGACCTACAGGATAACGGACAGGTAATGCAAAGCCAGGCCAGCCAGGGTATCACCCAGACATTTGTAGAGGAAGGAAGAAGGCTTAACTTGCAAAGATTTTTCTCCCAGCTAATTTTCAAAAGGGAGGTTGTGTGGTGCTTTCTAAAGAAAACTGGATGTGTAACTGGTGGTTTCAAGTTAACAATCCGCCACTGTGCATGTAACTTTCGGAAAATTATTTAATTTCTTTGAGCCTCCAGATGCTCATATATAAAATAGAAATATTGTTTATCCAACAGGGTTATTGTGAGGACTGAATAAGCAAAGTGTTCTATATATTCTAAAATGTTCTACAAGTGTACAGCATTGTTATTTTCAAGTATTCACTTTTTTTGGCACCAAGATAATCTTGAAAACACTCACTTCAGTCAGAAAAGCCTATTGAATTTACCCAAATAACCTATTAAAATCTCCAAACAAGAAGAAAGAACTTCATAAAAAAAAAACTTCTACTTGAGCTAAAAATGCTGCATTTCAGAATGACTTTTGTTTTATTTATTAAAATAGTGAATACAGAATTTCTCACAGACTTTCTATCTTACACCTGGCGCGTTTTCATTTCTTTCCAAAGTAGAGACAGTGGTAATAAATTAGAAGCAGGACACAGTTTATTTCCACAGGCAGTAGGGGTAGTTCTGGGAGCATGGTGTGACGTTCTGAAGCAAGAGTGTGGAGCTCGGCTACCTGCAAGCAGATTTACCTGGGCTCATTTTGTCCACTGGAATGCAAACCGCACTGCCATGCCCAGAATTTGGGGAGGCATGGGCTATTTTCAACTTCAATAACTTTCTTGGAATGACAAAGTAAGCAAGTGTTTTATCTTTGCCTAAAGATAAGTTTTTTGAGATTATATATTCCCCTTCTTAGGAGGGTTCATTTTTTACTAAATTAACATTAGAAAAAAGAAATCATTTGGCTTTATTAAGCATGTTTCTACCACTTTAGTAGACTAAGCAGTTCAAAATGTGCTAAGAAGATGATGAATGCAACTAAACCATTTATCTGAAGAGAAAGAAAGATAAAATCTCCAGGAGACTGCAGATTAAAGAATCCATTTTCTATTTTAGATTGATATATAAACAAAACACTTAAAGACAAAACATGGGCCAAGGACACATCTTCAATATACTCCCTCAAATTTTAACTTTAATTAATCCTCTGAATTTCATAACAATGTATTTTCTAATTACACAGGGACCTGCTCCAGAATTCTAAGTAGGACTGTTGCTGTTCTCTAGTCATTCTTGTGTTCTTCATGACTAAGTTTCAAACTCATAATACATATCTTATCTTAGGTTAATTAAATGGGCCAACTTTTGTTGCCTAACAATTATTCATAATAATCTGATATTGTTTAAGCTTCAAAATAACCATCTATGAAAAATATTCATATTTTTCGAGTTACGTATGTGTCCTACTATTATCAATGGGGAGACCATGAGTAACAATTGTCAGATACCAAGCGGCCCACACTTTGAAGTACCTCCCATTTCATGGCACAATAATCTAATCTTATCCTCACAAAGCTTCCTCAGCTCTTGGCTCCAAGACCAGAGGGAATTCCTTCAGTGAGAAGAACAAGGTAGAAGCTGTATGTGTGTGTGGTTTTGAGACTCCCTCTAAGCTAAGCGCAGTCTTGCCAGTAGATGATCTTGGCCTCTGGTGACAAGAACAAGAGGGTCTTTCCCACAGGGCTTTGCCACCACTAGATGGCACATCACCACGAAAGCAGGTTTCAGACCGAATTGTGCCACACACATCACCATTTCCTGGCAAGCAGGCATGAAACAATCTGTTCCTAGAGGCTCTGCAAGGTCCTAGCTCTTGGCCACTTAGGAACTCCTTGAGCACCTTGCATGGTCAGGACACAGAATTCTCAATTAGGAGGCAGGAAGCAAAATGCAACAGAGCCCTAGGCCAAGGGCAACCCCCTGAAGGAGAACACAAAGCCTGCTGGCCCCTCCAGCTGCCTGCACATCTGTCCAGGGAAGAGCAGAGGGACCTGGGCAGGATTTAACCAACCCACATATTCCAATTATCATGAGCACCACTCATTTCGTTCAATAAAAGTCATCCTCAGTAATCCTCATGCTAATTATTAACAAGTCTCTAGTGCAGGCATTTGCAGATGGATGTTGTTGAAGACACAGAGCAGTGGACACTAAACTGAATTCTAGTTGAGTGTCTTTAAAATGTTAGCTGGGCCTGCTGTTGGAGTATGTATTCCTCTTCAGGACACTGTAAATGCTAACCAACCACCCCTAGGATATAGAGTAAAACTAACTAGCCCACACATATAAATATTTTACACCATCTATACTAAAGTACTTCAAAGGAAAATTATAGACACATCACAGTAAGAGCTGAAGTGTAGAGTTAATGCTCAGGGTATACGATCAGCGGAAGCATTCAGGGGGGCAGGAAGGAACTTTGTCTTCCTTTCTCTATTCCACACCCATTTACGCAGCTCAAGTTTTCTGAACTAGGGAACCAAGGGGGATTTTTTTCCCCTTCCAGTTTGAACTGAAGACAGCAAAATAGTTAAAGATAAAAATGGAAAATAAGCAGCCCTTCACAAAAGGTGAAAACTGGGGTCTATGTTAAGTAGGTATGAAAATAGTGCCTTGTTTGAAGTGTTTTTTTTTCTGATAAACGTTCTAGAAAAGATTCATATAATTGAAACTTTATGTGAGCAACAGACAAAATTGAGCCGTTGTTATGGAGCCCGGGTGGTTAATACATCATTAGAACGTCGTTCCCAGCTTGGGGTCCAGTTCCCAAGTGGGTCAGTCAATTTGGTTTTTCCCAGTTTTTTACTATTGCAAGTATAGCTGATATGTATAAGATTTTGGGTGAACATAAGTTTCCATTTCTCTGAGATAAGTGCTGGGTCATATGGTAAGTAAATGTTTAGTTTTATAAGGGCACTTATACAAGAGATAGAAGCAGATAGAGCTCAGAGAGACAGAATTGTGTACTGGGTACTAGATATAGATATGTACTCTGAGACCAAAATGTCCTGGTTTCATAAATAAGTTTCACAGCTTACTACCCATGAGGTCCTCATTGATCAAATGGAGATTATAATGATAATAATGCCATTTCAACAGAATCATTGTGATGCTGAATAAGTTAATTCATGACATGTTCTCAGAACCATGTCAGACAAATTATATCAATTCAATCAATTTCAGCTATTATTACAATTTGAATGACTTTGGCCACCAAAGTAAAAAGTAAACATTTTTCCATATATTTGTTAACTTATTGAATTTCTTCTCTTGTGGATTAAATGTTCATGCTTGAATATATTGATACAAAAAAATTTAGTTTTGTTTCAATATCAAATGCAGCATCACATCCAAGAAAGCTCAAACACACAAACCACCCACCAAAGGGCAGAGTACAGTCAGTTTACACAAGACAAAGATATATGTTTCATTATGTATAAGTGATTACTCCATAGTCTAAGACATACTTGCTTAAAGGGATTTAATCTGTGTGGGGAAAAAAATAATGCTGGCTGTGTTCAGCTTCAACAGAGCTGCTTAGCAGGAACATGCCCTGTTTGAGGAGCGTGTCTGTTTGAACTCAGTCTTCCCTTGCAGGGCATGATAACTCGATTCAGATTCATGGCTGCATCATTTACTATTCGTGAAATATTTACTGAGTACTTCCCACATGGGGCCTGGGGTAGACCCCAAGAAGACCACAGAGAAGGGCAGGACATGGTTCTAGCTCTCAAGGAGCTATGATAATGAACTCGATTTAAACACCAAAACAAATGGCTCTGAAAAGTGGTGAATGGTTCAGTACAAATGAACATCACAGTCTTGAAATGATGTAGGAGCTGAAAAAAAGAATCACTGGTGATATTGGGGTGGTCGAAAATAAAAATAACAAGTTTTTACAGAAGGTGACTCTGGTGGGACTGTAAGCTAGCACAGAATCTGTTTGGACTGAGAGGAAACCATCACCCCAGCACAAAGAGCTAAAGACTTAGACGTGCACACAGGCATTCACTCTTCTTGAAAACAATATGGCCAGAGGTGAAGGTAGATGCCAGGAAATAATAATAAAAAATTATTGACAGGACTGTAGTCTAAAGATCTAGAATAGAAGATCTAGAATATTGGGTGAGTTTATACCTGTATGTAATGGAAGCCTTTGAAAGCTTTTACAAAGAGAGTGTACATCATAAACAAAGTATATTTTAAGGGAACAAATCTTCCTACAGTAAGAAAAATGCATTAGAAAAGAGAGAGACAGAAAGCAGGGCAATCGTGGGAAAACAATTTCAACTGTGCAGGCATGAAGTGATGCGGTCTAGACCAGAGTGAGGCCATGAGACTGGAAGTCAAATTGTTCTATTTATTTTCTGGAGAAAAAGAAAGTACAACTACCCTAGAAAAATAATTGCCTGAGCACCAGCCTATTTATTATCCTCCAAGTCAGCCCTGCAGGCCTGAACCGAAGGGATTTCAGAAGTGGAGGATGCACTGGATGCGAGATCTTACTCCTGTTACTCTTCCACTATTGCCTGATGCTGCCTCTGTCCCACAGATGAGACCAGCGAAGTGTGCCAAGACGTTACAGCCGACAGCCGGGGTGAGCCAGTTTTCACCCCCTACCACAGCTGTGCAGCTCTTAAACTTGGTGTGTCACTGAGTACCATGTTCTGCTAGTTAGACTTACTAAAGATCTGTGAGGTTATAAAATCTTTATTATAAATTTCTTAGTCATAAGTTTATCGTTTAACATTATGCTTTCGAGGCAAATGTGAACTGAGTGCAGCAACTACCACACTAGGGGCATGCACTAGAACGTAACCGTGTTTTGGTATCTCTCAGAGGAATGCCTTCTCCTCATTTCACACCCCCAAAATTACCCCAGCCATGGCTGTCACCTGGCTGGCCAGCAACCCATGAGATAATTTTTTTTTCGTTGTCTTCCTGTTTATAGTCCAGCGTGTAAGGAGCTTGGAAGTCACCACTCCATCCTCACAGCAAATAAAAAGCTGAGCAAACTGAAAAATCAACAAGTCTTCTTAGATCCATCAGAAAAGTGAGGTCATGGGGCAAACTGCTGTTGCCCCCAAAGTTGGAGAGACAGACAGGCAGACACAGAGAACCACAATTTGCCAGAGCAAAACCCATGAGCAGATGCCTCTGTGGAACCTGTGCTGGGGCAGGAAAACCTGAACTGTAACTCACAATTGCTATACAGGGTCAAGGCAGACAGTTCTGAGAGTTAAAAACTCCAGGGGACACAGTCATCACCCCCCATATACACACACACTTTTGCAAACTTTACCTCCAGGAGCTCAGACAGATTCTCTGAGTAAAGATCAGAGAAAAATCCATGCATGCTCCTGGCAGGGGTAGAGGAAAAGTAATCATTTGGAAATATACCAGAGAACTCTGTTCTTAATAAGCCCTGACCTCAAGAGAAAGTATTTTACCAGAGCCTAACCTGCAGGGGATTTACCAAAGCATAACCTACCTAGGGGAAAGGAAATACCCAAATCAAACCAGCTGGAGCCTTCCATGTGGGAGGAAGGATACCCAACCCGAGCCCCTCACATCCATCCTGTCCCACCTAAGGCTGAGACCTAATCATAGGACTATAGACCACTTCTGCTTCCCACAACATCACTGTTGGCCCATTTAACAAAGTTCCTTTCACCTAGTACATCAATTTTGTCCACCTTTCACCAAAAATTACAAGACATACTAAAAGGCAAAAATTACAGTCTGAAGAGATAGAGCAAGCATCAGACCCATACCCAGATATGTCAGGGATATTAGACCATGAATTTAAAATAACTATGATTGGTTGAGCATGTTGGTTCATGCCTATAATCCCAGCACTTTGGGAGGCCGAGGTGGGAGGATTGCTTGAAGCCAGGAGTTCAAGACCAGCCTGGGAAACATAGTGAGACCCTGTCCCTAAAATTTTGTTTTAAAAATTAGCTGGGAGTGGTGATATGTACTTGTAGTCCCAGCTACTTGGGAGGCTAAGGCGGGAGGATCGCTTGAGCCCAGGAGTTCGAACTTGCAGTGAGCTATGATCATGCCACTCTGCTCTCTAGCCTAGGCAACAGAGCGAGACCCTGTCTCTTTAAAAAATAAAAAAGAAAGAAAAGAAAAAGAAATAATGAAAGAAAAAGAAAAAAACCTATAATTAACACACTAAGGGCCCTAATGGAAAAAGTAGACCACACGCAAGGACAGATGAGCAATGTAAGCAGAAAGCTAGAAATTCTAAGAATCAAAAAGAAATACTAGAGAACAAAAACACTGTAACAGAAAAGAAGAATGCGTTTGATGGCTCATTAGTTGTAGACGAGACAAAGCTGAGGAAAGGATCTCTGGGCTTTGGTATATCACAACAGAAACTTCAAAAACTGAAAAGAAAAAAGAAAGACAGAAAAAATGGAACAGAATATCAAAGTACTGTGGGACAGCTATGAAAGGTGTACACATAATGGTAAGAGAAGGAGAAGAGAAAACAGGAAATAAAAAATATTTGAACAATAATGACTGGGAATTTCCACAAAATTAATGTCAGACATCAAACCACAGGTCCTGGAAGCTCAGAAAACACCAGATAAGGAAAAAATGATAAAATAAAAAACCATACCTAGGCATATCAAATACAAAATGGTATGAGAATACAAAATGATATAGCCACTGAAAGACAGTTTGTCAGTTTCCTAAAAAACTCAACACACCATAAAATCCAGCAATCACATTCCTTGATGTTTACCAAAATGATCTGAAAATATATCTCCCCACAGAAATCTGCATCAAGATGTTTATGTAATAGCAACTGTATTCATAATTGCCAAAACTTGGAAGCAACCAAGATGCTTTTAGTAAGTAATTGGTTAAATAAATTGTGGAACTTGCAGACAATGGAATATTATCCAGCACTAAAACAATGAGCTATACGGCCATAGTAAGACATGGAGAAAACTTAAACTTACCCAGTGAAAGAATTCAACCTGAAAAGGCTGCATACTCTATGACTCCAATTATATTACGTTCTGGAAAAGATAAATCTATGAAGACAGTAAAAATATCAGCGGTTTCCAGGGGTTAATAGGAAGGGAAGGATGATTAAGCAGAGCACAGAGGGTTTTTAGGGCAGGGAAACTGCACTTCGTGATACTGTAATAATGGACACATGTCATTGTACATTTGTCCAAATCCAGAGAATGTGCAACAGCAAGTGTGAACCCCAATGTGAGCTATGGACTTTGGGTAACCATGATGTGTCAACGTAAGTTCGTCAGTTGTAACAGCAGCACCACTCTCGTGTAGGATGTTGATAGTGGGGAGACTGCACTTTGTGAGGGTGTGGGGTAAATGGAAACTCTGTACTTTCTGCTTAATTTTGCTCTGAACTGGAAACTGTTCTATAAAGTCTACGTAAAAGGAAAAAAAATGAAACTGACACAGAATGAGGTTGGAGTCAGCAGTAGGTGCCTGAGCTAACAGGTGAGGGTATTCAGTACTAGGCAGCCATGTAGGGCCAAGTACAAGACAAAACATAGAAAATGCTGAAAAGGGAGATTTCAGCATAAAAGATTACCACAAATTTATTGGCTTAAAACAACTTACATTTAATATCTCACAGCTTCTGTGGGTCAAAAGTCTGGGCTTAGCTTAGCTGGGTCCTCTGTTTCAGGGTCTCTTGCAAACTGAAATTATTTTTTTAGCTAGGTCTGGAGGCTCGACTGAAAGTTTGTGTGGGGAGAACCTACTTCCAAGCTCATTCAGGCTGTTGGCAGTATTCAGTTACTTGGGGACTGTTTACTATGGTCTCGGTTCCTTGCTGGCTGCTAGTCGGGGCTGCCCCTGGTTTCCTGCCTCCTGAGCCTCTCCCGCATGGCTGCTCACTTCATCAAAGCATGAACGCTGGAGAGCAAGGGACAGAGGATGCCAGCAACGGGGAAGAAATGGCCATCTCTTGTAATCTAATCACAGAAGTGACATCCAGCACCTTGGCTGTATTCTACAGGCTAGAGGCAAGTTGTACCCCCTGCCACACTCAAGGGCTGGGTGAAATTACACAAGGACAGGAGGTGTGGCTCTGGAACCAAAAGAGACTGTGGCCACCAGAGAAGCCAGGACAGAGACAACCAGAGAAGAGAGAAAACACACAGCCCTGAGAGCTGGGGAGTGAACGGACCTTCATTTCTGATTCTCTAGTTCCCTTCCCAGCTTAACTAATCCCACAGTTACTTGCTTTCTTGGGTTTCAAGAGATTTTCCCTGAGACTTTGAGTAAATCAAACAAAAACCCAGCACCATTCTTTCAAATGAGCCGGGGCAGATTTCTGTTTCTTAGAGTCCAAAAAACCATAACAAGAACTGAGCTGAACATTTTGAGGTATGACTTTCCCGGTCTCTTTTGCATTTAACTAGAACATACCTACTTTTCCTCAAGGACATATATAAAAATGGTTTAGAAGGCACACAGACTTAGCTTTGGACTTTTGTTCCATAATGGTTATGGAACATTATTCCATTATTCCTTTGTCCAGATGATATGATTTTGAGCACTTCATGTTCTGGCTAAGCCGTCGGGGGTTTTTCTGTAAAATTAAAATTAAATATCTACCTTGCAGTAAAAACTTTTTCAAATGATACACAACAACGAGACATGAGATCCTGATATGTACAGTAAATGTTTACCTTCTTATTTCATTCCTTTCTTCTTTCATTTTTTCTAACTTTCTTCCTTCATTTCCTCAAACTAATATAATGCAGTATTTGTTTGCTAGGGTTGCCATAACCAAGTGCCACAGACCGGGTGACTTAAACAACAGAAATTTATTGTCTCACATTCTGGTGGCCAGGAGTTGAAATCCAGGTCTTGGCGGGGCTGTTTCCTTCTGAGGACTGTGAGTTCACGTTCATACAGCTACTCGGATGGCTGTCGTCGTGTTCACATGGCATTCTCTCTCTGTCTGCTTCTTTGTGTCCAAATTCCCCCTTTCCCTAAGCATACCAGTCCTGCTGGATTAGGGCCACCTTGACGCCGCTCCTTAACTAACTACATCTGCAATGACCCTTCTTCCAAACAGGTTCACACGCTGAGGTTCTAGTGGTTAGGACTTCAACATGTGAATTTCCAACTCGTTGACAATCACGACACAGTTCAACCCACGACAAATAAATAAAACATATAAAAATAAGTTAGACCGTTCTCCTAATTCATTTACAAATGTCAGGGTCTCACCTCTCTTCTAAGTCTAAACCCACAGCTGTCACAGAAGGACTCCTTGGGGCCAGTAGCAGCTATCAGCTGACACTCGCTGAGGCTAAATGGATTCACTCGTGGCAGCCCCACAACAACCCTGAAAGGCACTTACTCTTAGCATCTCCATTCTGTAGATGAGGAAACTAAGAGTAAAGAGCATGTTGAAAAGTCTCCACATGGCGAATGTTGGATCTTGAAAGCATGTGAGCTTATGGAGTCCCCTGAACGTGGTTACTTTTCCAGAGGATAGCAATGCATTTTAGCATCTTTGACAACATGTATTAGGATTCTTGCAGGAGCACACAAGGAGATATGTTTTATCGGATTTTATTCATCCAAGCTATTGAGCCTCAGAGGAGGGGCTGGGAAAGCTGGCTGGACAGGCCAGGGGGCAAAGCTGCTATAGTACCCATGACCCGGGGAACTGTTGCAGCCTGCTACGTGGTAGGGCCACAATCCTATGCTGGCCCAGACTCTGGTTTGGATTCAAAGTGCTGCCCTTGCTGTTCTATCCTCCGGTCAAGAATCAGAAATACAGCACAGGATAACAGCCAAAACATAGGGATTTAGAGAAAGTGAGAAGGCCCAGAAGAAGATCGCTGATGAAGAGCAATAACCACATGAATGAGGAGGGGTCAGGTCCCCAGGTACCAAACCGCAGGAGATGTGTCCCCCAGACAGGAGAGATCCATGGCCCCCATCATAGCTGCTGCTGCTTCCTCGGTTTTGCATTTTAGAAATTCATCCTTTAGTTTTGATGACTTGGTCTGATCCGAGATCACATTGTGATTTCTGTTCTCCAACATAATTCTGTTTCCTCATCTCAGTTGGAGAATCAAATGGCATATTAATATAATACATTGCTCTAGATTACACCTAGAGCGTGCAATAAAAGCTATTTTCCAACCTTTTCCATCTGAGCTCAAATAAAGCTAATCTAATTTAATATGTCATTAATAAAAGTTGGTCTGTAGACCAATAGTTATTTAGGGATGGGGTCTGGGGGGGGGAAGTTTGAAGGATAATTTAAAGGTCAGTTTGATTTAATAGTAGTTCAAGTTTAGCAGTGCAATCTCACTGCATTTACTATACATCTCTATGATGAATGCAAGGCAGAAAAACCAACCTTTACATTTTCTATCTATAATTAATGAGTAGCTTCTAGCCAGGCTGGGGAGAGGAGAGAAGACTTGTGATTACAGACCAGCTCACTTGAGCAATGTCAAATCTTCTAGAGGCCAATTTAAACCAGCCAAGGTGTCAGCATTCTCACTTGTGCATTCTGGGATTTTGCAATATTTTTTAAGTCATGATAGGAAGAAACTTGATTAGAAAGGAGACGGAAGAAACTAATGATAAGATGATGGTTTAAATTATTAAAAGCCAATTACACAAAATGAATGCCAGCAGTCATGGTAGCCTGGGATTGCTTAAGTCCAGGGGAAATGACTCAGCCTCTCCAATCCCCTTCTCTGTCTCTCCAGAGCCAGATCTCCCCCAATGGCCTCTGCCCACAGGCCAAGTCCAACCCAGTGGGGCAGCCATCATGGAAAATTCCAAGGACAGAGGAAGCCTTAATCCCACTGGGCACTCAGAATTCCATCCTACCTCCCTTCAGGTGAAGCCTGAGCTCTAGAGCTGCTGACTCCCAGCCCTCTCTCTCCCTCCTTGCTGATTCCTGGACAGTGGCCCCCAGGAGAACTGACAGGGGTTTGTGATTCCATCCAGAGTGGCAATGAGTGGTGGCAACCATACTGCATGTCTCCCATTCCTACCACAATGCCCACCTGCCTGAATCCAGCTCAGCTGAAGAACATACTTAAAACCTCCTGGCAAAGCAGGTCTGCTCCTACACCTCCATCCACTGACGAGGGCATTGTTTGGAATGGGCAGACCGCCTGGGACTGCAACCCTGCCTGACTTTGAACATCACCCACCACTTCCACTCTGCTGGTTGCCCAGCACTGCCTGACACATGGGCACAGCTGCTGCCCTTGGTCTACACCTAGGGCAAAGGCATGTCTCCCCATTCCCTATCTGTCCCTCAGCTGGACACCACACAATCTGACCCAGCCCTTTAACAAAAGAATCCGAACAAAACACGGTTTATTTCATTAAGGATATACTGTTTTCAGCACCTTGGCCAGTGGTTGTCAACTCTATGCATCTGAAAATTTAAAAAGGAAAAAAAAAAGATATAATCAGGCCCACCCCCTAGAAATTATGATCTAAGTGGTTTAAGTCAGGGCCATACATTGAGATTTTTGCTCAGAAGTACAGCCAGAGGTAAGAATAAGGGAGTTAACTACTAGCTCAACTCTTTCCAAGCCCTCTGGCCCCCACGTGGCTCCCATGTTGGGAGCACTGCCATCAGCAGCCCTCCAGCCTGTGCCCACTGGGTCTCTTGTTTCTAAATGATGAGTTCGTGTGACAAGGATGCATGCACCCGCTTCCCAAAGTGAAGCAACGTGACTGTATGGAGGACAAAATACGCAGAGTGAAGAAATGACAATGCTTCCTACTGAAATATCCGACGAGACTACTGAAGCAATCGAAATGACCAATTTGAATGTTCCGGGTCTTGCCTTATGCCAGGAAAACTGCAGCAGGAAATTCATGGAGCTTGAAAGGGGTCTTGTGAGGCCCTTTTGTCCATGGCCATTCTGCACAGATGAAGAAAAACCTAACTTTGCCAACTTCCGAAGGAAGACTCGGCAAGGAATTCCCTCTAGCAGCTCCAGGGCGTGGCATCGCTGCTGCCCAGAAAGTCCTCTACGCAAGTCCCTGTGCACAGGCCTCCAGCGCTAGTTTCCTGCCAAGTGAGCAGAGAGGAGCCCTAAAGCCCAATCTCTCCGGAGTAAATGACGATGCACCTTTAGTTAGAAGAAATCACATTTTGCTTCAGTGTCTTCATATTAACAAAATATTGCCAAATTAATGAAAAGTCCATCCCACCATAGTGAAGCATTTCAAGGCTTTTTCTTAGAAAATGACATGAGCTGATATAATGCCTGATATTATAAGTAACACCTGGAAACAACTAAAAATGCAAAGAAATGATATTCCATACAAAGGTTCTAGGCCTCTAACATAGTGATCACTTTTTTCCACCAGTGTCATGCATTTCATCAAGGATTTGTTCACAGAATGAGAGAAGAAAATGAGGAAGACACAAGGAAGGTGCCACCTGTAACCAGTATGGTGTGTATTTTCTGAGAGCTAGTGATGTACCCATCTAATGAAGAATAAATTGCACAGCACTATAACATATATATATATATATATATATATATAGTGTAAATAATATATATACACACACACAAACCATGGTAGAAAAAGTTATAAGCATTGAAAAAATTGACTCATACTTGCTTAAAATTAAAAGAAACTCCTACATTGGTTTCCTGGTTTTGATATTATACTGGAGTCATATGGGATATTTCCACAATAGAAAACTGGGTGAAGGGTACACAGGGTCTCCCTGTACTTTTTCTTTGGTAATTTCCTGTGAATATGTAATTATTCCAAAATAAAAAGTTTAAAAAACAAAATTAAAAAAATGAAACTCTACACCCACAAAGGAAATGAAGTGGGGCCTTGGAAAGAAAGAATCCTATGAACTATGGAAGAACTGCACAGTCTTCAGTAGTAGAGTAGTAATAGCAGTCATAGTAGTAAGAGGCAATAGTAGTAATAATAGAAGCAACAGTAGTACTAATAGTAGCAGTAGCAGTAATAGGCAGTAGTAGTATTAATAGGCAGTAATAATAGTAATAGGTAGTAGTAGTAGTAATAGTAGCACTAATAGTAGTGTCAGGAGTATTAGTACAGTAACAGTAGTAATAGCAGTAGCAGTAACAATAGTAGTGGTAGTAGTAGTGGTGATAACAGTAGTAGTTGTTGACGGGAGACATTTACATTTTCCGACAATTGAGATATAGTGAAGAAGGAGCTGTGAAGGTATGGAGTGGAGGTAGGTATCTTATTTAAATTTACATCTAAGTAAAATCTGTCTCTTGTTATATTTACTGAGAGGAATAAGAAGATTTCACAAACAGTTTAGTCCTAAGCTATATATTTCTCACTTTCCCCATGCATGCAATCTTTAGTTTGAAAACATGTGAAAAGCTCAAAGCACGCAAAATAGTACATTGTCCGTCGCATCTATAGAATATATTAAGAGATAGGGAGACTATTTATTTAATTTACAAATTAATTCCACCACCTTGTCTTAACCATCCCACACTAAATAGGTTATGTGGGTTCTTCTGTTCAGCTTCTATTCAGAAAGCTCCCAGTCCTCGGGGCCTTAGCTGTCTCCTCACGGGCCAGCTTGAGAAGGAATAATTCCCCCAGCAGATTCAACCCCAAACACAATTCAAAGTTTGCTTTTGCAAAGCATCTCCCGCCATCCGTGCAGCGGAGAGAGAGGCCATGGGGCTGGGGAAGGAGGTGTCGCTACGTTCTTGGAGACATGTAGCCTGTGAAGCACCTGCTATGTGGGACAGATGCTGCTCCGGACGTGAAGGACCCAGCGCTGAACACAGCGGTCATGGCCTTTCTATTCTCAAGAAAGAGACAATAAGCACAAAACCTGGCAGACAAGATGATTTCAGGTAGGGTTAAAAACTATAAAGAAAATAAAACAAGGGCACCTAAGAGAGAGCAGTGGTTTTCAGGGGCCCTTGGTCAGGGAAGGTCTCCCTACAGGGGGACATTTGAGCTGAGACCCCAGAAACAGCCAAAAGCAAGCCACAGGGCAGAATGTCCCGGAGCAGGGAGAGCAAAAACCCTGACGTGAAAGCCAGCTGGGTCTCTGTGATAAGCAGAAGTGGAGCGAGGACAACAGTGGGTGGGATCTGAGAGGAAGGCAGGGGCCAGGTTAGGCCTCAGCAGTGGGTTAGGTCTGGGGTGTGGGGAGGGCTCCAGTGAGAAGTGTTTCTAGATTCCTGTCTTGTGCCACTAGATGGAGGTGCTACCACTTACTGGGCTTGGGGAGAGGACCCTGGGTCCAGTTCAGAATGTGCCAACTATGAGGTGCCGCCAAGACACCCTCCCTGTCCTAAGTCTTGGCCTGTGGGCCAGGGTGGCCCAGGGTCCCAGCTGCCCAGACCCCCCCACTGCAGGCACCACCACCCCCAGGCCTGGGAAGGCGGGTGCAGATTCCTAAGCTCTCAGGACCCACAGACCCTCCTCAGCCTCTGCCTTCCCCTTCTCCCCTGAGCTGGCAAATCACTAATCCCCATGTGTGGGTCTCCAACTCCTCTGTAGACACCTATAGCAATTCCTATGGCTGTTATCACAGATGGCCACAAACATAGTGGCTTTACTCAACAGAAACTTATTGTCCTCTGATTCTGGAGGTCAAAAGTCCAAAATGCACTGCCCTGGGCTAAAATCAATGTGATGGCAGGACTGTGTCCCTCTGGATCCTCTGGGGAGAGTCAGTTTCCTGCCCTTCCAGCTTTCAGAGGCTGCCCACATCCTTTGGGCCATGGCCGCCTCCTCCATCTTCAAAGCAGCAGTCACACCACTGCGGCCTCTGCATCCGTCATCACGCCTCCTCTCTGCGTCTGACTTTCCTGCTCCCCCTTGTAAAAATTCCCGTGGCTACCTGGTGCCCACACCAGTGACCAAGGGTAATCTCCCCCTCCAGAGCCTGATCGCATCTGCAAAGCCCACTGCCCACACACAGTGACATTTCCATGGGTCCTGGAGACAGGACGTGGGCGTCTTTGAAGGGGCCATTATTGTGCCCACCCTAAGACCCTAAATCCTCTTCCTCCAATTGCAGGTTGTTTCTGGCTCTCGATCCTGCCATGGGCCTACTAAGAAATAAACCAGGACCGGTTCTGGCCATGCATAGGAGGCAGGAAAAGGAGAAACACGGGAAGAAACAATACATTTAAATTAACTCGAAATACTACAGAAACACAGCATTAGGAGAAATTGGAGACATATTCACAATCCAGCCCAAAGTTTTACAAACACGTGCAGGGCCCAGGCCCAGTGTGCACAATCCAAGATTAAGACAGGACACGGGATCGCTGAGGCCAAGTTCCTGGTTAATTTATGTCTAATGAGACAAATGCGGTGCATTCGCAGTTGGAGAAGGAAGAGAGATGCGCTGGGCGTTGGCTCCCTCGCCATGAAAGACTGGGGATCTGGGTACCAAAGCAGCACCACTGTATACCATGCCTCCCTGGGTCCTGGCAGGGCCGCTGCATAGAAACCACTTCTGGGGAAGGAATGAGAGTCATTTACTTTGAAATGAAAGTAACCTAAGGGTCTGCCTGGCCTCCCCTGACCCGGCAGAATCGAGACTCCTGGCAGCTCTCATATGGGACGTTACTGCTGGCCTCTACCTGGGGGAGCCACGTGACTCTCCTCCTCCGCCTTGCAAGCTCTTGCACCCCAGGAGCAGCGAGGAAACAGTCGCTGCCGTCACATCAAGTCCACACCCTGCAGCCAATGCCATGTTGCCCGCTGGGCCCATCCCTCCCTCTGACAATACCCACTGTCCCGCTCATCTGCGGCTCCTCAGCCCTGCTGCTCACAGCACCTTCCACTCCCTCCAGCAAAAAGAATTTGAAACGGGACTTGCCTCCTACTGGGGCTATGATGAGTAACATTTTCAATCACAACACATTTCAATCATAAGAGAATAGCTTTAGCGAGTCCCCAGGGAGAGGCGGTAGGCGAGGGGAAAGCATGTTCTTATAACTGAGATTACCTATTTTTTAAAAAGAAAGTTGCCAATCAGAAAATGGCTTTAAGCCATTAAAATGTTAGCATCTGGGCATATCTAAAGGGAGGCAGATTCCTAATCTTCTTTCTCACATCCGTAAAGTACTCCGGGGTTCAGAGAGTGTATTCCAAGTCTGAGGCCCCCGCCCATGGGGACGGCACCGGGGCTTAACCCTGAACCCTCCTACTGGCAGCAATGGAGCCAGAGGATTCTGGGTGCCAGCAGCCTAGTAGGATGGCAGTGCTCTGTCACTGGAAAACTGTCACATGTATGTCATTGAGCCTTTCCTGCAAAGGGTACAGTAATCACTTAGAGGACACAGAGCCGAGATTTTACCCGGCTTATGCTAAACGCTGTGGCAACTGTTCTTTCTGCTTTCCGTAGATGGCAAATTTGATTTGAGACTTGCTTTCACTGCAAACTAGTAGCAAGGTTGGGGGACATAGCTAACCTTCAGCCACCTTTAACTGCTGACCAGATAATTACCAAGTGAATCACTGCGTGTGGCGCAGCAAGCGCAGGGCGGCGATGCTTAGTGAGCGTCTGCTGTGAGCCAAGCCAGGGGATGCCACCATGGATGACAGGAGCAACCTGCTCTTCCAAAGGGGCTCCCTTTCCTGTAGTTCAGTGGTTACGTGGCCACACTGAGCTGGGCAGGACGAGTACCAACGTCCCCATTTCCAGAAAGCCCGTGTGAGAACTGCCCGGCTCCCGCACACTGTTGAGGGCTCAGGTTAGGGCCCAGGAATGCACGGCCCACAGGTGATCCCCAAAGCCAATCCCTGATCTACAGGCCCTGGTCTGTCCTACCTGGATGAAAGTCAGTGGGGGGAGGGGGGGAGACCATTGTTAAAGGCAGTGCACACCCTCCAGGGCCCTACAGGCCTTGGGTCTCTGCAAGTGTATTATCGGAAACCTCCAAGGACGACAAGATTTTAAAAATGCACAATCTCGCCAGAGAACAATGCCATGAGTTCACAAGCGTACAGCACATGTGTGCTTATGGAGACTAAACAGGAACTTATAAGATGAGAACATGCGATTACAGAAAGTGTGCCAGAGGCTTACGTGGAAAGATTCACATGGCTCACATTGAGATGCACATGGGCGCACACGGAGATGTACACATAGCTGACCTGGAGTGCACACGGGCTCGCATGGAGGTGCACATGGGCTCACAGGGAGGCGCACACAACTGCCAGGGACCATAGAGACCATCTCGCCAACTCCCCAGGTAGCAGAAAGGAGGATGAGCCAGCGTGGTGAGCATCTTGCTCTAGACCCCTGCCCCCCGCCAGCCACTTTAGGACAGCACTGGAACTGGAGATCAGCATCATGGAACAGGATGTAGTTTGTTTGTTTGTTTGTTTTTTTCCTTTCAACTTTCTTTTTTGCTAAAAGAAATTAAGGCACGGTTTCAGCAGGACAAGGAGCCCTGTACCCAAAACTGAAGCTTCAAGGGCAATTCTGTCAGGGCTGCCTGCTAGCTGACAGAGGAGCAGCAGACGGTGACTTTAACAGAGTAGCCTGCCCAGGTGCCAAGTGTCCTCCTCCCCCAGACTGGACGCCCCCTCAGTCCGGCCATGCTTCCTCCTCGGGGTGCCCCTGTCCTGCTCACACCTCACCTTTCTGGGAAGCCTGTCCCTGACTCTGTCCACAGTGGTGCCCTCCCAGTCTCGGCCCCCACACTCCTTTGGTTTTCTTCTTAGTGTTCATTCTCTGTGTCACTTTATTTTTCATGCTTGTTTCTTTACTGTCTCTCTCCCCTGCAGAATGTTCTCTGGGCGAGGGTAGGACCTGACGCTGGCTTATCTGCTGCGCTCAGTCAGCGTGGCTTGGAAACATAATGAGTTCAACAAACTATATGCCTAAATACACAGATCGTTCATTTGTTTCCAAAAGGCTGCACTGAAGGACATGATGGTACATTAAAAAAAATCTGGTGGGTTCTCGGAAAACAATGATCTTGTATCCCTGTAACTCGTTATTGTTCCTGGAACTGTAGTCACAGAATGAATGAATGAATGACCACTGAGTGGGTAAGGAAGAGGAAACGTGCAATGATTTCTCTGTGATCTTGCCACCACGAGGCATTTATCCGAGAGTTAGATTTTCCTAGTATGACATAAAGGGGGACACACCCCATAAACGTCTCCTCTCCGAGGACTAGCTCTAGAGGACAGCCGTGGGTGTCAGCGTGCAGCTGTAATCCTTCATACGGTTCTCAAGACTCCTTCCCAGGGCATTTTGTAAGTGATTCAAAGGTGCTGGAAAATAACACCGCAACATAG
Source organism: Propithecus coquereli (assembly GCF_000956105.1). Classification (NCBI taxonomy): domain Eukaryota; kingdom Metazoa; phylum Chordata; class Mammalia; order Primates; family Indriidae; genus Propithecus; species Propithecus coquereli. The sequence goes on from NW_012149875.1 coordinate 1,526,773, forward strand.
TCTTTCATTTTCCTGACAAACTGTCCTAGAAACAAATGCCTTCGGTTATGAGGCTCTTTGAGATCACTCCATGCTTGGATGGTTGTAGCAACAGCAGCGTAATCTGGGATACATAAATAATGTAGGTAATTCCAAGGAGCCTGTTTTTACTTGAAGCGACAGTAACATTCCGTAGCGGGTCCTCAGTCAACATTCACCGGACTGCAAATCTCCTCCCAGCGGTGCCCACATCGGCAGTAAACGCCCTGAGAGGGACGTCACCACTGCCGTACCCCACGGAGGTGTCAGAGTACAGCTGAGAGGGATCGCTGCTGAGTGCTTCCTACAGGTCACCTCCTGCTGTATGATAAGAAGTGTGTCATCTGCCAGTTCGCATGACCCGTAAGGTAAAATATATGTTTAACCCAAAGCATTTTGTCAAATTGATGGCCACTTGGAAACTGCTGGCCGTGAGCAGGTGGTAAGCAGTGGAATGTGATCACTTCTATGAGTTTTAACGCATGGTGAAGGATAAATAGGGAAGCAAGTGTACAAATAGCCAACATTCATGAAAGCAGAGAATCTTCTTACGTCAGCATTAGACCTAGATATTTGGTCTAAATCTTATGTCCAAATCTTAGCAGTTTCCTTCAGTGGTCAGTCTTTGTATCTGAGGACACGTTGTGTCCTTCTGAACCTCTTCCCCTCACTGCCTTGCACACATATGCACACACGTGTGCACACACACACACACACACACACACACACACACACACAGAGTCCACACTCTAAAAAGCCTCCACTGGCAACAGCCTCTTTAATAATGCAGCATGGAGAAGAGGGTTAGAAAATTGTTATCTTGTTATTCTGCCAGAACCCAAGTGACAGGAGAAAATATTTTCCAGCCCTCACATCCTTGAGATGCTAAAACTTGATTTGCAATTAGTTTGGTGCTGAATACAAGTGGCCGGTGGAATGGCATTGTAGCAAGACCGATGGTGCCGCTGTACAAAACTATAAATAGTGCACTTATTTAAGATGATTTGAATGCAGAACAAAAGGTGCCTTGGAAATAACCACCCAGCAAAGGAGACTGCATTCCTGAATGGCTAGGCCTGAATTTAATGAAATGATGTGAAACATGTGCTCATAGTATCTAAAAGGTTTGGAATGTACGCCCTTGTTCTCTTTGGAATACTTTAAGTTTACATTGCTAATTAACACAAGTTCCCAGTTAAAGGGGTGTATATGTGTGTATGTGTGTGTGTGTGTGTGTGTGTGTGTGTGTGTATGTAAGCCAATAGCAAATACCTACATCAAAACACACAATGCCAGAAACCACATTTCTCTAGCAAAGAATTCCGTTAGGTTTTAGCATCCAGCCTACAGGGTTTGGATGTAAGCATCTGAATTAAGAGGCTGCTTTAGGGATTAGGATGGTCATGATTCTGTAATAATCACTTCCTTTACACTTCCTCCCATCCAGCCTCTGCATGCCAAGTATCTAACGGAGGTCCACAGAGAATAATCTGGAAGCTAGGAGGCCACAGGGACCTTCGATACACAAACATCAAAACATAAAAACAAACTCAGTCAATGCAAAACGAAAAATTAAATTACCTTTAAAAGTGTTTTGAAGCCAGCTAGGAATGCTAAGGAAATTCATACAAGCCTATTGCTGCCTGTCTTTGCTCATAGAATCTTAATTTCAAATGGTGTTGAGAGGCAGCCTCTCCAAATCCTTGAACACACATAGGGATGAGTGTTCGACAAAGAATAAATGTGCAGTTCCCATGTGAGGTGGATGAAAACTTCAGGGAAGACAACAGTTAACAAATTAAGAGAAATGACAGCTTAAATTTGAATTTGGAGAGCACCTTGTAAATTGTTTGCACAGATGTGACACTAGTTACATGATAATTTCATGCTCCTCAGCACACAGAGGAAAATAAAACTTGTTAGTGACATAATGCAACCATTAATTCTATTACTGGATTAAGGGCTGTTTCTAGAAATTTTCTGTTGCTTCACCATCTTGATATAACTGAAAATATTGTTATATCTGTATTTTATAACCTACCGGGAAAGGTAAGTTATAAAAAAAAGAGTTTGCTAGTTTTTCTAGAAAAAGAATGTTTACTAGTGTCAAAAATGTTTGAGGTACTTGGGTTCGTTTATTTAGACTGATCCTATTAGCCAAAGGATTAGAACTGCGGTCCCCAACCCCCTGGGCTGCAGATGGGTACTGGTCCCTGGCCTGTTAGGAACCAGGCCGCACAGCAGGAGGTGAGTGGTGGGCAACAAGTGAAGCTTCATCTGTGTTTACAGCTGCTCCCTACGCTCGCCATCGCCCCAACCCCCAGTCCATGGAAAAATTGTCTTCCATAAAACTGGTCCCTGGTGCCAAAATGGTTGGGGACCACTGGATTAGAAAATGTTTTAGGACAGAATGAAGAGCTTTGACTCCAATACCTATTTCAGAAAACAACAAAGAAATAAGCACGTATCAACCAAAAAGCACTAAGCATCTTTAAGTGATGTTGCTACTGTTTCCTCAAAACCAGCTGAATCAGCTCCACGTAAGTGGCAATGCTTTGGAAGCACAAAATGATAGATGACAGTTGTGGCACGCTCCATTTCCACAACACAGGAGGAATCTCTTCCCTCTGCACTCACATTTCATCACTTACTTGCAATTTCTGTAGAGCACTTTCCAAACTGGGAAAGATGGGGAGGCTGTGGAATAGATCTGCATTCAAGAGATTCAAGACTTACCCTTCACCCTGAAAAATATTTTGTGTTGTCAATTTGTAAATAGAATTATAGCCCCACCACCACCAAGCCCTGATGCAAAAGTGCCTGGGTGAACTCAAATTAAATGCCAATGAAAAATACCTCTGTACACATCAGCATCTATCTGCTCGGGCCTTTTGTAGCCTTCCCATTTGTCTTAGTTTTCATTTAGAGCAGCGAGGCACACTGCCTTTCCCTCAAGGCACACTCCCTCACAATCGTGGGTGGGTGTGTGTTGTCCTTGTCACCCATGGAGCTACACGGAGAAAGAAATTACTTATTGATTTTTCTTTCCGTGGAATGGTGTCTTTGGCTGGTTTCTTGAGAAAGGCCAGTAACGGGCAGAGCTCCGGCCGTGGGAATGAATGCAGGTCGCGTGCCTCGCGGGGCTGTCCCACTCCTTGGCAAGAAGCTGCCCCCTCCAGGATCTCCTGTGCAGCTCTTTTGATAAGACAAAAGGCATGCACTTTAGAAGTTGAAAGAATGAACAAAAAATGGTATTTTCCTGCCTGAGTAATTGAAATAGCATGATTTGAACTTTGCTTTACTCCTGTATTCTAAAAAAGGTTTGGTTGGGATGGCGTCCCATGTGACTGGTTAGGGAAGCGTATCTGGCTTTTTCTGGCAGGTCCCCTAAATTGGAAGTGGGGGAAAAATTAGAGAAGCTGTGAGTCATGACTCAAGTCCTGGCTATTTGGGGCCGATTATTACAGAAGCAATTTTTTGGCTTCCTGTATTGTTACTAGAGATAGTCGTCTGAATTCCTAAGTCCGACTTCTACAGAGCAAGCTGGCTTCCTGGGCTGGTTACTGCAGATAATGGGTTGGTTTCCTGGGCTGATTGCTGCAGGCTGTGGGTCAGTTCTATTTTTATATATGGTCTGGCCACTGCCTCTTTGTATGTTTGTATATTCAGTGTCTCACTCCTGACTCAGAGGTTGGACATGGTTTTCTGCTACTGGAGTCTGAAGGAGAACACAGCATTGCCCTCCAGCCCAAAACACACACTCTGCTAGCAGACAACTGGCTTTAGCTGCAGAGTGTCCCCAGTGGCTTGTGACAACCCTGTTCTGGGAGCCCTTTCTGAGAGGCACATACCACATCCATGTGGATGTTGTGCTCTTCAGCTGTCAGAGATGCGGATTCCTGTGAGCGTGACTGAAAATTTCTGCGTAAGTGGATTTTCCCCCACTTAGCATAAAGGAGCTCTGTATTTGGAAGCTTTAACTCTGCTCCAAAAGCCCTGCACTGGTTGCAAAAGTCTTTCAGTTCTCCAAAGCTTATGTGCAAAGACCCACCCCACCCAATCCTGCCCTCTGGGCTACTATGGTACCAGGCTCTACTCCCAGGCCTACAGGGCCAGAGTCCAGGGCTGTCCCCTTGTCATGTACAAATAGGTGCCCCAGGGCACCTATTTGCTGCTGGGCTTCCTGCAGCCAGACAGTGCTCACTGGTGTATGGCGTGGCCTACACGTCTTCCATGAGCATCACTTATTGCTGGTAACTTACTGTGTGTAAGGCTGCACCGCAGGAGACCCTACCCTGACCCATGTCAGCCTCTCTATTCCTATTCAAATTCCCTCAGGGGGGACAGTCCCGGGATCAAAGGTTTAAGAAGCAAGAGGAATAAAACTGATGTTGGCCTCTTCCCATAAAAGTCCCAAAAGAACTCAGAAGTGTTTCCTGACTGACACCCAGAAGCTGGGCCAGAGCACGGAGCCTTTCCATCTGGTGCGGACTTGGAGGTCCTGGGCACATGTTCAAGGGTCTGTTTCCTAAGAAAATGGCCCTAATGAGTGATGTGCCCACTGAACTCCAGAGCATTCCACCTGAGACCAGAGTGGCCCAGGTGGTGGCCCAGGTAGACCTGTGTCTATAATGAAAGCTGTATATCCGGGGGAAACTGAGTCAGGCATCAGTTTGCACTCAAACAGCCCCGGGGCCAACGTGAGCTCCCTGCCTCTGCTCCCCTCAATCTCTGTCCCACTGTTCCTGCTGAGACCCCACTGGCCCCAGAAGCTGGTTATTGTCCTTCTCATCATCTGGCAAACCCTCTTCTTGTCCCTAAGGCCCAGAGCACACTGGAAGCTTGGGAGGCTCAGTTGGTGACACTCACTTTTTTTAATGACTGTAGTAAAAGTCAGTTTAAACCTCTTTTTCAAAACTGTAATTTAATTTTGTTCAAAATGGTTTGCTCTATGTAAGAGATATCATAAACTTTGAAGAAAACAGTTTTGAAAGTAATCTTTCTGACTACCCTAAGCTTCTATATTAAACTCTCGCCACCCCTTAAAGCTTGTTGGAGAAGTAAATAAGCATCCGATGCAAACCCGGTTATGCTTAGTTCTAGTTAAAGAAGAGAAATAGCTAAGGGGACATTGAGTCATGCGCTCTTCTGAAAACAAGATAAAGAGGTAAACACAGAAAATGCATAATCAGGAAATTCTCTAAGGACTTTATATACATACAGGCAAAGTGTACTACAGATTTCTTTTATTTTTTTCTACTGGGTTTTGCTACATAGAAAAATTCAACCTGTTGAAGTGGATGAGCAGATATGCCCAGAGCAACCACGTTTAAGCCAGCCCTGGCTAGCCTGAGGCCACCCCAACAGACTCCAATGCAGATCTGCAAGCTCTCATTGGGGTTTGCTATAAAATATTCAAAGTGAATTACAAAGGAGCATTTTAATTACAATCTCTAGAAACACACTGATAAGGAGAAAGGCACCAAATTATATGTTCAACTTTTATCTTTTTTTTTTTTTACAAACCCCTCTTAACTAATTACACATTATTCAGGTTAATGTTAAATTCAAATTTAAAAAGAAAGATCAGCCTTTATAATAAAATAACCTACTGCTTTCTTGTCCTGCTCATCATATGATGATTTATATGGTGTATCAAGGGCCAGTTGATGGATTGCAGTACTGCCTCCTGGTGGCAATGAATCTCAATTGCAGGAACAGTTCTATAAAAAGCAATTATACTTTGAAAGGTGGAACATGAGGTAATAAATACCATGACATGAAGAAATACAGATCTGACATATATGGTGGGGGAGATATGACCAATCATCTATCACTGTCCTTTGAGAGAGCCTTCTGTGAGCCCAGTGCTTAATTAGGAAACAAAATTACCACCTAGAAAATTTGGCTTCATTAATACGAAAATTCACATTAATCAAACCAAATTATCAACTGTAATTGGAAAAAGAAACACGTGGTATAACCAGATGCTATTAACTCAACATACATGGACTTTTTTTAATCCAGAAAGACATTAACAAACTCTTCAGATAGCTTGGCATTAATGTGGACTGAAAACCACACCTACTTGAGTTCTCTAAAATTGGTTTAAGGAACTGATTGACCCATTCTTCCCCAATAACCTGGGTTTTACCACCCTGACAATTTTAGTCATGCAAAATCTCCAGAAGGCTTCACGGCAAATTTCTAACCCAACTCTATTTTGCATACTTCAAGATCCAATTCAAATCCAACCTTTTTTATAATATTTTCCTTTCCCCCTTAGAACTAAAGTGATTTCTCCATCTAACTATAGACTGGAAAAAATGAAAAATGATGGCCCTGTCTATGGTAGTCACCTCCAGCCCCTTATGTATATATAAAATTACACCATTCACTTCCTTTGTCCCACCTGTCACAAGCTGTGGTTACCTCACTTAGTGATGTATTTGTTTACTGTGTGTCTTTCCCACTACAATGGAAACCTCATGAGGGAAGGGACCATGCCTGCTATTCTCACTACTACATACCTAGCTCCTTACACAAAGTCTACCACATAGTAGATGCTCAATAAATATTTTCTGACTGAAGTAACATTAAGTATTATAAAAGTATTAGAGTCCAACTCTTTCTTAAACTTTCTGGTGAGAATGTACAAATTATTTAGAGGACAATTTAATAATATGAATCAAACTTCATCACAAAAATATAACAGTGAAATATAAGAAATAACCTAAGTGTCAACTGAATGGAAATAAATTATGTGTATCATTCGTAATATGCTATACAGCCATCGGAAATGATGGTGTTCATCTATATTTACTGACACAAAAAATGCCCTTGACATACATTAAAAACAGGATTCATAATAGCATGTGTGATGATTAATTTTATGTGTCAACTTGATTGGGCCATGGGATGCCCAGATATTTGGTCAAATATTGTTGTAGGTGTTTCTGTGAGGATGTTTTTTGATGTGATTAACATTTAAATTGGTAGACTGAGTAACACAGATGGTTCTCCCTAATATAAGTGGGTCTCATCAAATCATTTGAGAGTATAAAAATCATAAAAAGGTAGAACCTCCCCCAAATAAGAGAGGATCCTTCCTGCCTGACTGCCTTTGAACTGGGACACTGATGTTTTCCTGTCTTTGGACATAAACTGAAGCATTGGTTCTTCCTGGTTCTCAAGCCCACCAGCCTTCCAACTGGAACTACTTCATCAACCTTATTCGTTCTCAGGCCTTCAGACTTGGGCTGGAACTAAACCATCGGCTCCCTTGAATCTCCAGCTTGCCCACTCACCCTGCAGATATTGGAACCTGCCAAACTCCATAATCATGTGAGCCAATTCTTTATAATAAATTTCTTTGTATATATATGTACATATCATATTGGCTCCGTTTCTCTGGAGAACCCTGCCTAATACAGCACACATAGTAGGATCTCATTTTTAAAAACTATCACAACTGTGTAGATCTGGTTTGTGGTGGATTGACTGTAGTAATTTCCCCAGGTTGTTCATGCCTCCCTGTGATCAAACCCTTTGATAGTTTCTCTCAGGCTGACTCTACTTCAACCTCACCAGTGAGACAGTAGCAAATGTGAGGTCAGCAATGACTTGAAAAGTGTGTGCACACTGGGGTTGCCTTTCTGCCACTCTTGAAACCTGAGACCACCCTGTGAACCAGCCCAGGTAGCCTGCTGGCACAAGAGAAGACCCTGAAGAAGGGCTCCAGACACCCCCCTTGGGAGTGGAGGCCAACGCACCAGTGACCACCCGCACGAGAGCAAGCCCAGCTGAGGATGCATGGACTGGTCTGTACCAGAACTGCCCAGCTGAACCCAGCCCAAATTGCCAACCTCAGTGATCGTGAACTAAATAAATGGTTAGTGTTTCAAACTAGTAAGGTTTAGGGTGTTTTGTTATAAAGCAAAAGTTAACTGACACATTATTTTAGAACAAAAAAAGCCTAGAAGGCTATCTCCTAAATTGTTAATGGTGGTTTTCTCTACATAGAGATTATAGATTTTGGTTCATTTTTTTTTAGCATCTCTGCATACAGTTTATAATGAGCACATATTACTTCCATAAGTATAAAAAATAATAAAACCCATTTTAATTTTGAAAAATGTTTTAAAAGTGATTCCTGTCTTCTCAGATTTCCTGCAATAATTACTGTTTGTACAACTAATTCACCAGTTAATCATGAAGTATTTTGATATCCAGAACCGATATTTAAGGTTTTCATTGTTGTTTGACTATGGGAGAAGAACATGCAGGAGTACTTTTTTAAATTTTTTGTATTGTCTATAGTTATTAAGCTTATGACCGGCATGCAGCATGGAGTCAAATAAATTATCTACTTTGATTTGAAATGACTGTTTTTTATAAAAAAGTAAGGCAAAATAAGGAACAGAAATACCTGCAAGAAGAGGAGAGGTCCTGGCTATGGCAGTGTCCAAAATAGATGAGTTACCTGAAGACCCAACACCAAAGCATTTGGTGCCCACTTGCATCTTCCTATGCCATGTTAACAGTGGGAATTTTTGTGGTCCCACCATGATTCTCTGCTTCAATGTCCAATTCAGATTGATTTCAATGACATATGCCCATACATACCAGAGAATTAAACAAATCATGAAAATTTGGAATACAAATTAAAATGTCTGCTGGAGAGCTAATCTGGAAAGGGGATCATTTTTAAAGACTAGTAAAGCAAATAACATGGGGGAAAAAAATGCATAAGCAAAAAGGGCTCAGATGTAAAAGAGGTCATCCTCAACTAACTTTCCAGAATTTAATTTTTAAACAATACGGCCAAGAAGTCAAAAAAGATTCACTTTTAACTAAGTTGATAAAAAAAAATGTAAAGAAAGCCAATGTCATGCAATTTGCTTTGATTTTCCAAAACGACTCCACGTAAAGTCTTAAGAGAGAGAGGATAGAACACAAAGAAAGACATGACAAAAACAACGCAAATACTAGATTGAAAAACCGACGTGAGCCTGCCTCTGCCTTCAGCTCCAAGCTAGCAAGGAGGGTCACCAGCTCCTTTGAAGAGTGCTGCTACGCGTCATAAAGCTAAGTGACTCTGACAAGAATTTGAACATCAGGGCTCTAAAATCTGCCGACAACACTAAAATGGGAGTTGGAAAGAAAGATGAGGAGCTGTGTGACCAGATTTAAAGGAATTTGAATCATTTAGGTAATTCGGCCAGCAGATGGCAAATGCAGTTCATTCTGGAAGACTAAAATAATTAGTCTGGGAGAGAGAAGCTAATCTAGTAATAATGATCTTCCACTAGTGTAGCATTATTTTTTACAAAGCACCTTTCACCAAGAGGCTCCCACGATGCCTTCTTGATGATCGCGCACGGTGTGTTAAGGTGTTCGGGGTGATGAAAGCAACACTGTCGGGGAGCAGTGCGACCCAGATGAGCAGGCAATGCCCAAAGGAGAGGCAGGGAAACCCCAAGGTGACTCACTGAATAGAAATGTCTGTGGACACTTGGGTGAAAGAGCTAAATCAGCAGAATGTTTGCTTGAATTTGAATGATGACTCATGAGGGATTAGAACATTTTTCCTTGGGGTATGATTAAAAATATGTGTATACCAGATTTAGAGGTTTATCTCTAAATAAAGCCTGAAAGAGTTTCGCTTTATCTTCTTCAAATGATGAAAGCACCCAACATCTTTGGAAAAAAAAAAAAACCTTCCACTGACCAAATGAAACTTTTCAAAGTTTTCTAAATGATTATCAAGGTTAAACTGGTAATAAATATGGTGAGTAGGGGTCCAAAGGAAAACAGAGAGAACTTTGTTGTTTAACAAGCGACGCTTGCTTCCCTCCTTCAGCAGCAAACCTCTCTGCTCTCTCCACCTCTCCCTTCCTTCATCTCCCCTTTGCGGGATGCAATTGTGATGGGACGTGATTAGACGCTAGTGCAATAAAGAGCCAGCTACACATACAGTCCTGCTCCTCCACACAGCCACCACAAGTAAACCAACATAGAGCTTGCAGAACATTCTAGGAGCTTGAACTTTTTATCCTTCTAAATCCCACTGATATTTCCTACAGAACAAGTATAACTTGTTGTGAGTCCAGAGTGGACAGAATGCCTACGTGGGATGCTCAGGCAACCAGAAGCCCAGAGAACAGAGAAAGTGGAACTTGCCTTGCACAGCTTTGGAGGCACTTGAGTTTCAAATTTCAGAAGCTCAGATGTTAAAAACACAACGTCTCTTGGGTCTATAACCAAGGCAATTATTTACACCAATCATCTCTCCTAAGGAGTGCAGGTAGAAGAGTCCAGTTGAGTCTACAAGTCTGTGAGAATGAGGAAAGACCTGGGTCCCCAGGTAAATGTAGAAAGGTGAGAGTAACAGAGGCTGAGAGGGACATTCTTATTATTAGAGGGTGGGATCCTAGGCAGACCCCCGCCCACCTCATGAGTGGAGTTATCCTGGAAAGATTCTGAAAGATCAGGGTTAGACTAATAGCATTCTCAGTCTAAATCATGTAAACAACCAGGCCCTGTACTATTTACCCTCCCTAAGTCCCTTCCCCAACTACATTTGGGCATCACAGCATTTAATTCCAGACACCATATTTCAAGGGAGACATTGACAAATGGATGTTTGATCCATGGGATAGCTGGGTAAGTCCTCTGGAACCAAGTCATTTAAAGAATAATTTAAAGAATTTGGGTTATTTATTTTTTAAATTGGAAAACTTAAAATGTTTTGAAGTATGAACATGCATAAGAGAGATTAACTTACCTGTCTATATAACTCCAGAGCAGCCACATCCAATAGAAATATAATGTGATGCACATATAAAATTTTAAGTTTTCTAAGACCCACATTTTAAAAAACAGAGAGAAACTGTTGAAATTTTTATAACATACTTTACTAACCCAATATATCTAAAATATCAATCATTTCAACATATAATCAATGTTTTTAAAAGTTATTGATATTTGATATTCTTCTTTCTTATTAAGTCTTTGAAATCAAATGAACATTCTATATAATTCCTACCAGCCACGTTTCAGTTGCTCTGTGGTCAGACATGGCCGGTGACTGCCATATTGATCAGAGCAGCTCTAGAGAGTTAACTGGGCTGTGGTGTCCCAGAAGGAAATATCAGGGATTGTGTATTCAGTGTTCTGGGTGACCTGAAGTCCTTCCTTCTCTCAATCGTTATAAACCATAAATCTCCAACAATCATTTCTTAATCGGAAAAATACTTCTTCACAGCACTTGATTGTTTTCAACTAACTCTAACAATGAGCCACCTAGTCCCATGTCCCTTTCTACCTGGCATAACCATACCTTCCCTCTGCCTGTCCAGAACAGCCCACACCTCCTCCTCGCTCTACCCTCTTCCACTTCTCACATTCTGAGCAGGCATGCCACCTCTGGGGTGCATCCTATACCTTGTTCTCACTACTGAACACCCAGGAGCTGAAACACAGAGGCACATTACTGCAAATCACAGGCAGCTTAGCACCACCATTCAACAGCTGCAAGCCAGCCATTCCAAGCAGAGGAACTCTCATAGTGACAGGGCTTCAGTGACACATGGGTGCCCTTTGAGTTTGTTATCTGTCTTGCAGTTGTCGTTGTTATTTTAGCAAACATAATGACGTGAACTTTTGGGAAAAGCATGCCCTCCAAGACCAGTCGATCTTTATCTAATTCCAGGGTCCTAAAAAGCTTTCTTGGTATAAATTTTGTTCCAGAAAAGCCTCTGAGTCTGTTAGCCAAGGAGTGCTCCACCAGGAGAAATCCAAGACTGGTAAGATGAGCCTGAGGTATCTGCAAAAATCAGCATCCATGGTCTCTGGAACTGCAAATATTCCACTTGGAGCCCCTTCATAGATTCTCCTACAGACGGCAATTTTATAATGCTTTATGTTGTAACCAGAAGGTAATAAATGGGGCTCTTACCCCTCTCCTCCTCACCTGATGACAAGAAGACATAGCCCCTGGTCCTCCCCAGCAGGGTCCTCTCACTGTTCGGGGCACCGGACGATGCCAGCACATAAAAGCTGCTAAGTGTTGCTTTTAGAAAGGAAATAAGATGCACATGGTAGGTCTCACAGTGTGACTTAAGCAAAGTGCCAAGTTCAGTATTTTTTTAATATTCTCACCAGAGGGATGAGAGAGGAAAAAAAGTGTCAGTATAATCTGCAAATCCAAATGCTTTTTAATGGGGATGGTGACTGTAGTTTTCTTCTGCTGGTTTTGCTAAACCTCTGCACACTAAGAGGGAACATGCACATTAGCTCATATGAGCCCCACCGGCAGTCTCCACGGAGGGGGCACTGAGGAGTGCAGATTCTTTTTAAAACATTATTTAAGGTTCTCCTCAACTGTCCCCACTGCACATTGATCTTCTGTCACAGCTCTATGTCTGGAGGCCAGTACTCTCTCCATTGATCCGCAGAGAGCATTTTTAGTGCATCAAAGAGATACAGAAGGTGGGACTCAGAGGAAAAGACAGGAACCACGCTTTTAGGGCTGGACACAGCTCAGCAGTGTAAAAGTCACATAAAATATTAAGCTGAACTCGAGATTTTTTTTTTATGTTTGGAAATCTGTTGACATATGAGACTCAATGGGACATAAAAAAGGTAAAGCATTAATACCTCTTCTAATGGAAAAATTTCCCCTGACGGAAGAGAAGCAAGCTCTAAAACCTGATAAACTGAACCTCACATTTATCTTTCCGTGAAAGACATTAGGTTGTACATCACAAGTGTCTAGGCTGAGAAGTTCAATCAGTCAAGATGCAATGGTAATCAGCCAAGGTCATGACTCAATCCAAGAGCAGACTGGTTAGATTTCCTCCATAGTCAAAGGCTGTGCTGCCCCACTGGTGGTAAAGTCCATCCCGCTCTCAGGAGCAGGGGGTGGCTGACTTAATGGAGCCTATACAGCAAAGAACAAAACCGCCATAGAGACAGAGCTTACCACCCTGCCAGGCTAGAATGCCAATCACCCACGAAAACCCCACCTGTGCTGAAAGGATGGATACAGGCTCACTGTCTCAGTCAGCTCAGGCTGCCATAACAAAATATCACAGACTGGGTGGCTTAAACAACAGAAATGTTTTCATTTCTCATAGTCCTGGAGGCTGGAAGTCCCAGATCAGCATGCCAACATGGTCGTGTTCTGGTGAAGATCCTCTTCCTGGCTTGCAGATGGTCCTTCCTCAGTGAGTACAGATGGAGATAGAGAGAAGGAGCCCTATCTCCCTCTTCTTATAAGGCTACCAATCCTATTGGATTGGGTTCTCTCCTTAGGGACTCATTTAATTACCTCCTGAAAGCCCAATGTTCAAATACCATCATGTTGGGGGTTAGGCCTTCAATACATGAATTTAGGGAAACACAATTCAGTCCGTAACACTCACCTTCCATACACAGCCTTCTTTCACCTTCCTGATCAGATATAGTCTTCACTGGGGGGGGAGGGAAAGGATGAAAGAGGATGTCTCTTCTCCTTTGAGTTAGACAGTTTAGACACCATTTACCTAAACCTTTTTCTAGATACTGACAGAGTTGAGCATGTAAACGAACAGTGAAAAGAATAACCCATTCACATCCAAGTGGACAACTAAGTCATGAAGGATATTAGGACAAAAATAAAGGTCAAAAGAAGGCAATTCTTAGGAATCTACAGATCTGAGCTTCCAATATGGTAACTTGCACAGTGCCTGGTACTTAATAGACCCCGAATGTCCAGTGAATGACGGAAAATATGAACAAATAAATGATGAATATTTTCCAGTAATGGAAGGAGGCTGATATGAATTTAAATCAAAGCCATAAATGGTCTCATGGATGCTTATTCAAGGCTAGAGTTGACTAAAATGACTTCTTCCCTTTTGAAATCAGGATTTCAAAATATGAAACTATAGCATTTCAAACAAAGATAATTACATTTCTTATCAAATGCATGGGTTCTTATAAAATAATTCAGTTTAATATATACCCAACTTAATTAAAATTTATAAGTAGTTGTGGACCAAACCAAGTGTATCTTAATTAAATCAGAACATGGCTCACAGATGTTAAGGTCGACCCCAATTTTAATAAAGAAGATGCAAATACAATCATTAGGGATGTGGCTGAGTAATTCTGGTCAGCTGGAAAGCAAGATGAATGGGAGGCCAAGAAGATCCCATCTACTCAAAGCTAGAAAGTAAAATGACCCACAAGGTGCCCGCTCAGCGACCCACTGAAAGGGAGACAGGAAACTCATGTATGAATACCCAAGTCAGTCATTTGAGTAATAAACCAACATGGAGAAGGAAGGAGGAGGCACCTCTCTGATGGTGCACACGTCATGGAAGGTCCCTGTCAGCTCTGACACCATAAACCTAATCAGTGGAGATAGCAGTCTTTGCAGAGCCAATGCAGGAGCCTGGAGGATTACATGAATAAGGTTGACAGATGAGTTTCTAGTTAAATTAGAATTTCATATAAACAAATAGTTTTTTGCTATAAGTATGTCCCATGCAATATCTGTCCTGTGTTTTGTTTTGGTTTTTTTTCGATTTGGCTCCTACACACAAACTTGGGCATGTAACAAAAGGCTTGTCAAGGAGTTTTCTGTAATTCTGATGTAAACTGTAACATTTGTGAAGAATTATCATTAAAGGCTGACTGAAGTCTCAAATGCTAACTACACTCCTGAATTATGCTGTAAGCTTGTTGCCACCCCTTGGAAAGGATGGGGAGAGATAACCTTCATTTTGCCATTTGGATCATTCCTATCCAACTGCCTGGGAGTCCTTCTGTATAATGCATCTCCCTCAGAGCAGAGCAGATGCTGAGGGATGTGTCAGTCATGGGAACTATGGTGGTCAGAAAATCAATCTAGAAACATTTATTTCAGGTCTATTCTGTAAGCAGAACTGTGCTTTTGCTCACATATGCAGCAAAGCCCACCAGTGCCTCTGCACTCCTGGAGACTATGGGCAGATGAAGAAACTGAGGCTCTGGATAGTGAAGTGACTTTTCAAGGTTTAGCTGGGTCTCACTGGCAGATATAAGACTAATGCTCTCAAATCTGGACTATCATATTGCCTGACTTCAAATGATACTACAAGGCTATAGTAAGCAAAACAGCATGGTACTGGAATAAAAGTAGAGACATAGACCAATGGAGCAGAATAGAGAACCCAGAAATAGAACAATTTACCCACGACCAACCGATCTTCAACAAAGCAGGCAACAACATACACTGGAGAAAGGAAGCTCTATTCAATAAATGGTGATGGGAACACTGCATAGCCACATGCAGGAGAATGAAACAGGACCCTTACCTCTTGCCATATACAAAAATTAATTCAAGATGGATGAAAGACTTAAATGTATGGCATGAAACCATAAAAATTCTAGAAGAAAACATAAGGAAAACTCTTCTAGACATTGGCTTAAGCAAAGAATTTATGACTAAGACCCCAAAGGCAAATAGAGCAATAATAAAAATAAATAAATGGGACTTAATTAAATTAAAAAGTTACTGCACAGCAAAGGAAATAATCAACAGATTAAACAGACAACCTACCTAATATTCACAAACTACATATCCAATAAAGGGCTAATATCCAGAATCTACAAAGAACCCAAACAAATCAGCAAGGAAAAAAACAATCTCATTAAAAAGTGGGCAAAATACATGAACAGAAGTTTTTCAAAAGAAGACAGACAAATGGCCAACAAATACCTGGAGAAATGCTCAACATCACTAATCATCAGGGAAATACAAACTAAAACCACGATGAGATATACTACCTTACCCCCATCAGAACGGCCATTATTAAAAAGTCAAAAATAACAGATGCTGGTGTGGATGCAGAGAGAAAGGAACACTTATAAACTATTGGTGGGACACAAATTAGTACAACTCTATGGAAAACAGTATGGAGATTCCTCAAAGAAATAAATGTAGACTTACCATTCAATCCAGTGATCCCACTACTGGGTATCAAGGAAGTGAAGCATTTTATCAAAAAGATACCTGCACCCAAATGTTTATCACAGCACAATTCAAATTGTAAAGATGTGGAATCAACCTTAGTATCCATTGATTCATGAGTGGAAAAAGAAAACATGGCATATATAAACCATGGAGTGCTACTTAGCCATAAAAAGGAATGAAATAACGTCTTTTGCAACAGCTTGGATGGAACTGGAGACCATTATCCTAAGCGAAGTATCTCAAGAATAGACAAACACCACATGTACTCTCTAATAATTGGAAGCTAAACAATGGGCACACATCAGGAACAAAAAGACATAAAGGACATTGGAAACCATAAAGGAGGGAGGATGGGAAGAGGGTGAGGGATAAAAATTTACCTATCAGGTACAATGACCACTACCTGGTGATGGGCAGATTGAAAGCCCCAACTTAAGCATGCACCCATGTAACAAAAACATTTGTACTCCCTTAATATTTTGAAATTTAAAACACTTTTTAAATTTTTAAATTTAAATCTTTTCATGAACTTTTTAGTACAGAATAAAGTTTATAACCGAAGCTCAGGGAAAAAACTAATAAACTAATATCTTCCAACTAGATGTTCAGGAAAGATTTAGGTAGGTTAAGACATTGTTCATTCACTCAAAAATATCTATTCATCATCAACTCCATGCCCAACACTGCTGGAGATGCTGGGCCCACAGACACAAGGCGACCCTATAAGGAGGCTGACCAGATGCTCCCCACGCACTGGGAAGAGCCAGACAACATTCTCAGCCTGCCTGTAGTGATGTGGCCTGCAACTGAGCACTGGCCAAGGAATGTGGGCAGGACTGATGTCCGATGTTTCGGGCCAGGTCTACTGGAAACTTCTGCATTCGTCAGGGTTCTCTAGAGAAAACCAATAGAGACAGAGGTAGAGACAGAGACAGAGACAGAGACATGTAAAGAGATCTATTACAAGGTATCGGCTCAAGTGAGGATGAAGACTGAGAAGTCTTACTCTCTGCCGTCTGCAAGCTGGAGACCCAGGAGAGCTGGTTGTGTAGTTTCAAGGCCACAGAGCTGATAGTGAAGACTCCAGTCTGAGCCTGAAACCTGAGAATGAGGATCTCTGAGAGCAAAAGAAGACTGATGGCCTAGCTCGGACAGCTGGGCAGAGAGCAGGCCCCTCGGCGGACTGGGTGGTGCCCCCACCTTGGGAAGACCATCTGCCTCACTCAGTCTACCCATCCATATGCTAACCTCTCCTGGACACGCCCTCACAGATACACCAGAAATAATGTTTAACCAGCTATCCAGTCATCTCACAGTCCGGTCAAGTTGACACATTAAATTGACTATCACACTTCCCGTGTGGACAGAAGCAGAGGATCCAGCAGAGAAGTCCCAGCCCCTAGAGGAAGGAGGAGCCACAGAATGGGTCCCAGTATCACTGCCTGGAAGGCCGTGCAGCAAACACTTGAGTAGAGCTGGAAAAAGTAATCCTCCGCTGTGTGAAATCGCTGTGGTGTGCGAGTTGTTTGTTACAGCAGTTAAACCACCTGATACACCATCCCAGTGGAACTCAGAGGGAAAGACAGGTAACACGCAAAGTCACAAACAAAGACAAGTAAGACTGCAACTGTTGTGAGTATCCTACAACAACCTGAGTGCAACAAGAGAATGACCAAGACGGAGGGTCCGCTTTGATAGTTTGGACGTGGCTGATAAGAAGCCAGTTATAACGAGAATGGCAACAGTAGTAGTGAATTCTTACAGAACCTCCCCTCTGCAGCAGGCCCTGGGATAAGCGTTGCACATGCCTTGACTTGTTTGCTCCCACGACAACCCAGTGGGGTAGGAATGATCATCTCCATTTTACAGACAAGGTAGGGATGCTTGGAGTCAGCGTGTATGCTGATTGGGCGAAGCCTGTACCACACCTGTTGTTACAACTTTTAATGTTGTCCCTGGGTTGGGGGAAGAGTGTGGGTAGTATTTCACATAGAGCAGTGGTTCTCAGCCAAAGGTGATTTTGCCACATAGGAGACATTTGGCAATGTTTGGAGACATTTCTGGTTGCCACAACTTGGGGTGGGGGTGCCACTGGGCTCTGGTTGGTAGAATCCAGGATTGATGCCAAACATTCTATAATGCATAGAACAGCCCCCTCGCAACAAAGAACCATCCAGCCCCAAGTGTCAATCGTGTTAAGGTTGAGAAATCCTGAGGGAGAGAAAAACGTATGTGCAGTGCCCCTAAGATGACAGTAGAGCCCCAGTGCAGCCGGTGTCATGTATGCCACAGGGGGTGGCACCAAAAGAAGTTGGCAAGATAGGCAGGGCCGGAGCACACAGGAGAACCCTTGTGAGATATGGAAGGATTGGGGATTTTGCTTCAAGTGTAGAGGGAGCAAAACGGACCACTGATGACTGATGGAAAACAGAACAGACAAGGGGCCAGGGTCATAAAGCCACTTCCGTGGTCCAGGGAGACAGGAAGAGGGCTGGGACAAGGAGTGGTGGCACCACAGGGAAAGCGAATGGGTTGGAGCTGTATTCACCCCTCTGTCCTGGGCAGTTTCCGGAGCTCCGGCCCATGATCTTAGTCAGAGAGCTCCCAGCACTTCTGGATCTCTCTTGCTCTTTCTCAGCCCGGGATTTTTGCACTTTCCCTTCTCCATGCTCCAGTGCTGGAGGACAGGAGGTTTATCCAAAGTGTCATCCTGCATCCAGCTGTGAACAGAAGACTCCATAACACGTGCTCACCTCACCCACCATCCCAGTGGAAGTGGGGCCCCTTCCAGCCTCGATCAGGCCTCAAGTTTGGATGCATTCTGAACTCCATCCTGGCTGGAGCTGTCTGGTGTGGGTGGCTGGCTGGTGGCCCTTCACAGGGTCCATGTCCTAGTCCCCAGGCCCTGTGAAGATGTTACATGTTGAAAGGACTCTTCAGACACGATTAAGGATCTTGAGATAAGGAGAGTATCTGGATTACCCAGATGGGTTCAGTACTGTAAACACGGGTGTCCTTGGAAGAGAGGGACAGAGGAGGAAACACTATCACAAAAGAGGAAAAAGAGATATGGGCACAGAAGCAGATTGGAATGACGCAGCCAGGGCACGAGCAGCCTTAAAAGTTGGCAGAGATGAGGAACAGATGCCCCTCTGGAGCCTCCAGAAGGAACCAGCCCCGTCGAACCTTGAGTTTAGCTTGGTGAGACACAGTTTGGTTTCTGTAATTCCCAGAAGTGTAAGAGAATGAATATGTGCTGTTTTAAACCACTATGTTTGTAGTAACTTGTTACAGCAGCCAGAGAGAGATCCGCCCTGCCATGTCCCCCAACCCTGTCCCAACAGGTTAATAGCTGGAGTCCTGAAGGAGCTCTTGAGAGTTACAACCCGATGGCTGCAGTGACCCCAAAAGAAGCCTTGGTCCTTCCAGCTGCGTGGGCAGCACGTGCGCCTGTAGGCACAGAGTCCACGGAGGGGACTGAGCAAGAAACACAAGCCAGTCTGCCTTGGATTCCACCAGCTCCTGGGGCATGAATCTCAATGCTGAAATCCTATCACTGTAGGAACATCAAATGTTAAGTTCTGTCAGCAATAGAATTAGCAATTAGTGGCTACTACCTTCTCAGTCAGAGGCAGCAGGCTGAAGTTCAAAGTCAGCTATGTAAAAAGAGGTCCTGGGAGACTGGGACACCAAGCTTGGATGTCACAGGCTCCACTTCTAGTCCTGGCTGTCCTAATGACCCATCCGGTACCATGCAGAGGGCATCCTTTAAATAGTTTGTATTTCCAGCTTTTCGTCTGTAGTAAGATCAGAATTAATTACAGCTTCTCTCCAGGGGTGCCACAGAATCAGTTACATTAAGTCTGTGCTCATTTTCAGGCTGTTGTACCAGCCCAGGATTTGAGCACAGCCTGCTAGGCGGGAGCTTCAGACCCCTTGCAGCCAGGTGAGAGAGCAGCAGCGCTCATGCGTGTTTCCTGAAACACACACATTTGACACGTAACTTGGCAATGGAGCCAAAGGTAGGAAAGCAGGACTGTTCTGGAAAAGACAGAACCTAAATTATGTTGGCTATGAAACTTACCTCCCTGCGTACTCTGCTTGGATGTTTTCAAAACGTTTAGCTAAAAGAACATTTCTTCAAAGTGAAATGTAGGTAGAAGCTCAACATATAAAATGGGCGACTATGGTGTTATTCAGACTGACACAGGGACAGACTCAGCGCCTGCCCGGGGCCTCTGTAACTGCCCCAAGCGACTCTCCACAAAACCTGCGTGTGGCCGGGAAGAGCCCAGCTGGAAATCACGGCTCCAATCTGTCCCGACCCGACGGCTGTTAGCGGCACTTGGTCCCATCGACTCTAGAATGTTTTTAATGAAAACTGGGACCTGTCACATGAAAAAAGAGAGGCTCAGAATTATTGTCTCATTGGGCAACTGTCAGACTAGTACCAGAGCGTGAATTATCGAGCTGAGGGGACTCTAAGGCGCCTATAAATCGGCCCCTTGTTTTACATCACCCGGTCACCTAACATGTGGCCTCTCACACCTTCTCACCTGTGTCTTGCTTTCCTCGCTCACATTCTTGATTTGCCCCTTAGAGCTT
Source organism: Propithecus coquereli (assembly GCF_000956105.1). NCBI lineage: Eukaryota > Metazoa > Chordata > Mammalia > Primates > Indriidae > Propithecus > Propithecus coquereli. The sequence goes on from NW_012149875.1 coordinate 1,547,399, forward strand.
AACCCCTTCTGGCCTCTTCTCAGTCTTCCTTCACAGCCAGCTGCATACAGTCATATGTGCCTAAAACATCTCCAACTACTAATGTGCTTCCCTGATGCTTTTCCATAATTACAGGGAAATAGAAAATAACTGCTGGTATACCCCACAGGCAACACCCTTGGGTCACTAAGGAAGGATCAGAGAAGGAAAAAAGGAACTCTAAAAAATAGTACAACTTATACAACATCTGGGTTGCACACGCAAGTAGCTTGTCATATGTGCAGATTTGAGGGTAGGGTTTGAATGGTCTCTGTGGTGCAGCCTGACATCAGGGCACAGGTCCTGTTGCTGTCCACACCCTGGTGGCCCTGGGGCCACTGAGCCCTTTGTTCATAACATCCCCTAACTGTCCCCTCCACCGCCACCCTGTTCTACTGGCACGACATGGCTCCCACTTGGCAGCAGAGACACTGCAAGGTGTGGAAAAGGGATACACAAGGAGAGCAGCCCCCAACTGAGAACGTTTGCCCGAGAGCCAGAAGAGCAGCAAAAGCATGTTGGAAATAAACAGAGACCAACCAAACAAGAACAAGTACAGGCTATTCATTCGTTAGCAATGGAGCCGGCCACCGTCCCTTGAGTTTGGCAGAGACTCAGAGGCAGGTGGAGGAGCAGGAAAGCTTCACAGTGGAAAAGGGAGGGCTCCAGGTGCGCCCTGATTGGAGGCAGTTGGGCTAGGGACATCGCAGGTGGAATTAACTGGAAACGGGACAGCCCGTGTGACTAGTTAGAGGAGCGTGTTTGGCTTTCTCTGCTTGGCCCCAAGTTGGAAGTAGCGGGAAAAGATTAGGGGAGCTGTAAGTTATGATCAAGTCCCAGCCACATGGGGCTGGCTATTGCAGGCATTCACTTGGCTTCCTCCACTGGTTACTAGAGAGTGCAGCCTGACTTTCTGCAAGTCTGTTTTATGAGAGCAGGCTGGCTTCCTGGGCTGGTTACCATAGATAACGGGTTGGTTCCCTGGGCAGGTTGCTGCAGGTTACGGGCCACAGTTTTATTTTTATATGTGGCCTGGCCATTGTCCCTTTGCATCAAATAGATTCAGTCTCTTAGGCAAGTAAACCAAACAGTTACTGCCTGTTCTAGCCACATCAGCCTCCAGAGGAGCAATGGCAGCTGGGGGAGGGTGGCAGGTTGAATCGAGTGTAGATAGTAGTCCCCGCAAAAGGTGAGTACATGCGAACCCCTAGGACCTGTAAATGTGACCTGATTTGAAAGAAGGGTGTCTGCAGATGTAATTACGTTAAGGATCTCTAGAAGAGATCATCTTGGTTTATCCTCAGGGCCATTAGTCCAACAACAGTGTCTTCCAAGGAGACAGAAGAGGAGAAGCCATGTGAGAATGGAGGCAGAGACTGGAGTGACGCAGCCACACATTGACGAACACCTGGAGCCACCAGGAGCTGAAAGAGGCGAGGAAGGATTCTCTGCTGGAGCCACCAGAGGGACTGGCCCTGCCAATACCTGGATTTTGGACTTTTGGCCTCCAGAACTGGAGACAAAAAACATCTGTTGTTTTAATCTACAATCTAGCGAGCGTGTGGTGATTTGTTAGGGCAGGAGTTGACTAGCACAGGAGTTCTGTTACACACAGGCATTATAACTTTCTTCCTCCAGTCCCACGCTGGGGACAGACCAGGGAAAGGGATATATTTTAGACTCGGTTCAAAGAACCAAAATATTCTGAAGAAAACTGAAAAATTCAAACACTGAAATATTGCAAAGTAACTTAATATTTCAAATCATGAAAATAAATATCCAGATTTGTTTTGGTTTTCTTTTAGATGTTGTCCTTTCAGAGATATAGACTTTCTCTTTGGTATGTGGTCAAGAGTTCTTTGAGGGTGTATCTGTGGCTATTTCCTTGAATACACACACATCAGGTAGTATCATTTACCTGTCAGTGATTAATAATAAATATAGTAGAACTTGTTTATGGCACCAGCGTAATATGCATGACAAGGCCATACATAGACCCATCACCTGATCTATGTGAATCTATTTTAGCATATGTAGGATTTGTGGAATTATCATCTTAATACATTTTCCCATGCCCTGGAGTCCCTCTTTCCCCTCTTACCTCTTGTCCTCTTTTACTAATGCATTCTGGCCACTTCTGAGTTAACCTTAATATTTAAGAAGCAAATAAATGCGGCTAGAGCAAAATGAACATCACGTTGCTTTGCAAATTAAAACCTCAAATTGTTAAAATTCTGGATTTACCATTTTTCCCAATGCAATATCCTTTTCATACTAATCCTTTGAACTTGATTGACTCTAGTAGTGTCTGTATTTTCCAATAATAGAGTTTGGAGATGTGATTAATATGCATAACAAGCACTCTTGGAAATTCAGGGCAGAACATTCCCAATCGCAGCCCTCGGCTGACACGAGTCATGCCTACAGAGTGGCTGCGGCGTCCCAGAATGCATTCGCGATTGCAGGTGGGCAAATTCACAGCCACACAGGGGCAAACATGTCAGAGAATAAGTTGGTGTATGCAAGTGCTACTGACTCATGGGTTCAACTCCTTTCACCCCAGCTTTGTTTCAAGATGTCTGTTTCTCCCGCTCAGGGGGAATTCCCCAGACAAGAACATGCCAACTGTCGTCTATAAATCAGGCCACCACACTGCACTACTTTAGCATCTTCCTTTTCTGATCTTTATAGATAGACTATAGCAGGAAGAAGAGATGATTGGGTTCGAACATGAAGGAATGTTCTCTTCATTGTGTTTCACAGGGAAGGACTGACGAAGTCACCTGGTTACCAAAAAACTTACATGGAAAGTGTCCATGTCTCAAATTCAAATGTCAACATGTGTCACAAACCTTTAAAATGTGCATTCCCTACAACGGCACTTCTAGAAATTGATCCTAAGGAAATATCAGAAAAGTGCAAAAGGACATGTGTCAAGGATATTAATCCCAGAGGTGTTTACAATAGCAAGAAGAAAAAGAAATCCAGAAGCAACCTAAATCCAGGCAAAGGAAATCAGTAAATAAGCTATGGTGTAGCTCTATAGTGGAAAACCAATGCAGCCATTAGAAATGAGGCTAAAAGAATGTATTTATAGACTTGGAAAATATTTATTACATATTTTAAGTAGAAGTTTGTTTTAGTTTCCTACAGCTGCTATAAAAAATCACCACAAACTTAGTGGCTAAAACAACACGAATTAATTATCTTGCAGTTCTGGAGGTCAAAAGTTAAATGGGTCTCCCTGGACTAGAATCAAGGTGCTAGCAGGACTGTGTTCCTCCTGGAGGCTCTAAGGAAAGGTCTTTTCTTCTTTCCTTTTCCAGCTTCTAGAGGCTGCCCACGTTCCTTGGTGTGTGGCCCCTTCCTGCATCTTCAGAGCCAGGAGAGCAGCATCTTCCAACGTTTCTCTCTGACCTCTGCTTCCATTGACACATCTGCTTCTCCGACTCCAGCCCTCCTGTCTCCCTCTCCTAAGGGCCCTGTGGTTACATTGGGGCCAGCTGGGTAATCCAGGCTAATCCCCCATCTCAAGTTCCTTAACTTGATCACATCTGCAGAGTTGCTGTAGCCGTATAAACTAACATGTTCATAAATCCCAGGGATTAGCACAGGGACATTTGGGGGCTCATTATCCTGCCTGCCACAACAGTTCAAATTGTGAATAATATGCGTAAATAAGTATGATTCAATGTTTCTGGTTTATTTTACAAAAATTATGTAAATATTAGCCAAAAGATATTCCTATCACATGGGAAATGCCAAGGGTTCTTGAAGACCTGTGCCAGGAACTGGGGACAAAGACCAGACGTGTCCTTTCTTGTACCACACTCAGCTTTTACAGCTCACAAGCCAGAAAAACGCCCCTCCTGCTTTTCTCTACTCTCTGCTCTTAACACTCTGTCACCCTCCAGGAGTGATGGCAGCATGCACAGCTGTACCAAAAGGGAGAAAAGGATAATGGAGAAGAGAAACATGTCAGCTTAATATTTATGCACATGACCCTGTCCGCCAAGTATGAGCCATATTCTTGATTCCTGACCTTCCAAGTTCATACAAGAACTATCCCTGGCACAATGACCACATGTCTCAGATTTTCATTTATTTTTCTATTTAACAAACATGTAGTGAGTCCCTACAATAGGTGGGCACCAGGCAAGGCTCAGAAATAGAGAAGGCACAACGCCTGCCCCCAGGCAGCTTACAGTTCAGCAGGTGAGACAGATGCCAAACAACTAGTTAAACCGTTATTTCATCACAATAGTGCCATGAGGAAAAAGTGCTGGGTTCCATGTGAGCACAGGTCAGGAGACCTACACCTGACTGCAGGGTCAGGAAGGGCTGTCCTGGGCAGCTCCAGGTACCGTGAAGGCCGAAGGGTGAGGAGGTGTCAGCAAGGAAGACGACCCAAGCACTGGAAATGCGCACGCGAGCTCTGAGCTGGGAAACCTCTGTTCTCAACTCAGAGGGGGAGTAGGAGCACACAGGATGAGAGAGAGAGGGAGGATGCAGCTGCAGGAGCAACCTGGGCTGGTAGCAAGGTCCTGTGGGTCGTAGGAAGGATTGTGGACTTTATCTGAAGAGCAATGGAAAGACATTGAGGGATTTTAGGCAGGGGGACAACATGACGAAACTTATGTTTTCAAAACATAACGTAGCTGCAGTGTCAAGAATGGATTGAAGGGATTTAAGGGAATTGGGGAAGGCAAATTCGATTGCCATTTCTATCCACATAAAACTGTGGCTTTGACCTGAATGACGGTATGCAGGAGGAACTGGAAAAGGAAGAGGAACTCTGCAGTAGGGCGCTGTCAGGGATGATGCTGAGTTTTCTAGCTTGAGCAACCTGGTGTTGCTTTGACCTGGTAAATAATGGTGAAGGATCCAATTGCGGGACAGAGGGTGGAGGGCAGGGTACAGCAGGAGCTTAGTTTCACTAAGATAGTCCCAATTTCAGTATTCTACTCTCTTGTCTGTAGAAATTCTCAACACGTCTGAGAAACCCTGCCATTTTGGTAACCAAATCACATTTCCGGATTTCCTTCAGTAAAAAAGTATTCGCACACTTTTTTTTTCTTTTTTAATCAGACCAAGAGCCTTTGGGTGCACAAATATGGCCACCAAATCTGCAAGATATCCCCTTAAGCTTAAGAAGTGATGTTAATTAACCACTTTTCTAAAGCTTACCTTTGTTGTAAATTTTAGCACCATAATTATAATAAACACAAGTAAGCTTGTTTTCTTTTCGGCAAAAAACCATTTGGAAATCTCAACCTAGAAACTTAATTCTCTCCTGGCAAAGACGAGACCCCCCCCTGAGATGATGATTACCACTGCCACCCCACTCCACTTTCCGTATTCAACCCTGATTAAATAATGGGAAACACATGGATATAATGAGCCCCCTGCAAATGTCAACAACCAAAGAACTTTACCCGAAGTTCCTCCTGCAACATGGCAGGTTTCCCTTACACACAGTGATCAATTCAAGGATACGGAGATGATCTATAACTAAGTTTCAACAGAAACATTTTAATGCTGCTTATTGCAACCAGAAAAGGATAGAGCATACTGAAGTGGTTACCAACCAATTTTCATAATCAGAAAGAATTGTACTACACTGGCCAAAATATTAGTCATGGGATTAGAATCCATCCTCCCTTGAATAGCCTAATCCTCTTTAAAATAGCTTAGAGTAATCAGGTTAGCTTCACTGTAAATTTTAGTAAACCCATCATTCATATAAAAGAATTTCAGGAAAGGAAAGATCAAACAGTTTTTTAAATTCCTGATGCTGATGAAACATTGGACAAAATAAATGTCTTACAAGGCATTTATGTAATTGATTTAAGCTAAATATCCTAATAGAGATATTTGCCATCACAAATAGATTGGTATTACAAAGCCTCCCACTGTGGAAACAAGAGTTCTCAGTGCTAGTTTTCTGAATAACATGACAGGAACAAGAAAGGGCATAGGGAAATATCTCACCAAGCACCCTGCCTTCTAGCAATTTTTAAATGGAAGCCCCCTTTGGCAATGCTATTTAAGTATGTGATGACCAGACAGAGCAGCTAATTGTTTTGTGACCTTCTGGGGGATGAAGCAACCTCTGTCAGTCAACACCATCTTGGTAAGCAGAAATAAGTCAAGCTTTTCAAAGCATCCGGTTTGCTTTGGCAAACTCTCACCAAATACACTCTCACCTCAGATTCTTCAGTCTTTCTTACACATGATATATTCCTGGGCTACAACCTCACCTTCCTATAGCTCACAGAAGTGCTTGAGAAACCAAGGATGGGATCATAAATGTGCTCCCGTCACTTTCCATGTAGATTCTATTCCTTATGTGAATCTTTCCATATCATCCTGGGTCCTTATTTTATTGTCTAATTTATCCACTGTCCAATCCAGATTCATAACATCAAAAGATAATGATGGCCACACCTACCTATATTTATTCAAGTTGCTGATTAAAATGTCAAAGGTTCCAGACCCTAGAACAATGTCCTTTTATCAAGTCCAAGTCAACATAAGATGGCATCATCACCCAGCTGGTCGTTCTGCACAGTAACTGTCCTTGCATCCAACCCAAAGTTTTCTGAAGGCTTACTTGAAGCTGAGCATATACACAGACCCAACAAGGTAGGTCCCATGAACTTACACTGAATGCACGTACTCAAATAGTTTCTGAGGGTCAAACCCTTCCACTGATTAACTAGAAGAGAGCAATTTGCCCTGATCCCACCTCACCTACACATGGGTTCCCATGACTGTCCCTTCTTTACCATTTACCCAGGAAAAGTCAATCATCCTGTCAAAAGTGAAAAAGCTGCTACCAACACAATTGCAATCACGTGCTTTTATACTTTGAGAGAGTATTGGCATGATGGTTAATTTTATGTGTCTACTTGGCAAGGCCATGATGCCTATATATTGGTAAACATTATTCTGAATGTTCTGGGAAAGTGCTTTTTGGATTTACATTTAAATCAGTAGACTTTGAATAAAACAGAATGCCCTCCATAATGTGGGTGGGCCTCATCCAATCAGTTGGAGGCCTAAACAGAACAAAAGTCTGAGCTCCCCTGAGCAAGAGGAAATTCTGCCAGCACACGGCCTCCAGATTGGAACTTCAACATCGGCCCTCCCTTGGTCTCTAGCCTATTGGCCTTCAGACTCAAACTGCAGGTTTCAGATTTTTCAGCCAGAATCACATGAGTCAATTTCTTAAATAAATCAATCTCTCTCTCTCTTTCCCCCCTCCCCCATATGTACATATATATATGCACATATACATGCATATGTATCCTATTTGTTCCATTTCTCTGGACAATCCTAATATAATTGGAAAGTATTTTACATGAAAAGTATAAAATTTTGCTAATGCAATGCACAAAAATTCTCTTTAAGTGGCTCCCATCAGTAGTTCTTTAGACTTCTCCTTTCAGGATGTATCCACCTTCTCCTTTGTCCTTGAAATTTGGGGTGAAGGAAATATAAATATTTCAGCTCTGCAGTTCCAGTTTCCCACTCTTCAGAAGACATCTCCTGCGTCACGGATCAAAGGTACGGCCATTCTCTCGTGCAGAAGTCATAAGAGCATTAATAACTCCTAGTGGGTTTATGAGTCAGGCTTATTGAACAAAAAAAAATTACATTCAGGACTCAAGAGCCCCTCAGAGCAAATGAGAAAACGAAGCCTAATTGAGAGTGATCGGAAACGGACTTCCTCAGGGCAAGAGGACCCTGTGCTCAAACACTGCTATGGAAAGGGAAGAAAGGCCCACCCGATGTAGGCTCTCCCAGTGACGGACACTCTTCAGTGGCTGTAGCTGTGATATTAATGGCAAATGATTGCTCAGGAGAGGACTTGGTTCATGAGATGTCACCACAAACCAGCAAAACCAAAAAAGACCATAGGAAAACAGAATGATAGACAACGCTATGTAATACCACCAAGTTATCTTCGCATTTCAATTACTTGTGGCAATAGGAAACAGCCGTAATATGGACGATAAAAAGCCAGTAATAATCCAAAAACCCAATTTTAGCAGACGGTTCAAAGTCTCCCCACAAGATCCTTCACTAAAATGATCAACAAGTGCTGTGTTTGTAGAAGAGAGCGATGGAGCCTGCCTGAGAAGACCACTTAGACGCGAGTCTCCCAGGACAGCAGTGCTAGACGAAGCACCCAGAGGTCTCAGAGAGACCGACTCCATTTGTCCTTGGGAAGCAGCCGTTTTCTAAATTCCCAACAAAAGAATTCTTGACTCACCAAGATACTGACTACTGGTCAGCACGTTCTATCCTTTTTGAAAACTCCAACATGGACAGTGAGATTATAAACGAAGGGCTGTTTAAGGATCATCTAGTGAAGACAAAGGAAGCCTGTGAAATAATTTGAACGATAGTGATGGCAAGTCACAGGGACACAGATAGACCCTTGAGAGACCAAACCTGTGTCCGCAACTCAGGGCGTCCTCTCCATGGGCCGCGAAGTTCCTGCCCAGAAACGTCCTGCTGACCAACACTCGGTCTCTGCCCTCTGTTAGCAAGGCCTTTCTTCAGACCAGCTGGCTAAGGACAGACCAGGCGCAGCTCTGACCAGCTAATGCCACTGCCGTTTCCAGAGATCACAAACCAACACCACGCCTAGATTCCAAGTGTTTCTGAAACTCCCCAGATGCCCCTTTACAGATCACTGCATAGGATGGGTGCTACGGGCTGAATTGTGAACTGTACCCTTCGCAAATGCACGTGTTGAAGGACATGACTGTATTTGGAGTTAGGGTCCCTAAAGAGGTAATTAAGTTAAAATGAGGGCCTCGTCCAGTATGACCTATGTCCTCATAAAAAGGAGAAATTTGGACACAGAGACGGGGACAAATAGAGGGAAAACCATGCGAAGACACACAGAAGATGGCCACCGACAAGCCAAGGAGAGAGGCCAGGAGCAGAGCCTTCCCGTCCAGCCTCAGAAGGCACCAGCCCCGCTGACACCCACATCCTGGACTTGCAGCCTCCAGAACGTGTGGCAATAAACTTCTGTTGTTTAAGGCCCCCAGTTTGTGGTACTTCGTCAGGGCGGCCCAAGCAAACTAATACAGTGGGCTATTTCAGAGCTTATGTGTAGGGTTTTTCCCAATTTTAAGAGGTTTGGTTCTTCTCTTTGTTTTTTGCCCCTACATACTACCACCACCGAACACTAACAGTCACTACCAATACCCTGGCTCTTGAGCACAGAGATGCCTATTGCCAAAGACAGAGGGACGAGAGCTATTTTAAAAGGAGGAGCGGGGATATTTGTCTACCTCAGATCACATAATTAGCTCAGAGTAATTGATGAGCCCAGACTGATACAAAGCTATGCATGCATATTCATTCACACTATTGAATATTCATGAAACAGGTATCTTCATGTGGACCTCAACATTCTCCTGCCCCTTTACTCTCAAGCCCCTGCCATTTCCTCCCCTCAGCAAAATCATTGTACCTCAAGGAAAGGTTTGTACGGTTCCCTCATTGCCAAATCCAGTGGATGATTTTCTTCTATTGTTCTGGACTCTTCCACGTTGGATCCCTTCCTCCTTGTTGAAACTCTCTGCTATCTTTCCTTTTATCACATCACAATGAACTAGCTCTCTTCCTACATCTCTGACTACCCTTTCTTGGTCTCCGCCATGGATATTATTCCTCCAGTTGCCTTGAATTTGTGTCAGCCTACTTCTATCAATACTGAAATAACTGTCACCAATACACTGATGACCCCATGTCAACATCAAGAACCCAGCCCTTCCCCATTGCCTTCAGCCTGGGACAGCACGTCTATCTTTCCAATAAGGAAACTCAACGTTAATTCGGCTCCTATCTCTTTAGAGAGAACTATTTCTGTGGCCCTTTCTGCAACCCCTTCTCAGTGACACCGCCATGCTGTGGAAGGGGAAGCACATATTTTGTTGGCCTTCTCTACCTCACCTGCTTATACATACCTGAGAATCTGCACTGCCCATAGAATAAGTGGGAAAGTCCTTAACGTGCCATGCAAGACCCTTCATGAACTGGCTCAGTCTGTCTTTCCAGTCACCACTGCTCCCTTCACTCTTCACCTCCCAACCTGGTCCCAGCAGACAACCTGTCCCTTTTGAGGCCTTTGCTTATATTCCCCACGTTTGTAATATCTCCCCCTCCTAATTTGCTTTAGAAAAGGTTACTCATCCTCTTGAGATTCAAAAGCACTTTTTCTCTTTAGCTTTCACCAAACTCTAGCCAGGCAGAATGCCCCCATATTCCATGTTCCCCTTGTATTTTACAAATCCCACTGTCACGGTGTTTATACCATGGTATAGACCACTCGTTTGTGACTCTGCCTTCCCGTTGTTCCAAGAGCCACTGCAGGAAGGGGCCACTGCTCTGTCATTGCTGGAGTTTCTCAGGCCTGCTACCATCACTAGCAAGGTAACTCACAAGTGCTCCCAAAGGGAATTAAACTCTCGAGGAGGGAGTACATTCAGCCCACATAAGACTGGGGGAAAGAAATGGCTTTGTTGAGAAGTACAAGATGGTGTTCACATGTAGAATCAGCACACTACTCACCCTGTTCAGGATTTATGACATTGTGAACATAAAAGTGTCTGGGAGGTGTCATGGAGATGGCACCATCCAGGGCCGAAACCTGGTCCCTGAAATTCAGACACAATTTCAGATGATCCCTTCTCCAATTTAGCTACATAGGATAAAAACTGACCCTCTACCTGCCTGACCAGGTTCCTGCCAAGATCAGCACAGCTGTGAGATGTCGCTCTTGACATCTGTGTGAGAAGGGACCTATTTGAAACTGGGCCCCAAATTTCTGGGACAGTGGAACTGTCTCAAGAGTGGGCAGTGGGGGATGGCCGATTTGTTTGGAAGAAAGTCTCTGAACACACACTTTTGGTTCCTCAGATGTAAAGCTGGTGCCTGTCCACAGCTTCCACGTTTCTAAAGAAAAATTATGAGGTGCCCCGAAGCAAAACCAGGTTATGATACATGATTGAGTCTTAGCTGTGTCTTTCTTGACTTTTTATAGGAGGGTGTGGAGGAGGAGAGAAATGGCTCTGGGTTTAGTGTGAATTTTAGAAGGAACTACTGCTCTTTGAGGCTGTATATCAGTGTTTCACAGTAGCTCATGGGATCTGCCAACGTGAGACCTAGAACTTCAGGAAAGACGTGAAGACACAGAGTTTCCCCTATGCCGCAGTATGGACTATAAGGAAATAGACTTGGCTGAGAAGACGACAGCTGCCCTGGGTTGTCAACGTGCACTGGTGTGACGTGTGGTGACTAGTTCTGGACCTTGGAGATCGCTCTGACATTGAACTACCCTCTTCTGACATGACAGCCTGGGCGCCCCTGGGGTGGGAGGGGAGCATTTTCCCTGAAATGAGTACGTTCCCGGAATCCATGCCCCTGGGAAGAGGTAGATGTGGCAACATGGAATGCGGATCCGGAAGTGGACCTTGGACTGGGATGAGGGAGCACTGTCTGCTCCCCAAGCTTGTAGTGGATGGACTATGAGCGGTGTGGATGTGATGAGGGAGGGTGGCAACCCCTACCCACAGACCATCAGTAGAACCTCAGCGACAGCCTGATTTCAGTGATGCTCTGGGCTCCCTGTTGTGTGCTGGGGATGGAGAGACAAAGGGGACAGTAATGCCCCTCGCCAATGGCCAGGGCAGGCTCTGCAGCCTTCACCAAGACAGCAGGCCCTGTGTCTACCGGAGAGGACCCCTGCCACCCCCAAGGACAGCAGGGCTGCCAAGAGGATGAGGCTGGAGACGAAAGCCGTGAGGGAGCTAAGCACACAGAGCCCTAGTACCCAGAGACCCCAAAATACCCCAATCTACTTAAAGAGAACAGGCACCTGCAGGGGGTAGTTTGGAGTCATGTCGCTTTGAGAATTAAAGAAAATACAATTGCAATTTGCACCTTCAGCTGATGAAGCCTGGACACCTTTTACCATTCTGAAGCAGTTCTTTGCTGTGAAGATGCTCGATCGTACTTTTGGGCTCGCTCAAGTCACACTCCGGTTATGGCAAAGTACAAACATCATTTCTTAGTTGCACGTCCTCCTGGCTGTGAAATACATGACTGGTTCTCAGGAGAAGAATCCAGGGAGTGTGGCACATGGTGAATAAATGACAATTGTAGGGATCATACCTTTTCTGCTGGCTTTCCCTACCCTTGTCCATATATGAATTAAAAGTAAGAAATGTGTGGGTGCATGTGTGTGTGTGTTTACAGTTTATAGGGAAAGGTATTGCAAGACACAAAGTATTATGTTAGAGAACCGTAACCCTTTCTGTCAGTTTCATATAACCTATGAAAAGTCACTTCTTTAAAATCTTAAAACCTTAAATTTAATTGACAAAAATGAATGAACAAGCGGAAGAGCAACATAAGCACCTGAAGTCATTACCGAGAACATCTCGTACTTATCAATTTGTGAAGAGAGACCAGCTCCCTTGGAACAATTCATTAAAGTTGAGAATTGGACTTTTAGCCCATAATTATTTCTGGAAGGCCAATCCTAAAAGTCACTGACTAATTGGGCTAATTGGAAGAGAAAAATTGCACAAAATATTCCTTAAACATATACATTAATTTGTTTTTATTTTCAGCTCTGCCTTTTGTATCTAATTGTATTGATTTGTAGTTCTGAACAAATGAAAAATCCTGAGGGAGAAAACAGTTATAAAGGGAAAATCTAAAAGAAAATAAAAATAAAGAAGAAGAAGAGAAAAAGGTCAAAAGTACAATAAAAGCTAAAATATTATTCTTTGGACAACCTGTTTTAAAGTACCACCGTCACTTAAAACTCAGTAAAAATACCATCTCGAACTCTCTCAGGAACTGAGAACTGCATGTCCCACATAATTGTCAACATGACATAGAGCTCTTGCTTTACTATAAGGCAGTTTCCAACTGACAAATGCATGGTGCTCAAAAGTTCTTTTGAAGTTAATTGTTCAGAACCTGGGCCAGCTCACAAAAGAAAATTAACCCCGAATGTTCCTCGGATTCGTTTACAAGGCTGCCTTAACAAAGTCCCACTGGGTCCTTTGTGGCTGAAACAATAGAAATGTGTAGCCTCACAGCTCTGGAGGCTGGAGGTCCAAGGTTAGGGTGTCAGCAGAGTTGGTGCTGTTGAGGGTGGTGGAGGAAGTCTCCGCTGCAGGCCTCTCTCCCAGTTTCTGCAGGGTTGCTGGCAATCCTTGGCATTCCCTGTCTACTTTCTTCTTCACTGATATTCTCCCTGGGTGTATCTCTGCCTTGTTCAAATTTCCATTTTTTATAAGGACACAAGTCACACTGGATTAGGAGCCCACCCTACTCCAGTATGATCTAATTTAAACTTACCTAATTATATCTACAACAACCTTATCTCCGTATGAAGTCATGTTCTGAGATACTGGGGTTAAAGACCTCAACACGTGAATTTTGTGGGAGGAGAACACGATTCAACCCATAGCACTCCTAAGCATTTTGCTAATACGCCCCTTCAAAGCAGCAGCACTGAGAACATTGCCTCTCTCAGAGGAGCCACTGTGAGCCCGGTGGCTCCAGGCTCAGAGCTCTTGTGCACTTGGAATGGGAGCAGGGGCAGGCAGGGCTGAACCCTCGGAGCCAGCAAATTGCAAACTCTCCATCAGCATAAGCCAAGGCAAAGGACTGGACCACAGTCCTGGGCCACACTCTGGACCACAGTCCAGAGTACAAGTCCCCTCTCCTACAGCAGAGGTTTTTAGACTTAGACACACCAGGATCACCTGGAGGGTATGTTGAAATGCAGGCAGCTGGACCATGGCCCCAGAGTTTCCAATTTGTTACATGCAGATGTGGGCTAGGAACCCGCATTTCTATTACAATAACAAGTTTCCAGGTGAGGCTGATGCTGCTGGTCCTGGACCACACTTCAGGAACCACTGCCCTGAAGGATACGTGAATGAACACAACCTGCGTATATTTTTATTTTTAATGATGATGCCTTTTAGTGCAAGTGGTGAGACAAAGATGCTTTTTTGTTTGTTTGTTTGTTTCATCAGTTTTCTAGCAATGTTAAAATACACTAGAACAAGAAATGAGCACAAATTGTCTTAAAAGACATTTCTTTAACCAAACGGTAAAGAGGCAGAAGTTCCCAGCGATGGTGTTGGCGAGTGGGGGGTTAGCTCCTGTCGTTGCCCTCCCTGCTGCTGCCACCCAAGGGCCTGAAAGCCGTGGAGAATCCAGCCCGTGTGGGCTCATCGACAGAACCCATCCACTCAAAGCGGCCCCGCAGCAGGACGGCCGGTGCTGACGTGTGAACCGCGGCTCCTGGGCTATCTGGGGGCTGGTTTCTCCTAACACTGCTAACAAGATGTTTGCTCCATTTTCCTCTCTGACATAAATAACCTAGTTATGTCAACTCTCCCTGGAATCTCATTTTAAAAAGAGAACAACCCATTCTCTTATGTTTTCAGAAAGTTGGTTTTTGGCTTTGTTATTTGTTTTTAGGAGTAGCATGAAGTAAAATGAGGGGACTCGAATGTAGGTGTCAATTTTTCAGTGCCTCTTTCAAGGAGAGCACTGTGCTGGGGAAGGGTGGAAGACACACACGCAAAAGGCTGGGCCACACCCTGTCCCTGTGGGCTTCCGTTCACATCTTGCTGCACGTGGAGGAGAGAGACAGGCAAGGGAAGTACAACAAGCACACACATCTGCAAACAAGGACAGCAAAACATCAGACAGACAGAAAGTGCTGTGAACCTTTAGAAAACGAGTTACAGAACCAATATGATACATACAGATGTATATTAACAGAAAGAATTATTTACTATGGAAATTGGCTCACACGGTGACAGAGGCTGAGAAGTCCCACCATTGCCATCTGCAAGCTGGAGGCCCAGGAAAGCGGGCGGCGCAATTCAGTCCAAACCGGAGAACCAGGACGCCAACAGCGTAAGTCCCAGTCTGAGCCCAGAAGCCCCAGAACTGGGAGCACCGACGCCTGAAAGCAGGAGAAGATGCGCGCCTCAGCTCAAACAGCAAATTCGCCCTTCCTCTGCCTTTTCTCCTATCCCAGCCCTCGTGCACTGGGTGATGCCACCTGTGTTGGTGACAGCTGGTGACAGCAGATCTTCTCTACTCAGTCTCCTGATTCAAATGCTAATCTCTTCTGGAGACACCCTCACAGGCACACCCAGAAACAATGCATCCATGAGCCCAGTCAAACTGACACATAAAATTAACCATCATAAGGGGTTACACAATCTACTAAAATCCCCAGCGTATTTAAAATTTGGCACAGGCCAAGCATAGTGGAGGATGGATATCTTTAAATTCCCACTTTTAAAAACGGATTATGCACACATGTATATATTCATACATATACGTGTCTGCATGTATGTGCATACTTATGTGTGTATAGAGACATATATACACATATACACACAGGTGTATATACCCTCCATATGCTCACAATGATCATTAATAAGCACTTTCAGACTCGTGGTTTTTGAAAAGTTATTATAAAAATATTCCATAACTCGTGTTCCCATTGTGAATGACCAAGCTGTCATTAAAAAATAAGAGAAAAGTAGGGAGAAGGAGAGGAGAGGCAGGGAAAGATGAAACGGGAGCAGTCGGGTCAGTAGGGGGCTGGCCCGGGTGAATGCTGAGGACTGAGGGAAGATCAAACACGGCACCATCCAGAGGAATGTGAGTGTTTCTCCCCATTTGACGACTGCTACACATCTACATGATGATTCCCTTCTCACCTCTGAGTCTTCTCTTATGCTGGGAACTTTCTGGAAACACCCTTGGGGTCAGCATCTGTGTATGCTCTCCCTGCAGTACCGTCTTCAACGACGACCTCTTGCCCCATCTGTGTTACAGGGACATGAGCTTACTTGGAATAACTAAGTGCAGGGCTGGTCCTCATGGGATCCCACAAATAAACTTACATTTTGGAGCCCGGGATGGGGAGGGGCCCTAAGACTCACTCCTTCTCACCTGAAGCTTATAAGCAGAGGGGAAACTGACACAGGGGCTGATGGCCACAAGGAGAATCAAGGTGTCAGCGCCCCACTTGGGCCAGGGCTTCCCCACAAAACAAGACAGGAAAATGCATCCATCTGCGAGTGAGGTGCAGCTTTTCCCTGTCTGATTCTAGACCTTGGGCCTCACTCAAGGAGCTGCAGGACCACAGGCCTACCCAGGCTCCCATCAATGGAGAGAGAGCAAGAACAAGAGAGAAAGTACCTCCTTCTAAAGAGGCCCTGAGCACCAGCTTACTGACCAGTGCCCAGCCCCTGCACCAGGGCCAGAGAACTTCCCAGGTACAAGCAGAGCCCTGCAACCTGGGTCCCACCCAATGGCACAGGACCAAGGCTACCCATCTCTTGTCCAGAAGTACACCCCTTACCTCAACTAGGAAGCCATGAGCCAGGAAAAAGAATCCAGACTACTCCCTCAACACCCACCCTCTGTGGGGAGGGGATCGGAGATCTCTCTAGAAACCCAAGGGAAAAGCTTCCTTTTACACACACCATCAGTACATACGTATTGAACCCATACCCTGCAGTGTAGAATGTTGTATTAAAAAGGACCATTAATGAGATATGAGGCCGGGTGTGGTGGCTCACCTCTGTAACCCTAGTACTTTGCGAGGCTAAGGTGGGAGGATCACTTGAGGTTAGGAGTTCGAGACCAGCCTGAGCAAGAGCAAGAACCCGTCTCTACAAAAAATAGAAAAATTAGCCGTGCATGGCGGCATGCACCTGTAGTTCCAGCTACTTGGGACGCTGAGGCAGGAGGATCACCTGAGCCCAGGAGTTTGAGGTTGCCGTGAGCTATGATGATGCCACTGCAGTCTAGCCTAGGCAATAGAGCGAGACCCTGTCTCAAAAAAACAAAAAAAGAGAGAGAGAGAGATGAGTAGGCTCTACCATTGAGAGTTGGTCTTAATCTAAACTCACAGAAGCAGTAGCCTCTGCTCCTCATGAGGTTTTCAGTGGTGCGACGGCACAGGTAGCGTCTGTCCAGGGGACTCCCCAAGCCCTCCCAGTCTGCAACACTCGAGGGGAACTGCAAGGAGGCACCATTTGACACAGTTCTCCCTAAATGGCAGGAAAATAATTAAAATATTATCTCCAGAGGATGGATGGGGATTTACTTCTCAAGAATTATGACTTCCCGGACCTGGCACTGAATTTTAGCTAAGGTAAATATTAGATGAACTTTCACTGCACCCGTAGGACATGTTTCTACCCAGCTTTGTGTAACACTCAACAGTGTTTGCATAGTACCTTTAATAAAATGCCATCATAAGAGCAAGAAATTTTGACAGAGTCTCTAATTGAACAATCTGATGTTTGATCTAATTCTTCTCACATTTTATCCCTTTTAAAGTTAACAGGTATACTTCTTTTTTTTTTTTTTTTTTTTAACATGCTTCTTTTTTCTGTCCTCAAATAATCTCTCTTCTCTCTGGGTGACTTCAGATCACATGTTTGAAACTCATTCTTCTCCTTTTAGATAATTAAACTTCATTCCTTTTATTTTGAAATTCATAGAGAGTAACCGAAATATGTGACAGTCAGGAGTTAACTTTCTCGGGGCAGTTTTAAAGAAGGACCTAAGGAATGACAGTCAGATGGACTAATACTTGATTGACCAGTTGACCTGATAAACAGGAATGGAGCAAGAACACAGGCTGAAGCCCATACCAGGAAGAAACCTCAAACTATTAACAGAACAGATAGGAAATGTAAAACATTTTCAATCAGTATCGATTTTAGCATATGAATAAATGTTTGACTAATGCATCCTATCAGTTGTAATTCAGCTTTGAACTGCCATAAGATGTCCTCCGAACCATCTGAGAGGAAATTGGGGGGGAAAGTCTAAATCAAAAAATATCATCATTTTTATGGCATTGGTGCTGGAATTATTTCTAGAATAATGCAGTTTCACAGCTATAATTCACACTAGGTTTTAGTCTACTGGTTTAACTGCAGCATATCTAAAATTTAGAAGTTTTTATAGCACTCAATCCCACATAATGATGGTTAAAAACCTTACAGAAAATTCAATTATAGTAAAGAAGAGTTTTGTCCTTTTTTTTTTTCTTAAAAATGGACTTCATTTAGAGACCTGCTAAATAAATAGCCACTTCCAAATTCCCAACCCAGTGTCTATAAAAATGGAGTGGATTACTAATCCAGAAATGCTATAGAGACATGCATGGTTATTAAATGTAGCATAGGAACATTTTTTAAAAGAATTTAATTCTCTAAGAGAATAATTCTTGCTCAGGTAAAATATATCCTGATCCTGGTATAGCTGTAAATATATCACATGATAAAATAATTATGCAAGTTTCTGTCAAAACATGCAGCATCAACAAGAATCCAGAACGGGCCAGTGATGCCAAGGGCTAAAGGTCTCACCTTTTATCTTAAAGACATCAGGAAAGGGAACAGAAAGAACCCCTAGGCCTTCGGATGCAGGAGCACGCGGCCGCCAAGGACAGCGCCGAGACTGGAAGCTGTGTTAAGGGCACCTGCTGTCCTATAGGAGGTGACGAGAGCAGCTGCAGCACAGACAGTTTAGCAGCTCATGTCTTCCTCTGCAGTGCACCTGCTTAGTTAGGGCCCTTCTTTCAAGCTATTTGGAGAGGGGTAGAGTAGGGGGTGGGGTATCGGATAGAGTTCTGAGGAAAGGGTTACAGAAATATTGAGAGTTCAGATTCAGAGATTATTAATCCAAATATCTCAGTTTGGTCCAAGAAAATGAGGTCCAAGGAAATTAAGTGGCTCACACAGGATCAGATAGCTAAGTCATGTCAGAGACACTTAGAACGCAGCCTTTAGGTCCCCATCTCCAGCTGTTTCCCTACACCAGGGCCCGGACATGCCCTGATCGGGGCCTTCTCTCCCCAAGGCTATGGGGGTCTTTAGCCGGCTGAACTGGCAGGAGTCACTAAAGGGTCTTGCCACCGTATCTGAAGGGTGACAGTGGGCTCTTGGCCTGGGTTTGCACTCAACTGAGAAGTAGATCTTTATTTGTAGGATTCAGCTGAGAAGCAAGTTCACGCAAGTCAGGTTTATTAATGTCTTGGAGCCTCCACACGTAGTGCTTTATCAATACACATGCATTATGTATCACGACTTGATCAGGCGCTGGGGCGCAGAGAAGAACCAAGGGCTGCAGCAGCCGGGCAGGAGTTTCAGCCTCTGTGAGCGCCCCCAGGCCCTGCGGCAAAGACCTGCAGCCTTCAACTACAGTCTTGTCATTCATACAGTGAGACAGTATTAAATCGATTATTTCAAAATCAAATATTCGAGAAAGGATACAGTAAATATGAAATACACAATAGATATGTTTACCCTGTTAACAAAGCCAACTTTCCTTCTTGTTAGGATTTGGGGGAAAAAATTATACATTTATGCAAATTAGCATCATGCCAAGAGCCTTGATTTATTTTAAAACCATGAAGATTCCATTACTCTTGGCAAATTTTAGAAATTTTCTTTAAGGGAATCATTTGTTTGTTATTCTATTGCATGATGCTTTGTCTTGTGTGTGTGTGTGTGTGTGTGTGTGTGTGTGCGTGTGTATGTGCATCTGTGTTTTAGTTTAGTCTTATATTTTTCTCCTCCCCACTATTTTTAATAGTTTATTTTCATATGTGTTGGAAGATATTTGCAAAGTAAGTCAAATATATATTTTATATTTAAGGATGCTTTATTTTTCAGGATTAAATAATGTATTTTTAAATGAATTTAAAACATATACATATGTCTAACAAGATGTTGTGTTAACAATTTAAAGGGGAGAGTAATTATAACAGAAATTTGTTTGGGTTCCTTTTAAATAGTATATGTGAGATGTGCTCTATCCCACCAACTCTCGCTAGCAGAGTACTACGGCATAGAGCAGTAGGGAAGGCCAGCGAGGTTTCCACTGGCCTTCTCATAATCCCCAAACAGTGCTAGTGTCCTTGCAAATTCTGAGAGCTTTCAGGCGGATCAGGCTGGTCCTGATCCTGGCTGCCACTGGAAGAAGATTCAGTTGATATTTCAGTTGCCATCTCTCACAGCTATAGAATTTGGACCATGTTTTAATTCCAGACAGCGTTGTTTCTTCTTGGTCAGGAAATTTTGTCCATGTTGGGTCAGGATATCAACCACCTGGATCTGGATAAGGATAAATAAGCTTTTGAGTCTCCTGGTTCTGCATGGCAGACCCTCCTTTTTTCTATATCCTTGGTTAGGATTGATTCCTAGTTATTGGGATTAGGAAGTGGAGAAGTTAACTTCATTCACAAATTGCTGGTGCTATCAAATGCATGGAATGGGAATTTAGTAATGACTAGCCCATCAGGCTAGTCATCCTAGGAGGACAGAATTTCATAAAGACGATATTAGGCATCAGACTTTCTCTTCTGTTTCTGACTCCCAATCGGGAAGACTAAAACTTTGCTGCTGGACACCATGCACAATAAACTGGTTAATATTCAAGCTACACATCTTTATTAAGATCTGCTGAGTGCTTTACCTTTTCTGGAAGTCTGACCCAAACTGGTTTAAGAACAGTATATGCCATTGTGAAAATAACACCCACATCTGCTAAATATCTGTTTCGATTATTCCCAAAATATTCTGGATAAAAGCTATACCCTTTATGATGAAGGCCCACCTGTGCCTCGAGGAACATTTTCTAGTGAAAACACTTTCTCATTCTTAAGAGGCTGCAAGCTACCGACCCCCCTCTCTCATTTTTCCTGCCAGAGGTTCAGGAGGAGAAGACCACTGCTACATCCTGATGAAAGCAGTTCTGAGAATTAGTTGACTCAGAGAGGTTGTAATTTCATACCACTGCTAGGAAGCTGCTAAGCAAATATTTCAAAGCAAACAGAAAGGACAGAAGCATTCATTTCGCTCCCAACAAAAGAAAACAAAAAGTTAGCTCCTTGGATATGAGAAACGAAGGGAAGAAGAGAAGTCTTCCTCTCCATGTTTGTTTTCTAAATAGGCTTTCAGTCTCATTTGTCTTTTTTTTAATTACTATTTTGTTCAGGTTTTATTTTGGTTTTGCTTCAGATAAGAAAACATTGGAGGTCTGACATTAAGCTAAGTGCAGTAAGGCAGACACAGAAAGAAAAATATTGCATAATCTCACGTACATGTGGAATCTTTTAAAAAAAAAAAGGTCAAATATAGACAGTTGGTAATAGTGGTTATCAGGGTTGGGGTCAGGATGTGGGGGAGGAAGTGAGGAGATGTAGGTCAAAGGATACAAAGTAGCAAATATGTAGGACCACTAGTCAGAATGTCTAATGTACAACATGAGGAGTATAGTTAATAATAGTGTATTGTAGTCAGGATATTTGCTAAATGAGTACATTATAGCTGCTCTTGTCACCATGGAGGTGGGTGGCAGGAAAAAAATGGATAATTATGTGAGATAATGAATATGTTACTTTGTTTCACTATAGTAACCATTTTACCACCTAAATATATATATATATATATATATATATATATATAACATCATGTTGTATATTTTTTCTTTTTTTTAAGGCAGAGTCTCACTCTGTCACCCTGGTAGAGTGCAGTGGCATCACTGTCATCATAGCTCACCGCAACCTCAAACTCCTGGGCTCAAGCGATCCTCCTGCCTCAGCCTCCCGAGTAGCTGGGACTACAGGCACATGCCACCACGCCCAGCTAATTTTTCTAATTTTGTTAGAGATGGGGTCTTGCTCTTGCTCAGGCTGGTCTCGAACTCCTAAGCTCAAGCGATCTTCCCGTCTCAGCCCCCAGAGTGCTAGGATTATAGGCGTGAGCCACCATGCGTGTCCATGTTGTATATTTTAAATACACACAATAAGATTAATTTTAAAAAGAAAAGTCATAGAACGCACCAAGTCCTTGTGTTTCTCTGGCAACTCTTGAGGGGAGAGGTGGAGGTTTCACTGAAGGGGGAAGGAATCCAGGATGACTTAGACCTAATGCGAAGCCAGAGTGAATGAAAAAGAAGTCAGGTTTCTCTCTGAACAATAGTAAAAAGTGAAAGAGCTCCTACATGTTATTGTGCTCCTAAATTTTCTGTGAAAGAGACAAAGATGTAAGAAATCTGGCCCCTAACCATCAGTAATGTATAATCTACCTGGTCCATATGGAAGTCATTCCCACACGAAAGCTAGGAAGTGACAAAGGTGGGACATGCCAGGTGTGCACTGAGTGGGTCTCAAAGCAAGTAGTATGGGGTGATTTCACCCTCATGTCCTTGGCTATAAGCATTGCCACCTTGATGAGGTTTCCTGTATTTCTACCCCCATCCTCGACCTCTCCATTGGACACCTGATTTGTGTGTGCAACTGTTTATTTGACATTTCCACTCAGGTACCTATAGGAATAGCACATTTTCCTGAGACCTGCTCCTCCCCAGCCCTCCCCATCTCAGCAGTGATTCTTCCTGGCTGGGTTTCTCAAGTCAAAAGCCTGGGAATCGTCTTTAATGTCTTCATTTCCCTCATACCCCATATGTCCAAAACATCATCGCATCCTACTTGCTCTACCTCCAAAGCTTAGCCTGAATCTACCCATCTCCTTCCAGGGCCACCACCACCACCGTCTCTGGCCTTCATGACTGCAGGGACCTCCTTCATCCACACCTCTCTCTCCGCGGTCTGTTCTCCATCATGTAGCCAGAGGGTGTTTCCGTTCCCTGCTCAGGGCCTTTGCAGGAGTGCTTCCTGGCCAGGAACACACTTCTCCTGGAGCCATTCTCTGCCTTCTGGTGTCAGCCCAGATGCTCTCTACTCACCACCCATCCTGATCACCTGATTGGGAGGAGGACTCAGTCACTCTGTCACCCAACCCGATTTTATCACGGAATTTTATTACAAGCTGCTATGTTAATGTTTGCTTACACATTGATTGCCTGGTTCTCCCTCCAGGATGCAAGCTCCAGGGGGCAGACTGAGTCCTACGATGTGTTGCTATGTATCCAGTACCTAGCATAAAGCCTGGCACATAGTAGGCACTTAACAAATGCTGATTGAATAAGTACCCAGATGAACGATTATTCAACTGTCTACGCTGAAGCCAACCAACGCGTCAGCATCAAAGACATGAAAACACAAGGGCGTCTGTGGTGAAGCCCTCCTTGCTTCACACACACATCCCACTCGACTGCTCCCTGGTCCGAGGCTCCACCTCTCACGGATGACCCTGCTCCGCCCTTGGATCGGCTCTGCCATGAGCCCCGCCAAATCCTGCCTCTCCACGTACTCCAGAGCTCCTGGGGCGCACTCCCACGGACAGCTCACCGGGTGTCCTACAGCGCGACCCACTCTGCGATCCCGCCATAGCACAGACGGTCCTCGACCTCCATGCAAGGAGGAATTCAAGCGCAGGATCACAAGCAAAGGAGAAAATTCAGACAGGAAGTATGAGCAGATAAATTTACTGGAAGCAGAGTACTCTCTTAAAGGAAAGGTAGAAGAGCAGACTGATCCAAGAAGGATCAGTACCATCCTGGGTCAGGGTTTGTTCTTTTACTCTAAGCCTTAGTGCTATGTTAAACGGGGGGTGGAATATTCGTGGATTTTTCTGGGAAAGGGGTGGAGAGTTCCTAGAACTGAGGGTCCTTCCCTGCTTTGGTCTGTATAGGGTAATTCCCAGGGGTTGCCATGGTATTTGTAAACTGTCATGGCCAGTGTGTTTTTGTCATGCTAATGAGGCTAGTTCACTTAGGGACACTGTGGCCTCAACTGAGTGTAGCTCCAATTAAAGGACTTCCCCTCTGCTTCAGATGGGGATGTCATGGTCAAAGTGGAATAACTAAAGGGTCCCTGTTGGCTACATTTATCTTAGCTAAGTATATGCACATTCTTGTGGCTTTCTTATCCTGCCGGCCTTCTCCTTCTTGCCCCTGCCCCAGCTGCCTGCAGGATATCTGACTCCTGCCTCCTCTGGAGCCCGCAGCCTCCCCATGGTCCTGGCCTGAACCCAGTCCTCTGATCTATCCATCAGAGGTTACACAGAGGCTCAGGAGATGTCCCCATAGACCAGAGCAGAAGGAAAACATCTTAGAGAAGTCTGAATGTGAGCTTGGCCTTGCAACTTGGTCAATAAAAGGACCTTGTTTAACATACATCAGTGTTTCCCAACCTCATTTTCATCATCACCGTCCTCCACATGGATCCTTTTAGGCTTCTCCTAATCACCTCTACCCATAAATCTAAATGGCACAGATAATGCTTTGTTTCTGTTTAAACACTGTGGCTCTTTGGAGAGCCATAAACCATTGTCATATCTAAGATTTTTTTCACTCTCTGCCCTCCCCCAGGAACCAATTTTGGCCTCCTTGGGGGAAGTATCACCTCTGTTGAAAATGCATGCCGTATATATTTCTCTTTTGTGAATGGTGACGTTCTTTGGATATCTTACCTACTGATGGTAGACAAATTTCCCCCGTAAGAAAGATCTTTTCTAGTGTTGGTCACTTAAGAGAATGTTTGAATTCTCTTAAGGGAAAAAATAATTGAACCCCTCAAAATACGAGCCTCCAGTTGGCAAAAGAGGAGACACTTCATCTCTCCCGTGACTGTGTAGCTCCAGATTTGAAGGAGTCAGATGTCCGTGAAGAATGAGAGGTGGCCCCTGCATCGGGGGGCATCTGGGTATCGGGAAGGCTGACTCTCCTGGAGCAGACATTACCTAAAGATTAGAAACCGTGTTTGGTGCGTCTGATTATTTCATGTGACTCTTATATATACTTACTGCCTCTGTGTATTCATGAGCCTGCAGGAACAGGAGAGAGAGGTGAGGACACTAAAACAGAAGACTGAGCATGGTATGATGCTTTCAGGAGGGTCACTGAGCACAAGTGGCCGCTTTTCCTGATGAGGCAAGGGTGGCATCATAAGGGACATGGGAATGGAACTTAGCCTGTGTCTCAACTTTACACAGAACTGACAATTGCTTAGAGCCTTGACTGCGACTGGATCGAGCCTGCCTTCTTCCTTCACTCACTCCTTCTTTCAACAAATATTTCAGTGCCACGTATTTGTGAGCACTATAAAAATGCAAGGTCAAGAAGATGAACTTTGTCCCCCAAAGAGCCAGCTGGGAAAGTGCACACATGATTAGATTAGTGGAATTGGTGAGTAGAATAAGTGGAAAGTTCCCCGGGGGTATTTGTTCCAGCTTTCCATATTGTCACCCTCCAAGAGACAGTCACTGCTTCTTGTTCTTCGAGAGTAAACGCATCTTTTGGAAACTTTTTTGTACTTTCGAAATTGTCATTCCAAATTCATTGTTTTTGAGGATCATTATCAAGTCACATAACATCAAGCTGCTACCTAAATTAAGGTCTCTTCTCTCATTTCACTCTTGCCACAAAATCAGTGATTATAATCAAGGAAACAATTACCTTTGTTTAGCAAGATCTGTTTTTAATTAACCTATGTTTGCTCCTCATTGAAAACGCCTCTACAAAGGATGTGCCTAATGAGTCCTTCTGTTCTGGTACCTTGAAGAATAGTCAGACAATAAGTAAATGGCCTCGTGGCCCTATAGCTCCTCCGTTCTCAAGACCTTAAATCTCGAGAAGATCAAGTCTGCCTCTGAGGTACGAGAAACAGGGGCTTGCTCCAGACGAGGACACAGAGATGTATGGAGTAGCGGCTGGCTCTGAAATATGGAAGAGGCTCTGTGAGAAGAACCAAGACTTTTCTCAGGCTAGTTTTTGAAGGTACTATGTCAGCCTCATGTGGTGTCGTAATGGTGTTTTTCCCAATCTGTTGACCTTTTTGCATCATTACAACCAACCTGGATGAATAGATCTCTTCCTCACGAGTCATATACTGTCCAAAAGCCACTGGATGCTTTTAATTTTTAATAAAAAGAGAAAATATCACCATCAACAATAAAAACAACCCAATTAAAAAATGAACAAAAGACTTGAATAGGCATTTATCCAAAGAAGACAGATAAATGGCCAAAAATGAAATTGGAGCCCTCTGCCCTGTTGGTGGGAATGTAAAATGGTTCAGCCACAAGGAAAACAGTGTGGGAGTTCCTCAAAAAGTTAAATACAGAATTGTCATATGATCCAGAAATTTCACTTCTGGGTATATATCCAAAAGAATTGAAAGCAGAGTCTCAAAGAGATATTTGTACACCCCTGTTCATAATAGCATTATTTACAACAGCCAAAAGGTGGAAGCAACCCAACTGTCTATCAACAGATAAACGGATAAACAAAATGTGGCATAAACATACAATGGAATATTCTACAATGTGGATGGAAGTGATGGACATTATGCTAAGTCAAATAAGGTAGTCACAAAAAGACAAATATTGCATGATTCCACTTATATGAGGTGTCAAGAATAGTCAAATTCACAAAGACAAAGTAAAATCAGGTTACCAGTTGCTGTAGGAAGGAGAGAACCGGGACTTGTTTACTAGGTACAGAGTTTCAGTTTTGCAAGAGAAAAGAGTCCTGGAGACTGGCTGCACAGCAATGTGAATGTACTTGACACTACTGAACTATGTGCTTAAAAATGGTTCAAATGGTAAACTTCATGGTATGTGTTTTTGACCAAGTTTTTAAATCACCCAACCAAAGGGAATAAAAACCAAAAAAAGGAAATACAGTGGCATTAACCTTTAAACAAACACCACGTGTTTGGCTACCGAGGATTTCTTCACTCCTCCCGTCCCAGCCCAACTCTCCTTCCGTTCACACCGCGTGGACCAGGCTCAGTCACCCGGAGCAATAAGAGGAGGCAGAGACGGAGACAGGCACAGAGAAAGTCTGTATTCCACTCTTCTGGGTGGACAACAGGACCTAAATGGGATTAGATACTTACTCAAATGAGTCTGAGATTTTTAACAATTAGATTAATATGAAAAGCCCTGGACTTGGATTAATTTACCATAACTAACTGACTGTCTGTGAGCTGGCAACCTTGTGGTCCCCTCACCCCCTGTCTAGAGAAGAAGATTCAAAAAGGCAAGTTTTAGAAAACAGCAAAGCACTCCCATAGCTGTATTTTGCTGAACGAAGATTACTCACCCATGAGCCTAGGGTTATGCCCTGGCATAAGGATGACCTTTAAGATTTTGTCCACAATTAGGAAAACCTGCAGGCACTCAGTGGTAATATTTGGTCACATCCATGTGGGCTAAAGAGATGATGGATGCTGTAGATCAGGAGTTCTCAACCAGGGGCGATTTTGCCCCCTAAGATGTATTTGGCAGCATATGGAGATGCTATCTTGTTGCACGTTGGGGATGCTAGTGAGCAAAAGCCAGGCAGGGATGCTGCTAAACACCCTACAACTCACAGGACAGCCTCCCACAACCAAGAACCATCCGACCCAAATCGTCAGCTATGCTGGAGTGGAGAACCCCGCTGTCGATGAGATTCACCAGAAACAGACACAAATGCACTTCCCCACTTGAGTTTCTGTATTAAAATAGCTAAATGAACATGAAAAACAAAATAGTCATACAAATCAGCTATGTTGAGAAGGACTGTCCTCTGCTACGGAGGTGGATGGACAACCGCTGTCACCGGCTCTCCCAGCCAGACTCAGCCACACGGCAGCCACCCAGGAGCCAGCTGAATTTGCTTGTTCTATTTAGAAGTTGCAGAGGCCAAAACAGCAGCTAGCTTGCTAAATGATTCCTCAAGGAACCGCATTCTGAGAGCCCATTTCTTAGTCCTCCCTGAGCTTACCTGCTGGGTACTCCTGCACTGGGAACTCCTCCTTCCAGGAGGCAAGATCCTGCCTGAACTCTAACAGCTTATCCTAAAGCTCACATTTATAGCCTCCTCTTGCAACCCTGGGGCAGATTCTAAAGGAAGGCATAATCCTCTCTAGTAGAATCCTTACAAGAATTCTTACCAGTAGAACAGCAGAGATGTGTAGGGCAGAGACATTTAGCTGCAAGCATATTTCAATATTATGGTTCTCCAGTTAGATCTCTGTGCTTACATATTGTTGGCAACTATCTGGGTAAAATCAGTATCTCGAAGATTAACCATTAACTGTCCTTTATCCTTGATCAATCTAACAGTGGAGATCAAATTGATTTCTGGACTCAGAGAGAACACTACTTTTGCACATTGTGAGTTCTTACTTGCACCTCCCAGCCCAGCTACTGCTAGAGGTCAGGGACTTTAGAACTGCTCCGTGTCCTCAACATCCCTCTGGCAATTAGCTTCCCACCTCCAACCACCAGATGATTTTCTCCACTGCAGTCAGAAGGCTCTCATGGTAGAGAAGACAAGTAATTAAAACTACTGTCCTTCATTTGCCCCTTAGCAAAGTTCCGGAATTCCATCAGACCCCTAAATTCTACCAGTTCAAAGAAGAAAAAATATATATATCCCCATGTAAAAGAATCACCTCACCAAAAACATGACCCAAGTCGACTATTTCCCTCCAAAAAGTTTCTCTGTCATCTTATATTGTCTGAAGATGAGCAAAAGTCTCCATTACATTTCTTCCTTTGTTTTATTTAATTTTAACTCAAATTTAAAGGCAGTGGTTCCCCTAGAAACGGTTGAAGCCTAAAACTTTTTTTATTCACAGTATTCAGCTACAAATCCAAGCTTCTCTCTGATTGTAAGTTTTAAAATAATATTGAAATAGAACTTACAAACTGAGATTCTAGTGTTTCATAACAAGGACTGATTAGTACAGAAATGAAAAAGTTGAGAAAATGAAGTTTTGTGTATGAAACTGAGTATGCTATTTCATAAAAGCCAAACCTCTGAAATGTGTTATGTAAGGAGCGGAGCACGCTGATGTTTCTTGAAATTTGCTTAGAATAAATTTGAAATCACATTTCCACCAAAGTAATTGCATATCTTCTAGAGCAGTGGTTCCTGACTTTTTTTAGGATCCTTTTTGAATACCAAGAAATTCAGTGAAAACTCCTATGTAATTGAAAATATACAGAATGTATGCAGACGGAGATGCACAGTTCTTTGCATTAATCCACAGCACCTCAGGAGTCTGGGTCCTATCGGCTGGCTTCCACTGATCCTGTCTTGCAATGGCCATAAATTATTCTAGAAATGACTGTCCCATGCAAACATCCTAGAACATCCTCACTGCTCCCATTACAACTTCAGAGATTACTGTATCTACATCGTGTTTGGCTATGTTAGAAAACAAATGTCGTCCCTTCTTCCGTTAGCCTTAATACATAGTCTACGATTGATGTTTTCTACCCTATAAATTTACCTTTCTTGTAGTCTTTAATTAAATCTAAAAACTGTTCACCTTCTTCTCAAGCATAGGGCTGAATTGTGAGAACCCACAGAATTCATGAAGGACCTTTCTATATGCAAAAATAAAGGTGATAACTTATCATTCCCACCAAGGGGATGATTATCTGCATAAATCTTCGCTGTGCCGTTGAAAGCTACATTAAATCATCCCGAGGGTCCATCGCACGGCGGGTGATGAGCCAGCACTTTCAAATATCTAACCCCTGCTCCACTATCCCAGGAAATTCACACCCCTGTCTGCAAGCATCTCTAAAAGAAATCCAGGCCAAAAATGAACCGTGTCAATCCTCGCCTATCTCGTGGACATGAGAAAGCAATGCCATGCTGCTTTCCAATCCCTTACATCATAAAAGGTGCCTCTACAATAAACATTTTGCCCTTTTGAGAAACATTTTCTAATTTCCACACACTCTAGGAAGCCTCCCCCGCTGACAGCTAGGAAAGATTGTGGGTTGTTGTCTGGTAAATCTCCTCCCCTGCCTCTGGCACACCTCACAACCTATATATTATTATGCATCTGCCTTGGGTCATAGAACCATGGACATTATTTGGGTGGCATGAATTCATGACGATCCATAAACTTGGATGGGGGAAAAAAATGACATCTTTATTTTCACTAACCTCTAACTTAAATTTAGTATTTCCTTCAAATATGAATGCAGGCCACAAACTGCAGTAGTCTCGGAGGCTTTATGGCCAAAAGAAATCACGGATATTTTCCTATCGCATTAAGGTTTTTCAGGTATCCCAATTATTTACTCTCATTCTCATTTCAAAATTGAGATAGCTGTTAGATCTGCCACGAGAGCTTGCTGTTTAATATGGTAACAAAGCCCATACGTCACTAAGTCTCCAATTTGGGATATATATATGGTTTTATATTTTAATTGATTCCCTTAGTAATCTTGTGTATTTTATACTATGCATTTAAGAGCATTATTTGGAAAAAGGGTCCATGACCCTTGTCACATGGCCAAAAGGGTCCAGGGCACAAAGGAGACTAAGCATCCCTGCCTTGAGCTGTGTCTTTGCTCTGTCACTGCTTCATCCTCGAAGACCCTTCATTGCTTTCAGTGTCCCACTTTAAGGACCCCTGACCACAACCCTGTGCCCCGTGTTGCAGGGGCCAGTCCTGTCTGCAGACATTCGGAACAGAAGGTCCATTGATAGACACCCCTGTGGCTTGTTTCCAACACCTGCCTCAGGGGACATGGCAGCGTGCTCCAAGGGCCTCTCTGCCGGTCACTGGAATGAATGAAGAGGCCCTCAGAGAACATTTCTTCTGCCTCCTGATTCCACAGTCAAGCCAACTGAATCCCAGAGAGCAAAATGGCCTGCCCCAGAATCCCACAAGTGGTTAACTGCCCTGCCTCTCTGGAAAGTTCTCTCCCATGTATTACACATGAACAAATAACAATGACTAGCATTGTTTCTGAGAGTGTTGTGTTTTTATTTTGTTTTTAATTGACATATATTTATAGGGTACAGTGTGATTTTTGATACATGTATACAATGTGTATTAATAATATTCAAATCATGGTATTCAGCATATCCATCACCTCAAACATCTATCACTTCTTTGTGGTAAGAACATTCAAAATCCTCTCTTGTAGTTATTTTGAAATATACGCTGTAACATCATGTATGATAGTCACCCTAACGTGGCCCAGTACACCGGGACTTACTCCTCCTATCTAACTGTAACCCTGCACCCCTTGGCCAATGTCTCCGCATCATCCCCTCGGCCCCCACTGGACCCACGTGACCAGCATCTGTATCATGCTCACGGCACCAGGCGCTGTTTTAAGTGCTTTACATGTGTTAATTCCTTTAATGATCACAGTTAACAAAGTTTCTATGATTATCCACATTTTAAAGATGGGAAAGCAGAGGCAGAGAGTGGTTAAGGGACTTGCTAGGTTACACCAGCAAATGATGGAGCCATGACTCAAATCAGGCTGTCACTGTTCTCTCTGCCCTTTACCATCCTGCCTCTCCAGCCAACTAACACGAGGGATGACATGGAAGGCGATGAGAAAACTCAGCACCAAACCAAGCAGAGGTAATCTCCCAAAGAGCTCCCTGGCTTGCTAAGGCCAAACAATGTCCTCATCTTGTAAAATAGGGATAAAAAGGCCTACCTTATAGGGTTGGTCTGAAAATCAAATTTTAAATATATAAAATTCATATGTATATATCAAGTGCTAAGTATGTCCAGTGCGTAAATTCCCCAAAATGGTAATTATTAGAATTTTTGCCAATATTTTGGTCAAGGTAGACACAAAGACAGTGGACAAAGATGAGGCAGACAGTGAAAAACAAACCTTCGGGAGTAAGAAATGAGCAGAAAATCACGGTCAGAGTGGAAGAGAGGTCAAGACACACAGCCCACGTTTACAGCAGGCTCCTGACACCTCCCAGCTCTCAAGGTTCAAGTTTACCTATTGCCTCTCTTTCCCCTCAGATTTGTTCCAGCTCATGTTTCCCTTCCTTGGTGAACGTTGCTGCATTCACCTTCTTTCACCTTCTTTCTTGCCCCTCTCCTTCCAATCCCACCATAGATCCTCTCAACCTGCCCCAGAATATCTCACATGGTTCAAATATGATTCCCTCTCAAAATCAGCACCAGAGGACCCAAGAAAATTTGTATGGTTGCTGGAAAATTGAAAAGGTTAAAAACAACTTTCAAACGATATTCAAGGATTGTCCACACAGAAAGAAAGACCAGCAAGAAAATAGGATGCTCTGGCCCACAGCTACCAAGTGCAGGGGCAAACCCACATGGGAGCAAGTGGGAGCATGTGTTAGGGAGCCCTGGCAGAGCCCCCCAGGCACCTCCTGGCTTGGAGAATGCAAGGGATGTCTGACTGTTTTGCCTGCCCCACCTCCTGCTTTGGGGAAACTGTGCCTACCCCAGTAGGGCTCCCAACCACAGGATTTGCCAAATCCTAAGCACAGAGGTGGGTGTGTGGCCAACCTAGGTCAAATACACTTTCCCTCCTGAGAATTCAACCAAGTGGAGATGCACAGGGAAGAAGGGGGTTGGAGTTGAACCATCAAATTGACAGCCACACCCTGGAGAGGGGTGCAGAAGCTCTTCTTTCTAAGATCGTCAGAACCGCGCCACATCCTGCCCTCCCAAGGCACAATGGCTCTGTCTTCCTTTGATTCTATAAGATATTCCATTATCCCAGGTGTTTATAGTATTATCATGCTTCATAACATATACGTACACTATATATATATATCCTTCTACATAAATCAATATTTCATAATCAACATTAAAGAGCAAAAACAAAAGGAATTTCTGAAATAGGTTTGCTTCCAGGCAGTGAGGTGGAATTCTTGGCCATTTCAAATGAAAGGAAAGAATTATGTGCTAATTCTGCTAAGGGAAGTGGAAACCAGTAGAAGGTCTTAAGAGAACTAAAGACATGAAAAATATAACCAAGTAGGAAAGGAAGTTAGTGGGGTCTCAGTGAGGTTGAAGGCTCCACCCAACTTCTAGTTAACTCAATAATTACTGAGAGTTAACTGGAACCCTATGGACGTGGTCTGAAAAACTGTCCCCTTTGGAGGATGTGGTCTGGGAGTCCCAGTGGTCTCCTATAGACACCATGAAAATGGTCAGTGTGTCCCTCTCAAGCACAAGCAGCCCTGGGCACCCAGGGCATGGATCCCACACAAAATGCTCTAGAAGGAACACCTTTCTGTTTAGGATGAGAGCCCAAAGTACCTGGAATGGCACTTTTTCAGTGAGGAGCATCTAACCCTTGAAAGGTGTTGAGATGTGTGTGATCTACATTAAAACACACCAGTACACACAGTGTGATGCTGTGGTATGTCAGTGTAAGTTACTCGTTAGGCACAGCCAGGCACAGCTAGTGGTCAGCATTGTCACCGTCACCACCAAGCCCACATACCAGAGATGGCTATGGTAGGAGCTTCAGCCACCCAAATCTCCATCGACAGCAAAAGTTTTCCTAATTAATCTACTGAGGATCAGAAAATATTTATGTTGGTGAAATTAATGGTATTCAAGTTGTGTGACTGAGTAAAATATTTCAGTAACAAGACCCACACTTCATGAAGAGGACAGAGAAGAGCCCAGGACATGATGCCCCTCAACATTTGATGTCTTGAGAGTCCGTGTCCAGCCGTTGCATTGGGAGAGGACTGGCCTGTGGACACCGTCATATCTGCCTCAGGGGAACCTTCCGTGCGAAGGTCAGACCACCCGCAAGGCAGAGGATATCCCAAAAATGATCAGTATCTGAGGTAACACAGATGTTAATTAACTCAGTTTAGCTGTTCCACAATGCATACACATTTATCATGTTGCACACTATAAATATATGACATCTGTTAATTTTTAAAATTTAATTAATTTTTTTTAAAAAGAGAGAATAGGGATTTCATCAAGCTCACAGGCTTGACAAAAAGTATTTTCTAATTAAATGTCCAAACAGAGGGGAGAGTTTGGTTTGGATATGCTCTCCCTACAACCTGGTTATGCCATGGTCATTCTCCCAAAAGAACCTGAGAGTTTCCAACAGTCAAACAAGAAAGCTCACATCCAGTTAGGAGACCAAGACTTGAATGTTACACTGAAGAGTACCTTGTGTATGTTTGGTATTTAAAGCGTTTGGGGATAATTTGGCCTATCAAAACCAAGAGATTAGCTTTGTGATTCCATTAACATGTGCCATTTATTAACATTTTTAACTTGAGATTTTAAGCTGAAAAGCTTAAGAGAATTTGGCAAGGTTTATAAACAGCATTGGATGCTTAAGAGAATTTGAGATTTACTATATTCATAAGTTTAATTTATTGCATTACCTACAGAGGGGAAATCAAATATATTATATTTATAAATGCAGTAAAAATGCTTAAAGGAATTTAATTAATCAAGTTGTAAACAGGCCTGATTATTTAAGGTAGTTTTGTCTGTTCAGCTGGAACACTAATAAAAGCACTCTTGAACAGGATAGCTGAAATTCACTAGATTTATAAAAAGAACAATGAGATTTATAAGTGGGACTTATATAGGCTTAAGGAAAATAAGACTTTTCAATTTATTATTTGAATAAATTGAATATTAATTTAAAACTCCAAAATAAATGTAAAGCATCCCTTTTGGGGGGAAAACTAACTTAAAGACCAAAAAAAAGCAACAAATCAGAACTACGAATCACTATTGATTGAGATATTGGCATTACTCTCCCGCAGAAAGAATCCTGGCCTTCTACGACAGTTGTTGCCCAACTCTCCTGTTTATGCACTCTCTGTGGTAAAACACTTCTGAGAATGTATCTTTGTATGAATATATGTAGTGACACACCACAGTAGGCACTGCCAAGTGCCACCTAGAGCCCCCTTCAATGAAGAACTGTGTCTCGGCTGCTCAGAGCACTGTGGGCAGAGAGCCCTTGGTGGCCAGTTCTTCAGGGATGCCTGAGCCACACAGAGCCACCTGGGTGAATGCGTGTCCCTCCTCAGGACAGCCCACATGCAGTGACATATCCATGCAGGTGTACAAAGGCCTGGCCACCTGGGCCCAGCTCTAGACGACTCTAAAGGGCCCTCCCAGCTCCCGAGCTCTGAGGGGGCTTGGCCCAGGCTGTCATAGGGCCTCTGCCCCATCCTGTTCCTCTGTCCCTCCCACAGATGTCAACGCCCAGGACACTCCCTGGTAAACTTCCTGCATGCTCCACTCCTTCTCAGAGCCTGCTTCCCAGAAACCCAACCTGTAACACAAGCTACGTACACAAACCGCTCAATCATTTTGTTAAACGTTAGCAAAGCTTAGTTTCTTCATGATATTAATATCTTCAGACTTGGATATAGGCATGGGAGACCAGAATGCTAAAGAGCCATCAAGTACGGATAACTGAGAGATTACCTTCCTTGTGGTCATTACGGCTGCTGTAACAAAGTACCTTAGACCAAGTAATTTACAAAAACAAATTTACTGCTCATGGTTCTGGATGCTGAGAAGTCCAAGGTCAAGCCATCAGTGGACTTGATATCTGGTGGGAACTCACTCTCTGCTTCAAAGACAGCACCTTCTGTCTCCTCGCATGGCAGGAGGGGGCAAGGAAGCTCGCTCGCAGCTCTTGTGTAAGGGCACTAACCACAATCTCGAGGGCTGCACCCTCATGACTTAATCACATCCCAGAGGCTCCACCTCCTATAGCATCACATTGGATATTAGGTCCCAGCGTGTCAATCCTGAGGGAACACCAACATCCAGAGCATAGCAACCCTGTTATATGGCCTATAACTTACAGGAAAATACCGCATCACAGACTATATAATATACTCCCTTTCATGCTAGGACATACATTTTCCCACATATCACCCATTCTGACTTTGCTCTTGGTCAGGCAGCTGTCCTATGTCATTGTCATGGCCTGCGCATGAGCAAATATCAAATCCAGGGCCAAATCCTGCCAATTGGACTTCTGCTTCCAAGAAAATGGAGTAGATGCCTTTTTCCTGATTCTTCCCCCTCAGTACAACTAAAATACCTGGATGTTATATATAAAACAAACAGCAGAGGACTCTAAACGGTAGCTAGAAGGCAGCAGATACCCTGGATGAATCTCCAGGAATTATGAGGAGTGAAAAAAATCCATCTCAAAAATTTATATACCATATGATCCCATTTTCAAAATGACAAAATTTTAGAAATGGAGAACAGATTAGTGGTTGCCCGGGGTTAAGGAGAAGGTGGGGTGGGAGGGAGGGACGTATGGTTACGAAAGGGCAACGTGATGGAAATTTTGTGTAACTTTACCGTATCAACATCCATATCCTGGTTGTCACATCGTACTAGAGTTGTGCAAGATGCTGTCACTGGAGGAAATGACTAAGAGGTACGTGGAACCTTTCTATATTATTTCTTACAACTGCATGTGAAACTACAATGATCTCAAAATAAAAGTTTAATTAAAAAAAAAAACCCTGCAGGGTGAATGTTAGCAATTTAGAAGAAAATCCTATAGACTAAGTAGAATACCTTTTAACCCCTAGGAGCCAAATGGAGGGGTTGGAGAATGGTGAGTCAGATGTGTTTTGCAACATTCCCAAAGCTGGCATCAAAAGTAAGTTAGTTCTCGTTGACGGATTTACCATGAAACCAGTAAAATTTAAGCTTCAGGGCCCCTCACTTGCAGAGGACTCTAGCAGGCCCCAGGATGCATCTGCAGCACCGTGGCATGAGGAAAATCTGTAGAAGTAAGATGTTTAACCAATATTAGTGAAGACCATTCTCTCCTCCTACTCCAATTTGTCCCCATGTCACTTTTCCTCATGTCAGGTGGTTATGGCATTGCTGCAGGCATTTGAGGGACCTGATTAAGGGAGGGTGAGGAGTTGAATAGGAGAAACAGGTGGTTTGGTTTGATAGCTGAGGTTTGAGGAGGTGTATATGTCTCACAGTCACTTTCAAGTTTAATTAAGTTATTGGTAGCCGTGTCCGTATCAGAATGCTTCCTGGACTTCCCTACCACCCACTGCATCACCGAGCCCAGCATCATGACACAAAGGTATAGAACCAGAAGTCAGACTCCACCCCAACTTACCTATGGCCCCTGTTACAGACCAGATTGTGTGCCCCCAAATTTCACAGGTTGAAGCCCTAGTCCCCAAAGTGACTATATTTGTAGA
Organism: Propithecus coquereli; assembly: GCF_000956105.1. NCBI lineage: Eukaryota > Metazoa > Chordata > Mammalia > Primates > Indriidae > Propithecus > Propithecus coquereli. Next base: position 1,584,434 of record NW_012149875.1, read on the forward strand.
CAAGGCCTTTAGGAGGTCATAAGAGTGGACCCTCAAAAAAAAAAAAAAAAAGAGTGGACCCTCATGCAATAGGACTGGTGTCCTTCCTTATAAGAAGAGACACAGGACGCACACCCACAGGGACAGAGGCCATGTGAGGCCACAGCGAGAAGGCGGCCAGCCACTTGCAAGCCAAGGAGAGAGGCCTCAGGAGAAACCAAAACTGCCAACACCTTGATCTCAGACTTCCAGGCCCCAGAACTGTGAGGAAATAAATTTCTGTCATATGAGCCACCTAGTCCGTGATACTTTGTTATGGCAGCCCGAGCAGACTTACTGCAGCCCCAACACCTCAAACGTGAAGGTAGCGGAGGAAAAACAAGGTTGAACATTGACAGGGCCAAAAGCCAGCCTGTTTAAATTTCCTTCAGTCATCAAAGCTGTCAAAAATTGTGAGCAAACTGTTCCGTTACCATGAATCCAAGTCCAAATGGGAGTGCTCTTCTCCGGAGAAACTCAGAAAGTGAAAAGTTTACAATGCAAAACAAACCATACGTTTTTATGAAAATCACACAGAATAGAATTTATTAGAATGCTTATGTTTTAAGAGGACAAACATGCAACAGTACCTCAGACAGCGGGTACCACAAACATCTCAGTGGACGGTATTTTGTACATTCCCACACGTGAGATTTCTTTCCAGTACGACCACAGCATTTTGTCCCGGTGGGATCCGGCAGTCTCAGGCGACATGCCAAGCAAAACAGAACCGGTGCAGTGAAACAGTCCGGAGAATCAAGTGTTACTGCAACAAAACTGCTCTTCCTATTGAGCCATAAGTCAACACACACAGTATAAGAGTAATTGGATAACAATTACGTAGCTCAGTGCAACAGAGCAGTTACAGCGTGTGCAACCCAAAAATACAGGGATAAAAGCATCAGAGAGGCAGGTCAAGCTGTTAATTAATGAAAGCATTTATGATATTTTTCAGTATTTTGTGATATTTGTGATATTTGACAGTTTTGGATTGAAAATTTTAACTTTGCAAATTTGTGATGTTTTGTAATATTTTTCTCATTCTAAATAAATAATCTCTATTGTGCCTCATTTTGTGTTTGTGATTTTGTGTTCTTTTTTCTACAAGCCTCCTCTACCCCCAGATTTTATCAAATTCAGGCCCCACATCATGTAGGCTGCTGGACCACCACATGGCAGAACCAGGCCGAACCCCGCACCAATGGCTTCTGGTTATTTTAAGAAATTGATGCATCATCAGTGTCCGTGTACAACAACACTGGGTGGGAAAAAAGAAAAAAGAAAAAGAAAGTGGACTTCTTTTTAGTTGATAAAATGATAAGAACGGTCAAATTTTGTATGTGAAGATTTTTTTTTTAGGAAAACTATAAACATTTCTTCACCTATATTTTTGCCTGTTGATCTATGAACATGTTTAACCTATAGTAAAAAAAAAAAAAAAATCCCAATCTAAGCTAAAAAGGTTATTTTAATAAGTATAAAATAAAATTTTAAAGTGTATAAGAGAACACTATATGAATTTTATTGGCAGCAATTTTTTTCTTTCTCGGTGCTACGTGAAATAACGGTATCTTCCAGATGATGGCATCTTAGATTTGGTAAAATACACAAGCACGTGTAAATCCATTTTAATCTACAATCTGGGAATGGTTAGTCAACATTCTGAATACCCCAAGCAGGAATCTACACCCCAGGAGGAGTTCCTTAGTATTTGAAAGACTGCAAAAGTATTTTAAAGACTGCAACCCAGAGCCTTCGACTATTTTCGACTATTGCACACTGAATCAGAGGGTTTTTTGATTAGCACAAAGGATGTCAGAAATAATTTTTTGTTGGTGAAATGAGTGGTGTTCAAGATATGTGAATTGCCTAGAAATATTTTCCAGGCACCTGTGCTCAGACATGACTAGGATATGAAAGTCTGGCAGGCAGTCTAACACCAGGCCCATGATGACATTTAGTCTTGAGTCCATGAAATTGCAAAGAATTCTGTTGTGTGGCTAAACTGCAAAGAGACTAAGGACAGAAAGTCCAGCCTTCCCTGAGCTTCCAAGGGCAGGTTGTGTGTTTCCTTGCTAAACAAAGTTTATGGAGGGGAGGGGTGCAGAATTCATTCTGACACTTGCTTTCATTGTCAACCCTTGATAATGAGGTTATGCAGGACAGGAATGAGAACATTCACCCACCTCTGCTCTTGACAGGCAATGCATATGCACAAAAGTCACCAGACAACTGTGAAGACCAAACCGACCCATCTGCAGCTGGGGGTCTGCCTGATTCCTGAGCTCCATTCCCCATTGTCACCAAAGCTACTTCTCTTAGCCACCCAGGGTATAATGGATTCAAGAGCTGTAGGCCATGTCAGGAGCCTTTGTAAGCATGAAAACCTCTCTCGTTGGCACAAATATATGAATAAAATGATATTGGCACAAGTTCGGCTTGTGGAAATTCATTTAATTTTGCCCCAGGTAATTAGTTTATTTGTTCTCTCAAAGTGACCCAAAACTCATCCATTTGAGGTATCTGTTATGAACAGACATATAGTGGTTGCTAAGCAACATCATGCATTGTTATTTCTTCATCTAATTTAAAATTCTCTATTCACAGTAAAGGTCTTCAGAGAAAAATTATTGTTCAGGGTGGGCCAAATACGATTTTTCACTGTAGCCCATTCAATTTAGAAAAGAAATTATAGCGTTCTGTTTAATCAACATAAAATGATTTGTACAGAACATTTAACATCTTCTTGAAATGTAGCTGTCGTCTTTTGCTAATCAGATCTACTTAATTTATTTTAAACTTTCCCAAGGAGATTTCCTTTCTCCTTCAATCTTTGACCCTTCTTCCAATCCCCAAACTTTCAAGCCAATTTACAGATACCCTTTGGCATGAGAACTGGGAGACCTGGCAAGGAAGTTTTGGAAATATAAGATACACTCTTATTATCCTGTAATTCAGTCATGGGAAAGTGGCCGCAAGTAGGTGAGTCATCACCCTAAGGAGTCACTTGCCCAAAATTCCACCTTCATTAGAAAGAAGATACAGTCAACACAGTGGTTTGCTAATATAAATGCTGCAAAATTAATCAATTGTTTGCTCTAATAATAATCTGGTTTCACTTCAAGTTTCTTGGGAGAGTGTTACTGAGATGCCCTCCCAAGGGATAGAACATCACATTTTTTCATTCACTCAACAGTATTTCTTGGCATTAAGATTAACTTCTTGGCAAAACTCGTTGGAAAGGAAGTACATTTTCACAAAACAGGCAAAGATATTTCTGTAGTGACCCTCTCATTGTGTATGGAAACATCAAGAGAATCAAAACACATTAAAGTAGCCTTTCAATTATTGCAATTGCTTGGAATCTGGAATAATCTAGAATAAAAACTCACAAATTTAGGCTTATAGAAGAAAAGAACTATAAATGTGAATAAATGTACAAAAATAAGTGGAATGTTTTAAAGGAAATGCAATTTTGTTACTATAACAGTATGGAGAAAATCTGATTTTCTTAGCAGTAAAATCACTCCTAGGACAAGATTGATTTTTGTTGGCTTAAAACCTTATTAAGCCTCTTGGTGTGTGTGTGTTTGTGGGGGGAAGAGATTCCCCAGAGAGTGGGTTTAAATTACAATAGAACAGGGGGCCGATAAATTACTGGGGAGAAGGGTCAGTTTATTCTTGGCTTTTGTGATTTGTTTCAAAATTGAGGCTACAGTTTTAGAGGCTAGAGGGTACGGGCAGCTAGGCACACCAGAAAAAAAAACTGTGGAGAACGAGTTCAGGTATTTAGCTGAGGGGTTTTGCTGTAGGTATGGGGCCTGCACTCTCTTCCCTAGTGAAGCAACTGAGCCTGCTGGTCAAGGAACTGAAAATATCTGGGTTTGACTCTCAGCTGTGCTGATTTAATCCTGTGACCTTGGACCGACTACACCTCTCCTTCCACCCCAGCATTCCCATTTGCACAATGAGGATGGCGAGATCTCAGAATGTTGCTTTGGGGATTAAATCCACAACAGAGCCAGCTTCCTGGGCTGGTGACTTCTGCAGTCCCACAGGGCCCCCCTGCTTAGAAGGGCTCTGTGCTTGGTTTAATGCTTTGCTATCACCATCTTGAAATTCCCAATCATTTTTGAACAAGGGGCTGGGTATTTTCATTTTGATCTGGGCCCCACACATTCTGTAGCTCGTCCCTAAATACATGAAGTTTTAGAACAAAGCCCGGCCCATCATCAGTGCCAGCTGTTCTCCTTATTCCCCTTCTCCCACCACAAAATTTTAAGAAAATTCCCAGGATACAGACGTGGTAGTGAAGCCAGAATTTTGGGAGGAAGCAGGGAGCAGGCTGATAGAGGAGACAACTTTGTGTCTAAAGTACTAATTTCTGCAATATCCCACCAACAGGGCAGGATGAGAACAGAGGTTGCCCAAGGCAATCCAGCCACATCTGGATTATTTTATTTCCATGTTTAAATAGAAACTATATAGGCTGGTAAAACATGCATTGATAGAGACATCTTTAAAAACCAAATTTAGTGACTAGCTGATAGCATGTGATGAACACATAAATTATTTACCTGTAAACAGGTACTTTAAAAGGGAAAGACAACTTCTGGTTCCAGAACAGTGGCATAGAAGCAAGCTGGCTTCCTCTATCATGGAAAATCAAAAACAAATATACAGCACCAAGATTATCATCAGCAATATCCCAGAACTCAAATGTGAGAAGGAGACACTTTCCAGGCCCATGGAGAAGTGAACAAACTTCAAACAGACAGTAAGAGAACCAGACTTCTATGTCCAAGATGCCCCTGCCCCCAATCTGCCCAGCACCAAGTACACAGAATATTTTCCCCAGACTCATATTTTCTGTACTTGAAAGTGCAAGACTGAAGTGGACAACCAGCCTTCCCACCCTCTTGGGTTCCCTGGCAGGAGACCTGTCCCTGCCCCAACCCACTGGAAGCATCAGGAGTGCCTGAAGGGAGAAATATCTCTGAAGTCAGTCAGAGACAATGAGGGGAGGTAAGACTACCATCTCCAGCCCTGGAAACTCTCATCTGTTACTCAGCCAAAGGAGATGCCAAAGCAGAGTGGCTGTTCAGCAGTGCCACAATGTAGGGGGTTTGTTCCACAGGTCCTCTAGGCACAAACACTTAGCCAGCCTTGCCATACTGGCAGGGTATCACTTTTGGACCTCTCCCACTCAGGACTTTTGGCATGCTGATCGCTTACTAGAACAGAGGCAGACCTGGGCTTAAGGCACCCTCTAGTGCCAAATAGGAGGAAGCAACTTGATGAGAGAAAAAAAAAGACAATCTATGGGTAAATTACAAAAATCTTTAAGCAAACACATCCACTAAAAACCAAAACAAGCAAGACAGAGAAGACTGGAATAAATAACTAATCACTGAAAACAAAGATACAGATTTACATCCACAAGAAACAGTAGCAAACAGGGAACCATGACCTTCCCAAAAAGAGATAAAGCAAGGAATCAGTGACAGTAATTCTTGAGCTCTCCAACCAAAAACTCAGAATAGCAGTTTTAAGGAAACTTAGTGATCTCCAAGATAACACAGGAAAAACAATCCAGAAATTTATCAGAGAAATTTTAAAAAGAGATTGAAATAATAAAAACAAATAGAAATAGAAATATTGAACTGAGAAATATATTTGCTGAACTAAAAACTCATTAGAGGCTCTCAACAGCAGAATGGATCAAGCAGAAAAGAAAATCAGTTAACTCAAAGACAGGCTATTTGAAAACATACAGAGAAGAAAAATGAAAATGAAGAAAAATCACCTACAAGATATAGAAAATTACCTCAAAAGACCAAATCTAAAAATTTTGGGTGTTCAAGAGAAAGTTGAGTGGGAGGAAGGAGTAGAAAACTTATTCAAAGAAACAATAACAGAAAACTTTACAAAACTTGAAAGAGAGTTAAATATTCAGATACAGGAAGGTCAGCGAACACCAAACAGATTTGACCTAAATAAGACTATCCCGAGGCATATAATAATCGAACTCTCAAAGATCAAGGACAAAGAGAGGATCCTTAAACTAGCAAGAGAAAAAGAAGCAAATAACATATAAAAGAACTCCAATTTTTCTGGCAACAAACTGCTCAATGAAAATCATCCAGGCCCAGAGGGAGTGGAATCACATTTTCAAAGTGTTCAAAGAAGAAAAAAAACTGTCATCCACAAATACTGTAATCCAGCAAAGCTAGCTTTCAAGTATGAAGGAGAGATAAAGTCTTTCCTAGACCAAAAAAAAGCTGAGAGAATTCACCACAACCACCATACCCATCCTACAAGAAATACTAAATTTGATCAGAAATAAAAAATACTAACATGCAAAAAAAAAAAGAGAGAGAGAGAGCGCATATGAAGGTATAAAATCCACTTTTACATCTGAAGGTAAAACTAAGTACATGGACAAACTCAGAATACTCTAATACTCTAGCTGTGGTGAACAATCCACTCACAACTATAGTGTGAAGCCCAAAAAACAAACCAATCAAAAACAGTAATAGCCACAGAAACCTGTTAAGAGATAGGCAATACGAAAATATGTAAATTGAGACAATATAAAGTCAAACGTAAGGGTGGTGGAGTTAAAGTCTAGAATTTTTTTTTCATTTTTTGTTTGTTTCTATTCTTTTCATTGCCATCTAATGTAATTTGTCATTTCTTTAAAATAACTTGTTATATCTAGAAGATATTTTTTGTAAGTCTCATGGTAACCACAACGCAAAAACCTATAATAGATTCACTAAAGATAAAGAGAAATGAATTAAACCATAATCCAGAGAAAATCACTTAACCACAAAGGAAAACAGAAAGAAAGGAGTCACAAAACAACCAGAAAACAAGCAACAAAACAGTATTAGTAACTCCTTACTTATCAATAATAACACTGAATATTAATGGAGTCAATTCTCCAATTAAAAGACACAGAATGGCTGAAAGAATAAAGAAAAAAAAAATAAAACCCCAGCCATCTACTACCTACAAAAAACCCACTTCACCTATAAAGACACAAATAGACTGAAAGTGAAAGGATGGGAAAAAATATTTCATGCAAGCAAAAACCAAAAAAGAGAGGAGTAACTATACTTTCATCAGATAAAATAAGCTACAAATGAAATCCTGTAAAAAGAGACAAAGAAGATCACTATATAATGATAAAGGAGTCAATTCAGCAAAAGGCTATAACAATCATAATTATTTGTGTACCCAACACTGGAGCACCCAAGTATATAAAGCAAACTTTAATAGATCTAAAGGAAGAGACAGACTGCAATATGATAGTAGAGGACTTCAACTCCCCACTCTCAGTAACGGACAGATCATTGAGATAGAAAATCAACTAAGAAACATCAGAATTAAACTACGCACTAGACCAAATAGACCTAGCTAACATTTACAGAACATTTCACCCAGCTGCTATAGAATGCACATTCTTTTCATCAGTACATGTAACATTCTGCAGAATAGACCATTACTTAGGCCACAAAACAAGTCTCAACAAATTCAAGAAAGTAGAAATCATATCAAATATCTTTTCTGACCACAATGGAATAAAACTAGAAATCAATAACAAGAGGAATCTCAGAAATTACACAAATGCCTGGGTATTAAACAACATGTTCCTAAATAATCAATGGGTCAGTGAAGAAATTAAGAAGAAAATTTAAAATTTTCTTGAAATGAATGAAAATGGGGAAAAAAAGAAAATGGAAATACAGCACGTCAAAACTCTATGAGATACTGAAAAAGCAGTACTAAGAGGGAAGTTTATAGCACTAAACACCTATGTCAAAAAAGTAAAAGGAGTTCATATAAACAACCTAAGGATACATCTCAAGGAACTAGAAAAGCAAGAAGAAACCAAACCCAAAATCAGTAGAAGAAAAGAAATAATAAAGATCAAAACAGAAATAAATGAAGTTGAGACTAAAAAAAAAATCAGCAAAACAAATAGTTTTTTGAAAAGATAAACAAAATCAACAAACTTTTAGCTGGACTAAGAAAAAAAGAGAGACGACACAAACAAACTCAGAAACAAAAAAGGAGACATAACAACTGAGACCACAGAAATATAAAGAATCATCAGAGACTATTTTGAATAACCATATACCAACAAATTGGAAAACTTTGAAGAAATGGATAAATTTCTGGATGCATACAATCTACCAAGATTGAACTACGAAGAAATAGAAAACCTCAACAAAACAGTAATAAGTAATGAAATAGAAGTCATAATAAAAAGCCTCCCAAAAAAGGAAAGCCCAGGACCCGATAGCTTCAGTACTGAATTCTACCAAAACATTTAAAGAAAAACTAATCCCAATCCTACTCAAATTCTTCAAAAAAATTGAAAAGGAGGGAATACTTCCAAACTCATTCTGTGAGGCCATAACTGTGATACCAAAACCAGGCAAGGACACAACAGAAAAGGAAAACTACAGGCATAATGAACATAGATGCAAAAATCTTCCACAAAATACAAGCAAACCTAATACAGCACACATTAAAAAGATCATCCACTGTGATCAAATGGAACTTATCCCAGGGATGCAAGGATGGTTCAACACATACAAATCGATAAATGTGATATATCACGTTAACATAAACAAGAACAAAAAAATATGATTATTTCAAAAGATGCTGGAAAAACATTTCATAAAATTAAACATCCCTTTATGATTAAAATTCTCAAAAAACTGGGTATAAAAGAAACATACCTCAAAATAATAAAGGCCATATGTGACAATAAACTTTTAAATGAATTATCATCTATTGTAGTAATTTGTCAAATACACCTTCAAACAACCTGCAAAACCAAGTTCAAGTTCAAAAATTCTTTAATCTCTCAAATTTGCTCATGTGCATGTATGTAGACACCCCTGTCCTCACATCCAAGCTCCAACCACCACCTGTGAACAGTCAAACCTCAGCCACCCTTAGGGTACACATGCCCAGTGGGATGGGCCTCCCTCCATAGGACAAACCCAAGGAAGACACCTGCACAAGCCTTGGAAGCAAAATCAAGGCTGTTTAGATGTGGAATGCCAGGGCCTTGCATGTCCAGATTGAGGTCTACAAAGTGAAGCAGGGGCTAATGGTAAGCACTACGCTTCTGCCCACAGACTCCTCACCTGCTGAGGAGGTCATGACTGGAAGGGGAGCAGAACAGGGGCCCTCTAAGCACAGGTCAAACATCACCCCTGAAATCTTGGTGACCCTTTGAGTCTGTATTCTGAAGGATCAACTTAAATAAAATTGAGCTTCATCCATCTGTCATGACACAGTCATAAATTCCAAATTATGATGGCTTTGTGTATAGAGACATCCAAATTTTCTACAAATTTATATCCCTAGATGTGCTCCCAATCACTCCCTCCAGCTTCTGCCCCACTCGTCTCCAGTTCCTTCCAACCATTTCCAGCCAGCAACCTCCCAAGGCCACCCCACACACACCTGCCAGCTCTGTCTCCATCAGGGCCCCTCGCAGACATTTCAGATGAGCTGAATTTCTTTACTCACTCCCCAGTGATGAGATTGTGGCACCTTCTCCAGGAACAAATGGGTTGATTTATATTGTTACACTACTACCTAAAATGACAATATTAAAAACTCATCTATCATAAATATGAAAGTCACCACAAAAAAAAAGAGAGAAAGAGAGGGATGTCATCATGGCAAATGGAGCTCATGAGTATTCTAAATATAGCCTCAGTCAGGACTTGTGCTGAGAGTCTGGGGACCTTTTAGAAAATCATTTTTCTCATGTTGCTGCCCTTTGTATCTGACAAATATTGATTTGAGTAGTGTTGTGAATAACAATGAAAACAGTGCCTTAAATAGGACTTTACTCATAAACTTAAGCTATTTAACACCTTAGAAAGTTGAAAGCACCCTGGACTTAAAATTCTGAGGTTGGGTAGTACCTTTTTACTAGCTCTGTATGTCTCAGGCAAGCTCCTAAATCTCTCTCTCCTACATTGTAAAGAGCCATAGAATTTGGAGGAGGAAGAAACCTCTCAAATAATGAAGTCTAATAAACCAATTTCACACCTGAGGCTTGGAACTATTACCCGATAGCCCAATGTCATATAGACCATGAGAGAAAGTTTTTGAGTTTCCACTGTGAATGGTTCGGATGTGGTCACCTATGGGGCTCTTCTAGGTCTAAAAGCCACTGCTTTTTAAGATCAAAGCATTTCAGTAAAGCAGTATCTCAACTAGCACAATCATAGTTCTCACTAATAGATTCTTTCTGTTGGAAAAAAACGTTTTATAAAAAATCAAATATTTTCCATTAATTGGGAAATCAGCAGAATAATAGAAAGATCTAAGAGACGACCAAGGAGAAAACCTGGAGAATTGAGTTCTGTGCTCGATTCCAGAACATTCCATTGTGGGTTTTAGACAGGTATTGCCAACTGACCTCAGCAATTTGGCTGTTTATAATTGTCAATGCACTTGAATGGGACCAGCAATGACAAAAATCCTTGAGTACCTGAGACCAAGACAATAAAAACATTGACTCAGAAGGAATCCTAGCATTTTGTCATAAGGAACAGAATGGCATTTGGGGAGTAAATGTATATTTTAATGAAAAAAAATCTGATCATAATCACATGACGCTATCCCGTTAGTACATGTTTCCAGGACACACAGACCAAAGGAGGATGCCCATAATTGGTGGGCTGACATTTTAACCTGAGAAAAAGCTTCAATCAGCGTTCTTTGCTAACCCTTCTAAAAGCCAGCCTTTCAGAATGAAATGTTTAGTGATACAGTGCTAATGGCTTTTAAGATTTCTAATTAGTATGGCCATCAGGTACTATCTGGAGAATATATTTAATTAAGAATGGTTAATAACATTAAGGCCATACTTAAGCTGTCTGTAACGCCAGGCAGCAGGGTGAAAACTGCCCCTTGTTATATCAGCATGAATTGTAGGTAATAGAGCAAGAAATGTCTGTAACTGGGGCTGTTAGCCACAGAGCCCAAAATGGCCACAGCTAACTGGCCTGTGTCTCAAACACTGTCCTCCTTGAAGCATTCACTGTCCTTCCTTTAACCTGACCCTGGGGGACACACTCCCACTCATCCCCCAGGTCCTGTTGAAAGCCTCACCCTCTCTGGGACGCCCACTGAGACTGCAGCCTCCTACTGACTCCTTCTCACTCTGGCCTGCAATGGCCTGTTTGCTGTGCACACGTCCATCTGACTCAGGCAGGTCCTCCCATGGCAAGAGCTGCTACCAGTTCATCCCCAGGGTGCAGCAGAGGACCCTGCACAGTGGAAGGTCAAGAAACGTTTGTCTGAATTGACCTCACAGAGACAGAGAGTAGAATGACAGCTACCAGAGGCTGGGAATGGTAGTGGAGGGGGGGATAAAGTGGGGGTGGTTAATGGGTGCAAAAAAATTGTTAGATGGTTAGATAAAATAACAATATTTTAGATAAATAATAATATCAAATAGCAATATTTGATAGCACAACAAAGTGACTATAATCAATAATAAGTTAGGGTATACATTAGAATAACTAAAAGAATGGAATTGAGAAGGTTCAGCAGGGTTTCTCAGAAACCACAGCTTGGAACTAGAAAATGACCAGGAACTATGAGAGCTCTGTCTTGTCCCTGCTCCTTTCTCTCCTGACATGTTCCATCTCCAGCTCCTCACAGGAGAAGCTTTCTCCTCCTCATCACAGTGCACCTGGCTGCCTTGAGTCCACTTCCACCGGACCTTCAGCCCTATTACCTGAAAGCATGGATGTGGAGCACGAAGATGCCCCAAGTCCACCAGCTTTAAAAAACCAACATGCTCTGCTTCAGGCCCGTACAATCCTGCCATGGTGCCCAGCCATCCAGCAGAAACCAGCCAAAACACTCTGCCTGGCCTCTGCCTCCAGTGGCCTTCTAGAGCACAAACAGAAGACCCTGGGACCTGGTTCCCTTTTCCACCTCAGCCCGGACCATGCCCGAAAAGAGCCACGGCTGGACTTGTGCCCCACCCAATCCCCCAGGAAAGAAGGGATGCAACTCCATGGCATCATTTGGATGTCACCTCATAAAAAATAAGTCATTAAGCATGAGCAATATTTTGCTATTCAGGCCACCAGGCTCTGATGCCGGGACATGTGTTCAGGGTGTGGTACTGATGGGGAACTCCATTTCCTAAGAGCATTCAAGCTTTCTGATTTGTGGTATTGAGAACCAGAATCTTGGAATCACCTACTCTGCTCCTGCAAATGGCCACAATGGTACAGTACTAAGTCAAAATTGGAAGCATTGTGAGTCTCATTTCTTGTATTTGGAGGCTGTCTGAGAAGTGCCCAGCCTTGAAGGCTACCACCACAGCAGGGAGCTGCAGAGATGGCCAGCCCACAACACCTAGAGACTCCTGACTGGTTCTGGAACCCATAGTCCAATGCCAGCCTCTGCGTCATGCAGTTACAATTATGCAGAATCTGATTGGACACTCATCAGCCAATGGGGTTTACCTTGGTCCAATCAGATGTCCAGGGGTATAGAGTCACCGGATGGAAAAAAAAAAAAAACAAGCCTACCCAGGCACACCTTCTGTGGAGGGAAGCATCCAGAGAAGACAGCATGGGCTTATTTGATGTTCCAAACGTGTCTGTCATACACTTACTTACATATGCAAAATTAGGTAGTTCCCCAAGCAAGATTCTCTAGCAAACCACTGACATTGCGGGAGGCAGTCCTTGGGGAGAGTTACCCCAAACACAGGCACCCAGTGGAGGTTCTCTACACACTAACTGGTGCTGAAATGTTCAGATCACTGATGTTCTCTACATTAGCTCCTGGTAGAAGTAACCAGTCATTACCAGTATCCCATTCACCTCTCATTCTGGCCAGCGGAAGACTGAACAACTCAGCCCCCTACATTTCAGGGCTCGAGGACCCTGAGACCAGTTTCTGGCCAATGAATTAATCTCAGGCAGCAAAGAGCCCTGGTCTCTCTTCCCCTGCAGTGGCCACTGGGAACTCCATGTGTTTCAAATACTACTATCAAAACACAGTGGAGCCTCCATCAACTTGCGCCACAGATGACTGTTTGGGCACAACCATCCACCTGCTCTGTTGGATATGTCATGTGAGTGAGAATAAATTCTTGTACAGTTGGTGGTGACACTATTCACTCATCAAATCACATCTTGATGCTGAATAACATTTCCCATGAGACTTAAAATTGAATGTTGAAAAGCTACAAGACTGGAAAACAAACACTACATTATGTACATTAAGTGACTAATTTAATTTCTATTAAAAAGAACCATAAAATGTAAATGAAAAAAAGCCACTGGGAGGTTGAGGTTATTTCTCACTGCAGTAAAACCCAGGACATCCCAATTAAAATACTCAGTGGTCTCAATGAAGTGCCAGGTGAATCAAAGGCAGTCCTCACACCAACAAAAAAGGTTTGCAGAAACCTTTTGACATTTAGAGCCACCTTTCAGAATTAATAGGACTTCTGGTTTTTCCAGCATTAGAGAAGAGAGAGTTCCATGAACTATAAGATTATGAACCATAATTCTAAGGGAGTTGAATGTACAAAAGCACTTGAGACTCTGCCAATTAACTTGGGACTGGAAGAACAAACCATGACTAATCAAGCCAGAGCACAGCAGACCACTGCCGTGAACACTTGCAACAAGTATCACAGGCAGATCAGTGGTCCAGGCAGCCCAGTAATTTGTCTCAGGCAATGACACAAGATTGTGTCCCTACTTTTCTGCCTAAACCGCATGTCGTTCTAACCTAATTGCCTACAATTTTGTTTCCAATAACTTTTTACCCTCGAACAACCTTATAATTGTGACAATCAGGCACATCAGAGCAGACAGAAGTTTGTAAGGAGAAATCAGATCAGTTCAGGGTATTGCCCCACCCAGGAAAGGTAATTGTCTTGAAGTTCAAATGCCATGACCAGAATTCAGAACATCCTACTCACAGCCACGTCACTCCTCACCATGTCCACCGCATTGTCTATTAGTAATGACTGTCATTGCAGAAATGAGCATGCCGTTAGCCACGGCAGGGGAAATGACAGAGTTCTTTTTATTTGAGTCCACACAGACATGGCAGCCCAGACACCTTAGAACCCAGCAACTGTCTTAGTACGTCTCATTGCTGCACTTGAGTCTGGGGACACTCATTGAAATTTTCTACTCCCTTGTCCCAGGAGTCCAGGAGTGGGACTGGCTTATGGCCCTCCTCCCTCTGGGACCACTCCTTTTTGGTCTCCTTGATAGAACCTTCCTCTTCTACCCCCCCTCCCCTTAATTATTGACATTCCTCAGGGGTCCACCCTCTGCCCACTGCTTTTCTTGCTGTACGTGCTCTCCCTGAATGGCCTGACCTACTCTCAGCCACCAAACACATACAACGATGCCCAGAGCCCTCTCCTGAGTCCCCAACTCACACCTTCTGCTCATCCCCACCCGGATATTCCACACACTTTAAATTCTACACACTTGAAATTAAACTCATCACTCTCTCCCAGCCTCCCTCCTCGTTGGTGCTCTGTTTTGCCCAGATGATATAGTGGCTCAATGGCGTCCCTCCAAAAGACACGTCTACCTGGAACCTCAGACTGTAACCTTATTTGGAATAAGAACCTTTGCAGACACAATTAAGGATCTCAAGCTAAGATTATCCTGAATTTAGGCTGGGCTAAATCTAATGACTGATTATCTTTATAAGGGAAAGGCAGGGGGGAGATTCCAGACACAAGAAGGGGAAAACAGAGGCAGAGTTTGGAGGGATGTCCTACAAGCCAAGGACACCAAGAATTGCCAGAGCCACCAGAAGTGGAGCAGGAGTGAGAGGCTGGTTAATGGACACAAAAACACAGTTAGACAGAAGGAATAACACTGAGTGTTCACTAGCACGATAGGACAACTATAGTTAACAATAATTTATTGTACATTTCAAAATAACTAGAAGAGTGGAATCGGAATGTTCCTAATACAGAGAAATGATAAGTGCTTGAGGTGATGGATACCCCAATTACCCTGAGTTGATCATTATGCATTGTATGCTTGTATTAAAATTTCACACATACCCCATAAATATGTACAACTATTTTGTATCCATAAAAATTTAAAAATAGAAAAACTTTTTAAAAGAAGTGGAGTAGGAAAGAGGCATGGAACGGATTCTCCCTCCAAGCCACCAGAAGAAACCATGCCTGCTAATACTTTGATTTCTGGACTTCTGGCCTCCAGAACTGTGAGACAATATATTTCTGTTGTGTTAAGCCACCAGGTCACGGTAATATGTTTCCGCAGCTCTCAGACACTAACACAGATGCCTGCCTCCAGCCACCTAAAGCCTGGTGGGTGCCTTCCTCTCTCTCACTTCCCATTCCTGAACAATCACCAAACCTTGCTGGCTCTTCCTCCAAAACATCCCCACAGCTGCACCCTCCTGCACCAGTCTCCATCATCCTCACTGAAACCCTCACCCGGGCCCATCAGACCCTCCGCACTGGTCTCCTGGCCTCCATCTCTCTCCTCTCTCAAATCCAGCCTTCACACAGACGCCAGGAACACCTTGCTAAACACAAAGGAGAGAGTAGCACTCAGTTGCTGAGACTCCAAGAGCCCCAAAGTGGTGCTCACAGCCCTTCCCCTCCCTGCCGGGCCCCATGCACCCTCCAGCCCCATCTCATTCCACTGCTGGCTTCCCGCTGTCCCCTGGACAGCTCCCCCATGCTGCCACAGTTCTCCGAATTCACTAGGTTGTTTCTCACCTCCTTGCATGTGCTCACACTTTCCCTGGGAGCTGGACCACCTCTCTTCACCCCACACCTTCCACATCCTTTTCACCTGCCTAGTTCCTAGCTACTCATTTTTTAATATTCCAGAAGGTGTCACCTTCCCTAACAATCGTCCTCTGCAGGCTGGAACCCAAACATATCCAAGAGCATTGGTCTAAATACTCAACATCTAGGCAGCAATCAAGCAGTGCTGATGGGGGC
This sequence comes from Propithecus coquereli, assembly GCF_000956105.1. Lineage (NCBI taxonomy): Eukaryota > Metazoa > Chordata > Mammalia > Primates > Indriidae > Propithecus > Propithecus coquereli. The sequence goes on from NW_012149875.1 coordinate 1,600,485, forward strand.
CACAGCACTGGGCCAGGGTCCTGAAGCCACCCCCACACTCACTCTACCAGGTTTAACCCTATAATTACTGAATCCCAAGGGGCAGAGAAATGGGAGAAGACTGTCTCTGTATCAGCTCTGTCTCTACAATGTTATACTCACAAAACTGTATTATAATTATTTCTGTGTCTCTCACCCTACTAGGCTATAAACTCTTCTAGGGCAAGTGTGCATGTCTTAATCCATCTTTGTACCCGGAACAGCCAGCACAATGTCTTTTATAAGTAGATGCTCTGTGAGATTTAGCTAAATGCATGAATAAAAGAGTGAATTGATGAGTGAATGAATGAATGCACTGAATATAACAACAAGAAACTATTAGTTCCCACTGAATTAGAATAGAGGAGCATAACTCATAGCAGAAAGATCTTGTGTTGATTCATGGGGATGTTCTGGCAATATGGGACGTGCCCTGAAACTCAAGCAGGCTGAACACTAACAACCGGAGGAAACATTCCCAGGTCCTGGCTGGACTGCTGCCCTCTGTATGGCCGGTCCTGAGGAGCATAAAGGCAGGGTGCAACCCCAGAAAGAAGCTTCTGGTGGCCTCTTTCAGCAGCAGAACAAGAGCACTCACAGCGTTGCTTCCTGGGTCAGACAATGGTCCTGGCATGGGGGTGGGAGAGGATGGTTAACACAACAGGGGTTTTGCCAAGCATGGCTGCTTGGCACTATAGATTCATTTTCAACCTTCTGGAGCAACACATCATCTATGACCCAGATTTGGGTGCTGATAACTTGGCTTCCTGTGTTGTAAGGGGAAACTGCTGGGGAACTTTAAGTCATGGGGAAATGCTAATGTATCTGAAATGGTCCCATTGAAACTGGGCACTAGATGATCCCAAGACTCCCTTGTCACCTATAGTTGTCCATCTATAGGTGACCAAAATTTAGCAACAATGTCAGGATTTAGCAAATTTCATGTGCATGTAGTTGGGTAATAATACTTAAAATCATCTGCTGAAAGATGTGCTAAACGTCTCAGAATGGAAGCTTGGAGCACAGTAACCAGTAGAA